>NC_056747.1:395054168-395241668 GCF_019279795.1 Protopterus annectens
TTTGTGGCTGGATTTCCTTCTTTGGGTACCTTGAACTTTTTACTGATGATTTTTTGGTACCTTGGTATGCTTTTTTACATTTAAAAAAGGTCCATGATTACATGCTGGTCTACCTCACAGATGAGCAGAGTCAGGATGTGTCCATACATGCATGCATTAGGTTCTGTACCCCCCAACTCAGATGGATGCATGTTGATGTACACCCTTCTACAGGAACACAGTCCATGTGGAGGGCATATTGAAGTGTGTACCCAACTGTGTTAGGTAGGTGTAATGATAGGCGATCTGTGATATTGTCAACCCACTGATTTTGTGTGATAGGCCTGAATAAACGTAAGACAGTGCATACTGCCTATCTTGATCAATCTGAGGGTTTGGACACAATCCCTGATTCAGGTATCATTGAGAAACTCTCCCAGCTGGGAATTAACCCTTAAGTCACTAGATGGTTAACAAAGATGCTCACGGATAGCGCACATACTGTGAAAGTTGGTGAATCAACCTCTACCAGTAGAGCTGTCACCACTGCCATACCCAAGGATTTGTGCTTGGCTTTTTACTGTTTGGAATCTATTTCTCCACAGTTCAGATATGGCCTTTGGCTTACTGCTTTTGCTGATTCTTGCATCCTGGGTACAACCACTGAGTCCACCAATGATGATAACATACTACAGGAGGGACTAACACAGACAAATACTTGGTGCCAAATTCACATGGTCTACAAATACATGCAAAAATGTGTCATTAGTTTGTCCTTCTGCAAAGTGGAATTGCAAACTAATTACAGCATTAACAACATTCCTCCTGTGCTGAAACACATTGGTGCAAGACCTGGGAACACACATAGATAACAATATGAACTTCAACCACCAGGTGTCCACAGTGGTATGAGAAGGCTACATCATGCACCTCATCAGATCATCATATCCATATCTGAGGATTATAGAACAGCACTGTACTCAAACCTTATCAGGACACTATTAGAGTATAATGGTCCCTTTTTCATGTACCTTACCATACACCTTCAGCAGCTGGAGAGACCACAGGAGGTTCTCACCAAGAAAATATAGTGCCTACAAACCATGCCATGATGTATGTGGATAGACTGAAAGCCCTGTCACTGTAATTTGTATCATATAGGATGAGATGACTTGTGCCTGGCCTACAGGCCGGTCTCTGACCCTGCCCTGATGGGAATACTGCACATCTGTAAATCACCTATAGCTGATGACATCACCAGAGTCTGGTAAGAGCAAGATGGTAATAGAAGTGTGCCATGTATGGTTTAAAATGCTGTCTCTAATGTCAAGCAAGTGCACAAACACACACACACACACCCCAGCTGAATGAAGTCAGAACAGACCCCCTACCTATCTAAGTACACTGATTAGAGAACTCTGTATTGACGGCAAGCACCACATCTCAAATCTGACTTGGAGAGTGTCAGACAACAGTTTATAGATGATGACATCAACAGTATCTGGTGAGGAGAAAATGGTAATAGCAGTGTTCCACATGCTGGTGTAAAATGCTCTATGTAATGTCAAGCACACACACACACACACACACACACACACACACACACACACACACACACACACACACACACACATACACACACCAGTTGACTGCAGTGAGAACAGAACTCCTGCCTATCTAAGTACACCAACTAGAGAACTCTGTATTTAAGATAAGAGCGACAGCTCAAGTTTGATTCAGAGACTGTCAGAAAACAGTTTATAGGTGATGACATCAGCAGAGTCTGGTGAGGAGAAAATGGTAAAAACAGTATCCCATGTGCTGTTGTAAAATGCTCTCTCTAATGTCAAGAAAGTGCACAAATACACACAGGCACACCTCCCGGTTGGCAGCATTGAGATCAGAATCCCTACCTATCTAAATACACAGACTAGAGAATTTAGTACTGTATACAAGCACCACAGCACAAGTCTGACTTTTACAAGGCTGTAGGACCACTTATAGTGGATGACATCAGCACTAGATGTTGGAGAGAAGATGTTGGGAGGCCTTAATGAAATGATGGATGCGTAGGCATGTTCAACTGTCAATATATTTCAAGTTCTGCATATTACCAGATTGATGAGTGTGCAATGTGTAGTATTTGGTGGTTGTATTCTAATGTGTAGGTATACTTTAAGAGACAGCATTACAAACTATATGCAAACAGGTGACCACATTACTACAAGTATTGGAAAATCTGAATGTGCATTGTCATTCTAAAGATGTGCATGGTATATAGCAGAGCATTTGTTATTCATTTATGTAGTGTAGTTGATATATTTGTGAAGAAGTACTGAGAGACAAAGGCTGCAGTGCATAGGGGAGGTAACAGATGGCTGCATTGTAAATATGTGACATTTTCTTATATAGGGCCTTCACTTTTTTCTATTTCCACATGTAGTTTCATGTTATGAACACTAAATGGACAGTAAACAAAGGTAATACATGCTATTGTCCACTTTGCATAGCGCACCACCAAGCAGTGGGTTTGCGCAATGGTTGGCAAAGTGTTTGCACATGCGCGATACACTTTTCTACCTCTTTCCCTGTTTGCACATAGTTATGCCATGCACAAACACAAACCTCAATGCTAAAATTCTAAGAGTTCTCAGTATTGAGGGTTTGAAACACACCTGCTGCTTAGCTGACTTTGTGGCAGCAGGTGTAAATGCATTGACAGATTTCTTTATGAGGCTAGATGATATAGGGTTTGAAATCAGGTGTATGTAATACTTTTAAATAAATAGTGATAATGCAATGAAATTATAAACTAGATTCACCATGTGTTACTGTGTGTTGACAATGCACAGCATGTTTAAGCAGGATTGCCTGGAGCTAACTGCACCACAGGAGAGCCATTCACCATCACTTGCCATTTGTTGAGTGATACCCAACTTCACACAAACATAGAGGCCAAAAAGTGAAAGACTCCATTGATTTTTTTTTTGGTACTTATGTGAGTTGTGCGTGATTCTATTTTTTGACCAGATTATATGTTTTAAATGGGGTAGATAGGAAAGTGGTGAAATGGGGGGCAATCAGGGGGAAGAACAAAAGAAAAGTAATATAGGAATGTGCAGGAGGGAGGTAGGAAAGAACCATAATGATCCATTTCTTCAACAGTGTAAAATGAAAATATGTGCAGAATATTAGCTGAATTTAGACTATCACTTCCACAAACAGGGGTGACAACAACGTAATCATGTTGTATAGCCAGTTGGACCAAATCAAGTGTGTCAAGAAGACATATGTGCAAAATCGAGAGCTATGTATGGGACAATACTTTTTTGTGGGACAAGTGCCCATTTTTTTTTACTTCAGTAAGAGATGAATGCTGAGTAAAGGACATTGGTATTTTTGAGTTAGGTAAGTTGGACAGGTGAGGAAGTAAATGCAGACAAATAGACAAACAAGACATGACACAGGGATGGTGAAGGACATAAAAGGTTGGGGGACACTATGATTGGGGTGAGGGAAGGAACAACACAAGCTCATGCCTGTCAAATGTGAGGACAGTGAGAATTTAGTCCTCACACCCATGACTGTCATCACTGTCCCCTTACTCCACTGGCCGCTGGAGTGCTTGACATCTTCTCCTCCTTTGGACGATGAGGGAGAGCAGCCTCCCCATCCAGCATAGGCATACACCAGTGATACCACCATATGTGCATACAATGCATTATCACAATTATACAACTATTTCATCTGAAGTATTACATTTAAGTATATGTCCTAAAAATACAAACTATAATTGCAGATTGCTGAAAGTGACCCTTGCAATGTGCATATATTACACATATGCTTGGTCCAATTATACAGATTACAGTTAACAGCAGGGCATTTATGCCACTCATATAGATTTTAATTTCTGTAATATTATTAAAAAATTGTAGCATTGTATATTTGTTACTCATGGTATTTGAGCCCACGACCTCTGACTACAGTCTTACTCTTGACTCCTAAAGTTGATTTGTGCTACATACTTAGGCATACATACTTGCTTTTACAGTTAGGATATGCATGCTTACTTTGCTACTACTGTACAAAAAACAAAAAAAATTGTCTTTAACTTTTAAACATACAATAACACTTCTCTTGTGCTGCATACATACCACTTGCTTCCCTCAGTATATCCAGATGATCAGCATGAGCCTGCCTATTCATCACAATTTCAGAATTAGCTGTGGAAAGAAAATAAAAGAACAGAAAGAACAGCATTATGCATACCAGTCCTGCCTATAGTTAGCTTTTTATGTATTATAAATTCTCTTTATTACCATACTTACACTACTGTGGGATGTCACTAGTTTAAAAGTCATCCAACCACTGGTTATTTGTATCCATCTTGCACTTCTTATAGGTTCATAGGTTCATACTAGGCTATATGCCCGAGGGCATTTACAAGCCTAGCCCATAGTTTTGTGGCTTACGCCACCCCTTTAGTATGGGGAACTATACCCATTATTTTGCTGTGCCTCTGTCAAGCAGTGACACTGAGGTAATCCCTGGGGTATATCTGCGATCTCCCATCCATTGGTCAAGATTTCTCTTGTTACACCCAGAGATGAGCAAACCTCCAGATTCCCCAATCACAGGTAGAATGCTAACAATGGAACTAACTGCATGCACGTGCTAAGTCTGACTTTCAAACAAGTACAGGGCAATCCCAGTCACCATTCAGAAAAGCCAAACCAGAAGACTTAATGAGTACATTGAAGTGGTACCTACATTATTCTCCAGTGCGTGGGGTGCTAGTCACACTGAATACAGCCATGGCTAGACTATTCCAAGCCTCAGACTTGTACTAGGAGCCAGTATAGTCCTTCTGCAGAAGCCTTTGGCTGTGGCACTTTACCAGGAGTCCAAGAAATATTATGGACTCCTGAACATCCCACCTCTGTGCCGTAAATTGGGCACCTTCCCCTCTAACACCAGATATACCTAATCCCAAAACAACAGCAATAACAAATAATGATTTCCAACCAATTCCTGTTATCGCTTTTACTGGTAGTGCTCAATTCTGAGAAATGATGCCAACTGCATTTGTGCAATGTTAAACAGACAGCAACAGTGTCAAGCAGGGGGGGAAGCAATTTTTGAAACTGGAAAGTTAATCTGACACTTGACATAAGTTTGTGGGGTGTCTGCTGTTGTAACTATTATGTGATTTAACTTTGTGGCATGCATTGGGAGCATGAACGTCCTGACTTGATACATGTTAGTTTGGCTTTATACACTGCTAAAATTGACTTTTACAGTGTAGAATTCAAACCTATGCATAAGGGACAAAACATTTCCTTCCACCATCTTTGCCACAGAAGAAGTACTTCTCAGACATAGCAATGAATCATTCATAAATACAGATGACAGACTGAGGTGTTAACCATGTATGTGTGTGACCTAACAAGGGCCTTGTATATACATTCATTTGTGTATGTATTTTATTTAAGTGTGAAAGCTATCCAGATCCAGATAGTAGATTTATTCTAACAGAAACATAGTAGACAGTATACCCTCAGTTGTACATCTGAACCTTCAAAACACAGTAAGGGTGTCTTATCCCTCATACATATAATTCATATCAGCTCCACTATTTAGAATTACATATAAAGTGATATAAGTGCTATTTGAGATAATGTGAAATTGAACAATAGTAAAACTGTTTGGAATTTCCTGTATTAGAACCTAGGACCATGTGTATGACAGCCCTACACTTACACCTGTTGCCATAGGAATATTTAAATGACACTTGTATATTTTCCTGTTCATTACTATAAACTGGACTGTGATGACAGTAAAAATATGTTGCACTTCCTGCATTAAAACCTATGACCATATGTATTTCAGCCCTACATTTACACCTGCTGCCACATAACCAGTTATATTAACAGTTGCATAATTCCCTATTCATGCTTAGGTTCTGCGTGTTAACTGCTGCATAATGTTGATTAGTGTATTTGTGTGGTACCCAACAGAATTAATAGAATGTAACCATTTTGAAATTGTTGTTTATCTACATATGTCCTGTCTGCAGCTTGCTAACCGACGCTCAACATTGCTTAGCACTGTTGTGTGATGGGAAGCAAAAACTGCAAAAATGTATCCTTTTTAACATTTACACTGTCTATGCCCTGTCTACAGATGTTATGTCTGCTTCCTGTGTGGGCCACTAGTCCAGGTTTTCGCACTAAGTATCGTGCAAATGAGATAAGCACAGGTAAACCTGACATTCATTGTGTTTCTCTGTTTCCCTTGTTTGCACTAAGCAGCGCACCACACAAACACTGACATTACAAAAAAAAGGAAAATTAGGTGAAATAAAGAAAATAAATCAGTTAATTAAGTAACACTACAAAATTTATGTTGGTATACTTTAAATGTTTTTACACAGGTCTGGATTTGAACACAAACAACTTTGCAGCAGAGAATTAAATTAATTATGCATACAATTAACTGCAAGATCATCCACAGTACTAACAAAACATAAGACAGTTGTTTGCACATGTATTCATTTCAGATGTAGTATAATGAGTAATCACACAACCATTTATGACTATTGCTTGCATAAATACAGCTCTGCCTTATCTCTCTGTGTTTGTTGCTCATTCTTGACTTATCTGATGAGTAATCTGAGACATGCAGTCTGTAAGGCATTCTGCATCATTGTCCTTAAAACATGTGAGGATATTAAATGGCAATAATATACAGTTGTCAAGACATGAAGGGGAAGATGGATGTTACAGAACAGAATATGGGAAATATGTGTTGCTTGCATTTAAAACCTTGATACATTACTTCTACAGTTTGTAAGTCAAACCTGAGTGACAAATCCAGTGGAGGTAAGGGAGTCTGGATTGCTGTTGTGTTTTCCTTCTCCCTGGTAGTAATCATTCACAATTGCAATCCATTATCAACAAACACTGTGGAAGTGCCTGCACTATGTTTACACTTGCTACATGGAGCCAAGTATTTAGGATTCAGCAGTTCTAATGAGTTCACACCTAATTTGAATTGTCACCATACTCACAGCCCTGAATCTACAGTATAAAAAGGGAACCTTCTAGCTAGGGAACCTGAAGGTGAGGAAACTTGTTTATGTGGATTACACAGAAGAATATATTACTTTGGGATTTATCTTCACAGAAGACTACTGATCCTGATAAGGTATACTTGCATTTTTCAGCTATATACTACATGTATGTGTGTGTGTGTGTGTGTGTGTGTGTGTGTGTGTGTGTGTGTGTGTGTGTGTATATCTATATGTATATATATATATATATATATATATATATATATATATATATATATATATATATATATATATATATATATATAAATATGTGTATATATATATATATATATATATATATATATATATATATATATATATATATATATATATATATATATATGTACATATATATATATATATATATATATATATATATATATATGTATATATATATGTATCATCATCTTTCGGCTGTTCCCGTTAGGGGTCGCCACAGCGGATCATCTGTTTCCATTTCTTCTTGTCCTCTGCATCTTGTTCTGTCACACCAACCACCTGCATGTCCTCTCTCACCACATCCATAAACCTTATCTTAGGCCTTCCTCTTTTCCTGTTACCTGATAGCTTCATCCTTAGCATCTTTTTCCCAATATACTTAGCATCCCTCCTCAGCACATGTCCAAACTAATGCAATCTTGCCTCTCTGGCTTTGTCTCCAAACCTTCCAACCTGGGCTGACCCTCTAATATACTTATTCCTAATCCTGTCCACCCTCGTCACACCCAGTGCAAATCTTAACATATTTAACTCTGCCATATCCAGCTCTAACTCCTGCCTTTTTGTCAATGCCACTGTCTCCAACCCATATAACATAGCTGGTCTCACTACCCTCTTGTAGACCTTCCCTTTCACTCTTAGTGGTACTCGTCTGTCACAAATCACTCCTGACACTCTTCTCCACCCACTCCATCCTGCCTGTACTCTCTTCTTCACCTCTCTCCCACACTCACCATTACTTTGAACTATTGTTCTGAAGTATTTAAACTCATCCACCTTCGCCACCTCTACTCCTTGCATCCTCACCATTCCTCTATCCTCCCTCTCATTCACGCATACATATATTCTGTATTAGTCCTGCTGACCTTCATTCCTCTTCTCTCTAGAGCATATCGCCATCTCTACAGTATCTCCTCCACCTGTTCCCTACTCTCACTACAGATCACAATGTCATCTGCAAACAGCATAGTCCACGGGGACTCCTGTCTGATCTCGTTTGTCAACCTGTCCATCACCACTGCAAATAAGAAAGGGCTCAGAGGTGATCCTTGATGTAATCCCACCTCCACCTTAAACACATTTGTCACTCCCACCGCAGACCTCACCGCTGTCACACTACCCTCGTACATATCCTGTACCAGTCTTACATACTTCTCTGACACTTTCGACTTCCTCATACAATACCACAACTTCTCCCTAGGCACCCTGTCATATGCTTTCTCTAAGTCTACAAAAACACAATGCAACTTCTTCTGACCTTCTCTGTACTTCTCCATCAACACTCTCAGAGCAAACATTGCATCTGTAGTGCTCTTTCCCAGCATGAAACCATACTGCTGATCACTAATCATCATGTCCCTTCTTAACCTAGCTTCCACTACTCTTTCCCATAACTTTATATATTTTATATATATATATATATATATATATATATATATATATATATATATATAGGTTCATAGGTTCATAGGTTGGTAATAGGCTATCAGCCCTAGGGCCTATACAGGCCTAGCCATAACAATTCCCTGGCTATTTCTTCCCACATTATTTACTTTCCTGGACCCATGTCTAGCAGGGCGACTGACGTGATCCCTGGGGTGAATTTCCTTTCTCCCATCCAATCGTCAAGGTTCCTCTTGAAGAGGTCCAAAGAGGCACTCTGCTTGACATGTATGGGCAATCTATTCCAGAGTCTGGGGAGTCTCTGGGTCAGGAACCTATCCCTCCAGCATGTTTTGTTTATTGTGATGACAAGGTTTTGATCCCTGGAGCGTGTAGCTCTGAGGGATTGGGATTTCTTTAAGTGTAGCATGTCCAACAGCTCTGGGTTTGACATGGCCTTGTATGTTAAGCAGAGATCGCCGCTGAGTAGACGATATGCGACAGAGTATAGCTGGAGTTTTTTAAGGCGGTCAGCGTAGGGCATCTGCTTTAGGCCTGTGATTCTTTTAGTGAGGTATTTCTGAGGCCTTTCCAGTTGTTGCAGATGTCTTGAGAGGTACATACCAAATGGGGCATTGTATTCTATAATGGGTCTAATGAGGGATGAGTACAGTGGGACAATGACCTCCTTTTTTCTGGATGAAAAGCCCTTCGTGATGAGGTGTGCCACATAGAAGGATTTCCTGACTGTTGTGGCGATGTGGTTATCGAATGTGAGACCACTGTCCACCTCTGTCCCTAAGTCTCTTATCACACTTTCTGTGTTTAGTGTACTGCCACCTATATGGTAATTCATGGATACATGTTTTTTCCCAAAGGGGATAACAATACATTTCTTGGCATTGAGCTTGAGCCCATGGCTCTGGCACCAAGCATCTGTTTCTGTAAGGCCCTTTTGTAGAGTATCCACATCATTTGGGGATTCAATAATGGCTCCCAGTTTGCAGTCATCTGCAAACTTTGTTAGCCAGAGTCCCTTAGTGTTGACCTGTACTTCAGAGAAGTAGATGCCAAACAAGAGCGGCCCCAGGACTGAACCCTGAGGTACTCCACTTGTCACTTGTCTGGAGCTGGATTTGGAGTCGGCTACTTTTACAGTGTGGGTTCTATTAGTAAGCCATTTAGCAACCCATTGGGTGACATAGGGATTAATGCCCAACTTAGTAAGTTTATCTATGATTCCAGAGTGGGGGATGGTGTCAAATGCCTTGGCAAGGTCTAGATAGGCTGTGTGGACCACCTTACCCATGTCCATGGCTCTGGAGACTGATTCAAAGAAGTCAATCAGGTTCAGGAGACAAGATCGGCCCTTCACAAACCCAAACTGGGTGGGGTCCAGTGTTTGAAGGTTGCCAATGTCTTTGTTTATAAGTTCCATGATAATACGCTCCATGGCCTTGCAGATAAGGTTTGTCAGACTGATGGGACGGTAGTTTCCGGGATCCAAGGTGGATCGCCCCTTGTGGATTGGGATAACTGTAGCTCTGCGCCACTCAGTGGGCACGAAATCTGAGGTGAGGCTATGATTAAACATGACAGTTAGGTGAGGTGCCAGTTCATATTGTAGTTCATGTAGTACACAGCCCGGGATGTCATCTGGTCCCATGGATGCTGTATTCTTGGCTTTAGAGAGTGCGTTTTGTACCTGTGTGGCTGTTATTACTGGAATTTGGCAATCTTCTGGTATTGAGATGGGCCATTTAGGGGGTGAGAGGGGGGTGAAGTTGGCACTGAATCGATCTGCCAGGATATTGGCAATATACTTCGGATCAGTATATTTAATGCCATTCTGTTTTAGCTCAGAGCAGATCTCAGCATTGCCATTTAGATTCTTGACATAGTTATAGAATGCTTTGTGGTTGTCTTTGGAATCTTTGGCAATTTTATTTCGTAACTAGCTTTGGAGGATTTTATGAGGCATCTCAGTTTCTTACTGAGGCTAGTAAGGGAGTTTTTTGCATCCTGGGATTTTCCTTTTTTCTGCAAAAGTTTCTTCCTTTTGTTGTAAAGTTTGTTTATGGCAGGGGACCACCAGATTGGCTTCCTTTTTTTGGATGAGAGCATTTTGGTTCTATTTGGGATGGCACGATTCATGCATGAGTGGATGTGCTGGTACAGTGCCTTAGTGTAGGATTCAGCAGTTGAACTTTCAGTTCCCGTGTGCATGGGTGTCATGACGTTTGTCACTTCTGACTTGAGTAGCATGAAGTTGGCTTTGGAGAAGTTTTTTATGGTGGTTTCTTTACTGGGGGGTGGGGTGGGATGTGGATGTTAAGGGTGATTAGCTTATGGTCAGACCTGACTAACGACGGGGTGACCATAGGTATGGAGCATTGATTTCCCATGTTGGTAATGACCAGGTCTAGGATATTGGAGCCCCTGGTGGGACTATGGATTAATTGATCCAGGGCATTGGAATTTATGAATTCCAAGTACCGTTGCGCAAAGGTGTTGGGACATGAGTAGTTTTCCCAGTTAATGGCAGGGTAGTTAAAGTCACCCAGTATTAGGGTGTTTGGTTCTATCTTAATATTTTCCAGTATGTTTAGAAAGGTGTAGTGAGAATCTTGGGGTATGGTGGGGGATCTGTAGCAAGCTAGAATTTGGATTGCAGTCTTACCTAGTGTTAGTTGCACTTGGAGAATTTCAGACACATTGTGTTGGCCAACTAGCCTGGTGGTGTGAATATCCTTGGTGAATATTGACACTCCCCACCTTTAGTGTTTCGGTCCTGGTTTGGTGGCCGAAAAGTGTGGTAAGAGTTGTAGCCTGGTATTGCAGGGGTGCTCTCTGGAGCCTTGAACCAGGTCTCAGTTACTGCACAGATATCGATGTTCTCCATTTTTAGGAGTGCCTCGAGAGAGTGCATTTTGAGGTTTAGACTTCTAGCATTGAGTAGCATTACCTTCAGATTTTGCATGCTTGTACCTGTTACGGTGGTGGTTTTGTCCTTTGAAGTTTGCCTAAAAAAGGCACTATAGGGGTGGCAAGAGCCTTAGCCAGTAACCTGAATCCCAGGGGCGACAGGTGCAAAGCATCATGGTCTGTCAATCATGTCATCCCAGGCAGACAGATACTGGATCCCCTTTGAATGACACCATAAGCTTAGCCAATTGTTGAAGTCAATCATTTTATCCTTATATTGTGGTATCATTCTGGGCGAAGGCAGGATGCTACTCAGGGCTAGGGTCATACCTGCCTGGGCCACATGATCCGAGAGCTCTTCCATGTCTCTTTTCATGTAGTCCAGGGAGGTACGTCTCAAGTCATTCACTCCAACATGGACAATGACAGAGTCATATTTGTACTTGTTGTGGAGTGACTTGAGTGCATGCGTTATGTGGCGGATCCTGGCACCCGACAGGCAGCTGACTGTAAATTTCTCCTTATTCAACCTGGTGAGAGGGACATCAGTGTACCGGACTATAGAGTCACCTATGACAAAAGTGTTAGGTACATTGTCTTGCCTTAGGGGCTGTTGCTGGGTGGCACACTGGTGTTGTGAACTATGTGACACATTGGTTGTGATTGGTGTTTGTTTGCATTTCAGCTTCAGAGGTCTTTGTTGCTTGGGCAGGTTACAGTTAAGGGCCTTTGCATATATGGATTTAGTGTTGCTATATGTGGGTGTTGGTGGTGCGGGTTTAGAAGGGCTATGTTTTGCTTGAAGTGTAGTGTGGGTGTTAACCTTCTCCTCTTGACTGTTTAGCACAATCTTGGGTGGAGAGAGCTTTGCTTCCATTTTGGCTATGTAAGTGCATCTCTCACAGGTTGTAGTGTTGGGTGGCAGGAGGAGAGGGTTGTCTGTGTACATGAGGCAATTGCTGCATTGCCCCAGTATGCCCAGATTCACCAGGTGGACAGGAGAAATCACCGGAAGCTAACCCTTGGACATGCCTAGTTTGGGGCTTTTTTTTTTTCTTTCTAAAGTATAGGAGCTGTTTCCTTAGCAAGGTACTTTGCAATTATAGGCTGTTTAGTGCCTACTATTAATTTCTCCTTGTTAACAAGGAGAGTTCAGTGTTTGTATGAGTTTAAGGCTTCCTAGTGCTTTCCAGCAGGTATTAGAGAAAGTGCTAGTCACAGGGATGCTTAAATGTAAGATTGAAAAGAATGCACTCTGCAGTGTGCACTAGAGAAGTTAGATGTGAAAGTAGGTAACTTGAGTTTTACCTGTTTAAAAAGTTAAGGTTTAGTGGAGACTTACTATTTTTAAAACAGCAGGATGGATTGAAAGGGGTGGTCACTTTTGTATTTTGGTACTATGAAATACTGTAGGATGGCCAATAAATTTAAATAATTGAAGGGGTGGGATTTCAAACATGATGATTTTGTGATTACTCACATAAGCCAGTGAAAGTAGAGAGAAATGAGATATATGGTCAGATTAACATAAGAGGTGGGCAACTAGAAAGACAGTGGTATTTAACAAGACAAATTAAATGGGTGGGAGGGCGGGAAAAAATTCTGCCTGACTCAGAACAGAGTATATATATATATATATATATATATATATGAGATCTGTACAGATCCCTGAAGACAAAATCACCTAAACTAATTTTGGTTTGGCATACTTGCGCGAAAGTGCTTTTCACCGAAGAAACACTTTTGTGTAAGTATGCCTGTTTGTGAGACCGCACTATGGTGTGGATAAGGGAAAATTCCCTTTTCCTCACTGTAGTGCAGTCTCGGAGTGAGAATATTAAAGTGGGGGGTGCAGGGGGGTGAAGCCCCCCTGCATAAATGTAGATTTGTTTTTTAACATATATTAATGAAAGAGCTTTTTCGGTGAAAGCTCTTTCGTTAATATATGTTCGGTGATTATGGAATTGGGACTTTGCACATTCGTGCATAAGTCCTAGATCGATATATATATATATATATATATATATATATATATATATATATATATATATATACACACACACACACACACACACACACACACACACACACATATATATATATATATATATATATATATATATACACACACATTAGCAAATGCTACTTTTATCTCTATGCATTTCTTAGAAGTGTACCGATGGCATAGGCATGCTTGTCAGGGCATTTTACTTTCTCAGATACACAGCCTTATTAACTGTCATCACAAGTGCTAATATTTTCTATTTATACTCTTCTATTGTTATTTCTGTAAAATGTAAATGTCCTATATTTTCAACATCACAGGGGTGTTAGCCTTCTAGGATGGCCCATACACACCTCTGTGGGAGTGCTAGCTACAGGCAGATATGACTGACAATTGCATAAAATGGAATGTTCTGTGGTAAATGTGTACTCATTTTTCAGGGAGAGTTTATTTGATAACAATTTTAGCATTTCACTGATGGTTTGTGGGGTTAGGGAGCCAAGTTGCATTTCTCTGTTGGCAGAAACAAAATTTACTATTGTTACTCTCTTTGTTTTGGATCCAACCTTGCTTTGTGTGTGATTCTAATATGTTACAACCACGCAATTCCTTTTTTTTTGCATTTGAATATCTTGACTGTTTTATGTTTCTCCAGTTAGTAATAGTGAAATACTACCATTTATGTGTTATATAGAAGCAGGACTTTTATTTATGTGATACTTATGTACAATATCCTTTTTTTGTGTTTTATGTCACCCAGGACTGTGGCACCCAGGTTTCCCAATCCCCACAAATACCCCTTCAGAGACCCTAAGAATGAAGTAATTGTGGAAGCATTTAGGCAATATAGTGCCTTTCTGCTTGAGAGGGGGCATGGGAATATGTCTGGCACAATGCAAATTAGGCAGTAGACAGTGGTTCATGTAAATACAGTAGGTGGCCAGAGCAGGACATATGATCACGTGCACTATAGGGCCACTGACATGATTTCACCGGCCTGGAGGAGAGCAGCTGCAGTGGCCTGTGAACAGATGGCTACCCGGTGAGGGCTGCTACAGAGCCACTACTGACACCAAATGAAGAGTTTCTGACCACTGTCAAGGATCCAGACAGCTCACTGGAAAGTGCACAACACATGTCATTGATGTTGGTACTGCTGTTTCAGGGAGGACAAGTATGTCCCAGGAGGATCTTCCAGGTAGGCTTACTTATCTCAATTGTTAAATACTTCTTGTATAGTAAAATATTGACAGCAATACTTAAGTTCTATTTAACATTAAATTTCTTTTGGGGTGAATAGTTGTAGATTGATACAGTTAACAACACATTCTGGTTGATTACACATGGGTTTGGGATAGACGTGTTATCCAAGTTCTTGTTAAAAGTATCATTAATGGACATATTAAGGGCAAAACATTTTAAACCCCTGTGCTAATGTTCACTATGATGATGGTTTCCTTAACTTTTGCTTAATCTCTTCCAGGACCATCCACCATAAAGAGCGTACAATTATCTTTACATAGTAAGTCAAACATTTTTATGTCAGTACTGATGAGCAGTTCAAATAAATATTTATTCTGTAATATAGATGTGTGGACTGTTGTGCGTATTCATAGGTTCATAGGGCAATACTAAGCTATTGGCCTGGAAGCCCCTACAACCCTAGCCAAGAATTTCACCCATGTTGCCACAAAGTTAGCACCTGTTTTCCCTGTCCAGCAGGGTTTATTTTCTGTTTTCCATCCAGTCATCCAGGTTCCTCTTAAAGATGGCTAGTGAGGTACTTTGCTTGACATGGACAGGAAGTCTATTCCACAGATGGGGGAGTCATTGGGACACAAATCTATCATGCCAACAAGTTCTATTAATTTCACAGACCAGGTCGAGATCTTGCATGCGGATTGCATGAGTGGAGTATGACTTAACAGATATGCAGCAGCTCCATCAATGCAGAGTCTGAGACTGCCTTGTATGCCAGAAACAGGTCACCTCTGAGCAATCTATATGAGACTGAGTAGAGGGATAGAGCTTTTAGCCTATCTCTAAAGGATAGGTGTTTGAAACCCTGGATTTTTCTGGTCAGGAACCTCTGTGGTCTCTCCAACTGCTGCATGTGCTTGGCAAGGTACATGCTGAAGGGGGCATTGTACTCGATAATAGGTCTGATAAGGTAGGAGTACAGGAATGTTATGACTTCTTTGTTCCTGGATGAAATACCCTTACATATGAGGTGGGCCATGTAGAAAGCCTTCCATACAATGGAGGCAACATGGTGGTCAAAAGTCAGGTTGCTATCAACCTGAGTGCTCAATCCCCTCGTGACTGATTGTGTGCTTGGTACATTATTAATGTGATAATTAGTGGGGGCCCTATTTTTCCCAAAGGGAATAATGATGCATTTCTTGGCATTTCAATTTGAAGCCATGCTTCTGGCACCAGTCATTAGTTTGGTTAAGGCCCTCTTGAAAGATGTTCACATCACTAGGGTGAATTTATGATAGTGCCCAGCTTGCAGTCATCTGAAAACTTGGTCAACCGCAGACCACTGGTTTTGGCTTGCACGTCAGAAAAGTATATCCCAAACAGTAGAGGCCCCAAGACCGATCCTTGTCTACTACTAGGGGTGGCATCTCCTATTTTTACTGAGTGGGTTCCATCAGTGAGCCATTTAGCTACCCATCTGGTAACATACGGGTTGATGCCTAGCTGGGAGAGTTTATCTATTATGCCCAAGTGGGGAATAGTGTCAAAGGCTTTGGCTAGGTCAAGGTAGGTGGTGTGTACTTGTCTTGCTCTCATCCTTGGCTTTGGTAACTGTTTCGAAGAAGGTGACCAAGTTTAACAGGCACAATCTCCCTTTGACAAAACCAAACTGCATGGGATCAAGCGTTTGGAGGTTGCTGTACTATCTGTAATAGTGACACCACTGTTAGTTTGTTAGCATATATTGGACCGTAGTAGTGTTGGTATTCATTTTTTCCTGTGTTTGTTGTTTATTATCACAGGTGATCCTGACAGTAGAAGTGTGGGACTCCTACCATCTGATATCAGAGTGTCAGCAGACTCTGATGATGATGATGGTGACCAAACAGAGGCACAGTTGGGGGGTGCAGAGGTTGAATCAATCACTGAGGTTGATATTCAGCCATCCCCTGTAATTCCATTGGACACACAGCCAGCAGGCCTACGCCAATGCATTCCAATGATCCCTCAGATACTGGACAGGTGGCGGGGGAGACACTCAATCAGGTTAGTGTGATTACTGTGGCTTCAGTGTTTGTTGACCCTGGCCATAGCCAAAGTGTGCATAGGATGAAGGTTTTAGCCCCTTAGGTAGTTAGTGACTGTTTTATGAGTTGCCTCTTAGCCAATGTGAGGGCATATTGAGCATGGTTACATCTGTCTACACCTACACAGCATCTGCTGGTTTCCCCCTCTGACTCCTCACCTGCATGTGGCTGTGGTGACCTTGACATTGGTGGTGGATGTCTGCCCCTTCTCCTTGTTGATGCTGCTGCAGCAATTTTTTCAGGATGATGTTGTGAAGCATGGCACTCACAGTACAAATTTCAGTACATGTATGTGGACAGCTCAAAAACGCATGTTATGATATTTCTGGTTTGAGTGTGTGCCTCATTATGAAGTTCTTCAGTGGGTGTGTGTGTATTTCTGATGGGCACCATCAGCTACAGTTCTAGTGCATAACCTGCATCCTCCAGTAAAAGACCTATGGGATATCCCCCCTAGTGAACATCTGATACAGTTGGGAAGTGTACCAAATGTGTGAGTCATGGTAACTACCTGGGTTGCCAGTGCACTCACACACATTCAGGATGATTCCCTTAGCATTACACATGACTTGGCAGTTAACAGAGTGGAAGCTCTTTCTATTTATGTAGACTCTTCCCTGTTCCCTGGGCAGTGTCTTGATTTCTATACATGTACAATCTATGGCACCCAGTACTTCAGGGTAGTGTGTTACAAGGTAGAACTCTTGCATATTTGTGGTCCTGTTTTCAAGAATACAGGGAAAATATATGTGGTCACTGGCATGTTGGAGAATAGCATTCACGAATAGATGGAGGATCCTGGATGCTGATGCCTGTGACACCTCCAGCATGTCCCCTGTTGGTCTCTGAAAGGTTCCTGTAGCTAAAATTCTAAGTGCTACACATACCTTTGTCTCCACTAGTATTCTTTCCCCTAGATTTACCCTGGGTCTGAGTTGAGGACGACAGAGGTTACAGAGTTCCTGTAGTATGTCTCTGTCTGTCTTGTAGCATTTTACAATTTCAGTCTCATGCAGATTGTGAAATGTTAAATGGGGTCCGAAAACTCTTCTCCTTTTTGGCTGTGGTCTATTAGCAGCAGCAGCCTAGACTTTAGCCTGTTGCACATATATACGTATTAAAGCAACATCAGCACCTAACATTTTTTCTTTGTAGACTCCTTTATGTGGCTGTATTCCAATAGTTTTTCGAATTCACAGGGAAAACCAGCACTGAGTCTACACAGTTCTTTATAGCTTGTTGAATAGCTCTTCCATCTTGGATTGGTTGATTAGCATGCAATTCAGCTGCTTATGCTATAATTAGCATGCTACTGTGTTTACCGTGGTTGCATGGCTGTACACACTGTGTATAGCCACTTACTGAATGCAGTGATGTGCACATGGTCTTAGTGGACCATATAGTGTTTATTGAATCTGCCCTCTTATTTGAAAAATCATCATGATTATTTTATAAGCCACGTTATATATGGGTTCATAGGTTCATAGGTTCATACTAGGCTATCTGCCCGAGGGCATTTACAAGCCTAGCCCATAGTTTTGTGGCTTACGCCACCCCTTTAGTATGGGGAACTATACCCATTATTTTGCTGTGCCTCTGTCGAGCAGTGACACTGAGGTAATCCCTGGGGTATATCTGCGATCTCCCATCCATTGGTCAAGATTTCTCTTGAACAAGGCCAGCGAGGTGCTCTGCCTCACATATACCGGGATTTTATTCCACAGCATAGGGAGTCTTTGGGTGATGAATCTATCCCCCCAGCACGTCCTATTAATAGCCGTGTCGAGGTTTAAGTCTCCCGCCCTTGTGGCTCTGACGGATCTAGATTTTTGAGGTGAAGCATATTCATCAAATCTGGGTTTGACATGGCCTTGTATGTTAGGCAAAGGTCACCTCTGAGCAAGCGGTGGCGACTGAATAGAGCTGGAGTTCTTTCAGTCGGGCAGCATAGGACAGATGTTTGAGACCCTTTATCCTTTTGGTGAGGAACTTTTGTGGCCTCTCCAGCTGCTGCAAGTGTCGGGTCAGATACATTCCGAATGGGGCATTGTACTCAATCATTGGTCTGATGAGTGATGAGTATAGGGAGACTATGACCTCCCTTGATCTAGATGAGAATCCCTTCATGATAAGGTGGGCAATGTAGAAGGTCTTCCTAACTACTTTAGCTACATGGGTGTCGAATGACAGACTACTATCAACCTGGGTCCCCAGGTCCCTGATAACTTCTTCTGTGCTCAGTGGATTGCCACCTATTTGGTAGCTAGGGGTAACCTTGTTTTTCCCAAAGGGTATGACTATGCATTTTTTGGCATTTAACTTTAGGCCATGGCTCTGGCACCAGTTATCCGTTCCTGTGAGACCCTTCTGAAGGATATCTGTGTCAGATGTGTTTTCTACTATGGCGCCCAGTTTGCAGTCATCTGCAAACTTTGTCAGCCATAACCCTCCTGTGTTTGCTTGTACTTCGGAAAAGTAGATGCCAAACAAGAGTGGGCCCAGGACTGAGCCCTGTGGTACACCACTTGTGACAGGCTTTGAGTCTGACATGGCGCCAGCAACTCTGACCCTGTGGCTTCTGTCACTCAGCCAGTTTGCAACCCATCTTGTGATGTATGGGTTAACATTTAAGCTGATGAGTTTTTCAATGATACCCGAGTGGGGTATTGTATCGAAGGCCTTCGCCAGATCGAGGTAGGCTGTATGGACTGCCTTTCCCTCATCAATGGCTTTGGTGACTGTTTGAAAAAGTCAACCAAGTTTAGAAGGCATGATCTGCCTTTGACAAAGCCAAACTGGGATGGATCCAAAGTCTGCAAATTCCCTATGTCTTTATTTATGAGGTCCATTATGATCCTCTCCATGGCTTTGCAGATAAGGCTTGTCAAGCTAATGGGCGGTAATTTCCAGGGTCGGTGGAGGCACCACCTTTGTGAAGTGGGACCACAGTTGCAGTGCGCCACTCCTGGGTATGTATCCAGAGGTAAGACTATGATTAAACAGCTGTCCTAGCTGTGGGTTTAATTCCTCGTTGAGTTCGTGGAGCACACAGCCGGGGACACCATCAGGTCCCATGGATGCTGTGTTTTTAGCTTTGGAGAGAGCAGCACTCACTTGGCCGTTGGAGATGTTTGGGGGCTGCAATCGCTTGGTATAGATATCTCTCCTTTTGGGGGAGGGGTGAAGTTTGCACTGAACCTGTCAGCCAGTATGTTGGCAATGTCTGTAGGATCAGTAATCTTCACATCATTTTGAACTAGTTCTGAGCATATCTGGGAGTTTCCTCCCAGGTTTCTAACATAGCTAAAGAAGGCCTTATGATTGTCTTTTGAGTCTTTAGCTATTTTTCTCTCAAAATTTGCTTTGGATGATTTTATGAGAGCTCTTAGTTTTTACTTATAGTGATCAAGGGTGTCTTACCTTTTAAGGATTTTGCTCTATCTTGTAGTAGCTTCCTCCTTTTGTTGTAGAGTTTGTTTATGGCTGGGGTCCACCAGACTGGACGCTTGCCTTTGGTACAAAGAGTCTTTGTTTTGCTTGGGATTGCCTTATCCATGCAGTCCTGCAGGTGCTGGTAGAAGGCATTTGTAAGTGATTCAGCGGCTTGAGTACTGTTTTCCGCCGGCTCGGGGGCCTTAAAGGAGACCACACTAGTCTTTAGAAGTGTGAAGTCGGCTTTCGAGAAGTTCTTTACTGTGGTCTTTTTTATTTCAGGTGGGGGTGGGATGAGGACCTCCAGCGAGATTAGTTTGTGATCTGATCTCACCAGTGAAGGGTATACTTCCGGTGTTGAACATTGTGCTCCCATGTTCGTGATGATGAGATCAAGTATGTTTTCTCCTCTTGTGGGGATGGTGACTAGTTGTTCCATGGCATTTGAGTTTATGAATTCCAGGAACTTTTGGGCTAGGGTGTTTGGGCTTGAGTAGTGTTCCCAGTCTATATTAGGGTAATTGAAGTCACCTAGTATGATGGTGTTTGGTGATACATTTATCCCCTCTAGTGTTTTCAGGAAGGCCATGTGAGGTTCCTGAGTTTGTGAGGGTGGCCTGTAACATGCTACAATTTGCAGAGCAGTCTTGCCTATGGTTAATTGCACCTGACTATGGAGTCACCAATGACTAGTGTGTCTGGCATTGTGTTTGGCCTTAAGGGCTGTGACTGTTTGACACTCTGACTGTGAGGTCTATGTGTTGCAGGTGTTGTGTTCTGAGGTTCTCCAGTTATCCAGTAGTTTCTTATTATCCTTATTCGAAGTAAGTCTAATAATGCTTCCGCACATTTCTCTTGATTTTATGCTCCGATTCACTCACTCAGACTCATATTACTTAATGAAAACTTTTCAGTTGTTTTCTTGCTCATTTTTTCTGTGAAATGTGTGATTAATACCATCTTTACTTGGTACAGACATCATTTTCCTCTCCTTTTTTGAACTTCCTCAATAGTTTATTTCTTGCTTGCTATATACATTGTTTCTTTAGAAATGTGTTAAACCTCCATTCTACATCATGTATAATCTGTTTATGTGCACAAACCTCAAAAATGATTCTGCATATTTATTTCTTCTTATTTAACTATCATACCTTTCTTGCTCTGTATCGCCATTACCAAACTTGTGTTTTACTTTGTTTATTTAAAAAAATGATCAATTCCTTCCTTTCTAACTTTAACAATATATTTTGCCTTAATAGTCTGTCTCTCATATTTGCTTCATTCAGCATAAATATTCATTTTTACTGGATCATGCCTTTTCATTATTACTTCCATTAACTTCTTATAAATTCTAACATTCTTCATCATATAGTTCTTTTTTACTTTTAGGGCACAACCATTCTGCATTAAGATGCATAGTCTTATATTTTCTTTTGTTATCAGCTCACCACTCTAACCAATTTCTATGGAAATCTCTCATTTGTAAATGTTCTGTAAATAATATTTGACTTTCATGTTGTAACACCTGTAATTCTGAGCACTGCCATGTTAACCTCTTACATACCTTGCTTTCTTCAATTAAAAAAAACTGTGTCCAAAAATAGCACATTCTGCTATATGATCAGAAAGTCCAGAACGTAAATTGCCAGTATTAGTTTTCTTTAATCTCTCTGAGTGTATAACAAATTAGTTTCTGTCCTTACAGGTCCCTTTATATGAGTGTATATATGTTCCTGTCCAACATTAAGTCAAAATTGTGGAAAATATTCTTTATATACTTTAAATCCTCTCCCTTGTTTTCTTTTTCTTCCTGTAATGTTACATTTAAAGTTTCCCAAGATCACTACATTCATGTTAGTATTTTTGTACTACGGTGGTGGTGCTGCGGTAGCGTTGTCGCCTCAAAGTACAACGCTGTCCGGTTTGATTCTCAGCTAGAGCGTCTTCTGCGTGGAGACATGCGTGAATGGGCGTACCTTCATTGAAGGTTGTGCGTCAGAGCTGGCAACTCGGTACGTAAAAATCAACTGCCAATCATTAGCGGACTGGAGTTCCGCTGTGGCGACCTCTAAGCCGAAAGACACAACAACATTCAGTTATATTTTTAATTTTTGAAAAAGTTGTATTCTTTTATTAACGATATAAGTCCGCAAACTACAATAAGTCCTTTAATATGATAATCTAATATCTATAACCTTTAGGGGCAAATAATGATAACTTCTTATATTGTAATATAATTCACCTTGTACAATACTATGGTTCCAGAGCATAAATCATCATCCATAGAGCTTATGATCTTTCTTCTCCATACTTGATTTAACTGTTCTTTCTGCTTTATGTTATTTAAATCTGTAACTAATAAAGACTGTTATATCATATATAACTGTTTACACCATTATACCATGGCATTTCTACTGCTTTCATTTTTTTCTGATTACATTAAGCAAATGGACAATAAAACGTATACTTTACTTTTTGTATCAGTTTGTCTTTCAAGCCATTTTTCTTTTTCTGACTCAATTATCTGTAGTATCAGTTTTATTCTACTCATTTTATGTGTCTTTTTAGTCTCTTTAGATTTTTAAAATCTTTTTTTCCTACAACCAGCCACTGTGTATAATTTTCCGCTTTATCTACGGAGACATTTCCCCTTCTTCATCTTGACCAGGTACTGCTTCTTCACCGTTTAACTCAGCTTAAACAGTTTGTTCCAAATTTTCATTTTAAAATATTTATTTAGAATATTTTCATTTTCTTTAATACAGTCATACCACCAATGTTCATTAGATATGCAATACCTGCAATATGACTTACAGTATTTAGCTGTGTTGTCTTCCTGTCCCCACATACTATATTTCCTTTCCATAATAAATTAATCAAATAATCTTCCGCAGCACAAAAAGCCTATTTTAGATTGCCATGAATATTGAAGAATTCCTTTTGAGTCCCTTAAGTAATAAACATGAACTATCCTTCCCAATCTTTTGTTTTCTTGCAGTGTTACCCATATTTCCCATTTCCCAGTCCAAATTTTCCTTTCATCATATAAATTGTTGACAGAGTGTGCAGCCTAACATATAGATAGAAAACAGTACTTAATGTTGTTTTGTTCTTGGCCATCTGTACTAAAATAAACTATCAGTCTTTTTTAACATTGAAGTAATTGCCTGAAACACATATTCATTTCAAGCATACTCTTCTTTCTTTGAGTCAGTTGCATATACAAATTTGTCCATTAATTCAAATTTATAAAACTGCTCTTTTTCAAAACAAATGAAGGAACAAATTCATGATATAGATAATCCTAATGGCTCAATTATGTTGTACCAAATAACATATCTTTCAATGGTCAATATTTTTAACAACTCTTTACTGTAGGATTTACTTTTCTGCTTAATACTTTGCTCTAGTCTTCATTCTATAACAGCAGCCATCACTGTATATGTGCTCTTTTAAGGCACTTTTTTCTCACTTCCTGTGACTGTGAGCACACTGGTGTTTCTGGTTCACCTTCCCATGCACAGCATTTTCCAAACTTGCTAGTCTCCTTTCACTCTCCTAGATGAGTTCAACAGCCTGTGACCTCATCATCTCTTCTGTGAGAACAAGTGGAATACCTTTGTCTTGATAGATCTTACAGGATTATTCTGCCCATCTGTTGAAAGGTCTGTTCTAACTAGTTCTGGTTAAACATAAGTTTTTACTTCTATTTATAACTCAAAACAAAAGTTTTAACAAAGTTTACACCACACTGGTCACATCACTTGTCAATAAACAAATCCTTATTTTTAGTTTCTAGGTAATTTTATAGATTAAGCCTCTCATTTTCCCTCACCCATATCTCACTCTAAAGAAAGCAGAAGTAAAAGGTTTGTTGGTAATGTTGGAACAGGTTATAGGTAAACTGGTAAGCTCTCCCATTTCTGGTGTGTGCGTTGTCTTGTCCATGCTGGTATAAGTCACTGTCTATTGCCAGAATCTCCTTCACTAGAAACTGGAAACAGTCATCAATCATTTATTTAGACTGTACCAATAGGATGCTTTCACAGTACCTTGGATCTTTGCATTCAAAACTCAGTTTTTTGCCTGGTGTGAGCATTTTCTGGTTTCATACTCATACCCATTAATGAAGCATTCTGCATCCTTCTTTCTTTCTGTTTCATTGGAAGAAACTACATTTCTTTTCAGCAGTATAGGAACCAGCATCACTGACAGAGTTGGTGATAGCGCATAAACTATGTCCCATGAGCAGCTGAGTTTTAACCATTTCTTAGATGGGTCACTCATTTGTCAAGTAATTCAAGGCCTGGATCTACTGTTTTCTTAAACACATTTTCACTGTGTGGACTGCCTACTCAACTTCACCATTGCTGTGGAAAAATTGGGAAGATTAGTCACATCAACCACAAGGCCTTCTATAGTTATGTAAAGAATCTCCATGGCAATACCCAGATTTGCCCTATACCGAGCCACCAGATATTGCCAGTATACTGGCCGACAGATTCAGTGCCAACTTTACCCCCCCCAAAGAAACAATCACAATGCCAGTATATTGCCAGGCACCCAGTATTACTGCTGCAGAGGTTAAAACAGCACTGTCCAAGGCCAAGAATACAGCTTCTATGGGACCTGACAATATCCCTGGTTGTGTTCTACATGAACTACAGAGTGAACTGGCACCTTACCTGTGTGCCTTGTTCAATCACAGCCTCACCTCAGGCTTTGTCCCTACTGAATGGCACACAGCTACAGTCATCCCTCTCCACAAAGGAGGAGCAACTACAGACCCTGGGAACTAAAGCCCCATTAGCCTGATGAGTCTGATATGCAAAGCTATGGAACACATCATCATGGACCTAATAAACAAGGATATAGGGAATCTCCACACTCTGGATCCCACACAGTTGTGAAGGGTAGATCATGCCTGCTCAACTTGGTTGACTTCTTTGAGTCAGTCCCCAGAGCTGTGGATGAAGGCAAGGTGGTTAATATAGCCTACCTTGATCTGGCCAAGGATTTTGATACAATTCCCCACTCAGGAATCATAGAAAAAGTCACTAAGGTTGGCATCAACCTCTATATCACTAGGTGGGGTGCAAACTGGCTCACAGATAGAAGCCACAGTGTGAAAGTAGCTGACTCCAAGTCAGACTGCCAACTAGTCATGAGTGGAGTCCCACAGGGTTCTGTCCTGGGTCCTCTCCTGTTTGGTATCTACTTCTCTGACATCCAGGCCAACACAAAGGGACTCTGGCTGACAAAGTTTGCAGACGATTGCAAGTTGGGAGCTATGACATCCTACAGAATGGCCTCACTGAGAACAATGTCTGGTGTCAGAACCAATGCTAAAAAATGTGTCGTCATCCCCTTTGGGAAAAACCCGGTTCCCATGAATTACCACATTGATGGTAGTCCACTGAACACAGAAGGCATTATAAGAGATCTAGAAACACAGGTTGACAGCAACCTCTCTTTTGATCACTACATTGCCACTGTGGTCAGAAAGTTCTTCTATGTGGCACATCTCATTACTTAGGGTTTTGCATCCAGGAAGAGAGAGGTCATTGTCTCCCTGTACTCTTCCCTCATTAGACCAATCATCGAGTACAATGCCCCATTTAGGATGTACTTCACTAGACAACTGCAACAACGAGAGAGGCCACAAAAGTACCTCACAAAGAGGACCCTATGCCTTAAACACTTGTCCTATATGGACAGACTCAAAAAACTCCAACTATTCTCTGTCTCATATCGCCTACTTAGAGGCTATCTCTGCTTGACTTACAAAGCCATGTCTAACCCAGCTCTGTTAGAAATGCTACATCTAAAGAAATCCCAATCTCTCCGCACCACACGCTCCAGAGACCTCAATCTCATTACCACAATTAACAGAACAAGCTGGAGGGATAGGTTCATAACCCAGAGACTGCCCATGCTATGGAACAGACTTCCAATACATGTTAAACAGAGCACCTCGCTGACCCTCTTCAAGAGAAATCTTGATGAGTGGATGGGAAACAGAAAATTCACCCCAGGGATAACTCCAGTGGCTCTACTTGACAGAGGCATTGGGAACTAAGGTCGGGTGGCACTATGCCAGGTTAATCCTATGGCTTGGCTTGTAAAGGCCCCAGGGTCATTAGCCTAGTACACACCTATGAACCTAAGAATGTGAGTGAAGGTATAGTTTATTGTGAAATCTGCAAAATGCCTTTTTGAAGGCTATGGTTCATTTGTCAAAAATAGAATACACGTGAGGTTGTCTGATGTTTTCTGCAAGAGTCTCTAGATGCACAGAAATATTCTGCCAGCTGTAGGTAACTGCTAACATTCCATTTGAGCAAATCATCTCTTAAGTTTCTGCTAAGGTCTGTCCATTAACTCAGTGGGCACTACTAGTCCCTTAGCATGTTCTCTCTCCCTAATGCATCTCTACTTACCTTAAATGACTGCTAAGTCTTGGCCGTCACATATTCTGTTTGGCTCACTAACAGTGCTCAACTGTAACCTGATAGCCTTTATGAATTTTATCTAGCACATTGTTTCTTATTCTTGTAAGAACAGCTAATCTTGTACCTCTGAGAAGTAACCAGTCATATACTGAGAGGACTGGCCTCTTAGCTCAGTAATGTTTCAGGATTCCCTAGTCCCTGAAGATTGCTGCAACCTGGTCAGCTATTTGTGCACATTTACATTAACTGACCATACATGCTCTTGCTTTTAGCTACTGACAGAGGTCATGTAAATAATCAGCATTTTTCAGCATTTGTTCTTGGTTATGTCCATATGTTTGTCTTGTGAATGTGATGTTTGCTTTTCCACCCTGTTTCATGCAAAAGAGCCAAGGATAGAGGCTCCACTACAAGGAGACTCCCACCTATAACATCTGAGATTGTATATGCACTATTTCATCACTTGCATAGAGAATCTTTTGATCTTAAGCAGAAGTGTATCTAATACATAATAGGGCTGTTTGTTGGACACTTCTTCCATTTCCTATAAGAGTAAATTCATTCCCCCTTATATGAATGAGAATATCGTGCAGTTTAATGCTATGTTGCACCATTTGGTTGAAAGTTTATATGAGGAATATTTAGGTAATAAACATAATGTAAATTTTAATTTAACAAAAAATGAATGGAGGGCCCTAAAAGAGTTTGGTAACAGAAAGGATCTGGTTATTAAACCCTCCGATAAAGGGAATAAAATAGTTATTATGCACCATACGCAATATGTAAGCATGTGTTTGAAACATCTAAATGATACTAAGGTGTAGAAGAAGAGTAATACTACTTCATACAATGAAGCTTTGCAATGTTATCAGGATTTGTTAAAGAAAGGTATGAGGTTGGGATATTTATCTTAAGAAGATATAGATAAGAAATTTTCAACTCAAGGTTGTGATTTGGCTACAGTTTGCTGTTTACCTGGGTCTATATTATAACATCGAAGTTGTAAAACTTCGAATGTTATAATATCGAACCCACTACATCGAAGGATGAAAATAGTGAAGCCCCGGAACATCGAATTCTTACCTAGGGCAAGATTTCGGTGGGCTGTTCCGTGGCTTCGTTATTTCCTCCACTGTGGTACGATAGTTATGAACCTTAGGGTTAGGGTGCAGGTTAAGGTAAGTGGATAGGTAGGAATGTATGTATGATGTAGTATAGGGTTGGGTTTTGTTAACTAAATGTCTGTGTATTAATCAGTTTGTTTGTGTATAGTTTCGTAGGGTATGTGTGCAATAGTTACGGACCTTAGGGTTAGGTTGCGGGTTAAGGTAAGTGGATAGTTAGGAATGTATGTACAGTTTAGTGTAGGCTTAGAAGTAGGGTTTTGTTAAGTGTATGTGTGTGGTTTATTTATTTTGGTGTGCTTGTGTTGTGTGTATGTTTCTAGGAACAGCAAATTTTTTCCCTGGGAAACAATTTGCTATTCTGAGTGTTCGATGTTATCATATTTTGAAATTCCAAGTTCGAACATATGGTGTTTGATATTTTGGACTTTTGAATATATGATATAGACCTGTTTACCTAAAATTCATAAAGATCTGGGAAATCCTCCTGGCTGACCAATTGTCTCTGCCTGCAAATTTTTTTTTCATAATATTGGGCTGCTATTACATCAATTTCTTTACCCCTATGTTCTCAAAATTCCTTCTTATATTAAGGATAGTTTTGACTTCCTTTGTAAGATTTCTAGAGTAAAATGGGATGAGAACGTATATTGGGTTACTTTGGATGTTAGGAGCCTGTATACAAGTATAAGACATGCAGATGGTATACAGTCATTATATCAGTTTTGGGGAGAGAGTCTTTTAATTCACTATGTAGTAGAACTTATGGAATTTTGTTTATTGAATAATTATGTTGTATTTGATAATAATATTTATCGACAAGTGCAGGGTACAGCTATGGGGGCTCCTTTCGCCCCCATGTATGCAAACCTGTTGATGGCTTCATTTGAAAGTATTTTTTTTGTATAAACATGAGTTTATGAAGAGACATGCGATACATTATTATCGCTACATAGATGATTTAATATTCATTTGTAGGGGCAGCGAAGAAGATGTGGTACAGTTTGTTTCTGATCTACAATCTAACAATTTTCATTTATATTTTGATGGTTTAGAATATGTGAATAAAGTAGTATTTTTTGACCTGACCTTAAAGGTACTTGCTAATGGTGCTATTCGTACTTCTGTTACTAGAACATTTTTAGATGGTTGGCAATTTTTACATGGGAATAGTTGCCACCCTCCTCATTTGTTGTCTTCATTGCCTTATGGGAAATTGTTAAGGTCATGAATTTGTAATAATGAGGATGACTTTTATGATGAGATGTATAAAACTGTTAATATGTTTTGCAATAGGGTATATATTTATGATGTGATTAATGAAGCTATTGAAAGGGTTTTAAAGTTGAATAATGGTCAATATTTATGCAAAGGGAATGATACTTTACTTTGTAATGCAAACTAGTAAACCAAGGAAAAAACAAAAAAAAACAGTGAACAGTAATGTGAAGTGAATCCAAGAGCACTCCAAAGGCAAAAAGTTAACATATTTTATTAATAACGTTTTCGCTTCTGTATAACAGGAGCTTCATCAGACAAGTAAAAGAAGCGCCAAATGCACTTTTTAAATTGCAACCAGGTTTTGCAGTATGATGTCATTTCCTTGGAGACCAAAATGGTAACCAACACACTTGTTTAACAAGATAGCATAAACAGTTGATGTGAAGGAACGTTTCAGGTCCACAAACTGGTTTTTATATTTAAACATTTTTTAAGGTTTTTACCCTAATGAAAATTAAAAATAAACAATCATTAGCTAGGAAACACTATTAAGACTGTTTGTTCATGCAGTCATATAAAAGTTATTTAAAAGTTAATCTCAATAAATCTACTAGAATACCCAAACATAGTATTTGCAAACTAAAAAACACGGTTAAAATATCTAAAAATGGTTTTGGTAACCAAAAGTTGAAATTTCATTTCATTCAAAGCATGCTTTCTAAGAAAAAAGTCACATAGGAGAAACATCTTGAAAAAGGTAACCACCTTTTTGTAACATGTTAAAGAAGATGCAATAAGTAATCCAAACTTAATAGGGTATATATTGTATGGGGTAAAATTTTTCAACATGAAACAAAAACAAAATCTAAATCTAAGACCTGAGGTAACTTTTATACTTTAAGATAACAGCAATGTTGCAAGCTTCGTTTAATCCCGGGGGAGAAAAAGCATTTAATAAGAGTTGCCATTCTAACTCTTTTATTTCCAATAAGAGTGGTTGGGGACCCCCTCTGATCCCAAGTTTTACCAGGTCGATGCCCATAAAACAAAAGCTGTGCCCAATGTTTTCAAGAATGTGTTTCGAAAGAGCATTGTCCAATTTTTTGTTTTTTATGGCATAATTATGTTGGTAAACTCGATCCCGTAACCTCCGGTCGGTTTTACCAACATAAAATGCAGGGCAGCAGTTGCAAAATGCTATGTAGATTACTGACCTTGTATCGCAACAAATCTTATGGTTGATAGTAAATTTCTCCCCTTTTATGGTGAAGGAGTTCCCTACTTTTAATAGTCTACACCAGTTACAGGTTCCACAAGTGAATGACCCAGTTTGTCTAGGTCGGACACTTAGGAGGTCACTCGTTTGCAAAAGATCTTTTAAATTTTTACCCCTCTTAAAAACAAAAAGGGGGTGAGAACCCAGAATTTCAAACAGGTATGCATTATTTAAAATAAACTGCCAGTTCTTCTTGATAATGGAACACATAATGTTAGCATGTTTATTGTGTGTAATGATGAAACTGGTCTTGAAATCACCAATTTGATTAGGTTTATGATGCACAAGGTTACTGAGTTCATGTGAAGTAATTCCAAGTTCTAACCTATGAACAGGTGTTTCTGACATGTCAGTCACCTGGGGGGTACTCTGTTTTATACCTTGAAGAAGTGACTGATAGAACCCCGTAGCTCTTTTTAAAGAAACTTCATTAATTAAGTTATCTAAAAGCTCACTGGGGTATCCCCTGTTCAAGAACATACTCCTAAGGGTGGAACACTCGTCTTCAAAGGCCGCTAAAGTGTTACACATGCATGTAGCTCTAACTAACTGGCCTTTGACTATTGATCTTTTTTGTTTCCAAGGGTGGTTGCTGGAAAAGTGCAAATAAGCATTACAATAAGTGTGTTTCCTAAAGATGCTAGAAAGGATACAGGTGTTATGAAGATCTTTAACAAGTTTAACATCCAGATAGTCAATCTCACTGGTGGAAAATTTGTGTGTAAATTTTAAAAAGGTGCATGACTCATTCATGTTTTCAACCAAGCTTGTAACAGTATCTGAGTTGCCTTGGATAAGAACAAACACATCATCTAAAAAACGTGTGTAAAATTTGGTGGCTTTTTTAAACTGGGGATTCACAAAAAGAAAGGTCTTTTCCCAATAAGCAACCACTAAGTTTGCTACACTACCTCCACATGGGGAACCCATGACGATTCCCCTTTTCTGTAAGTAGTGGAAATTATTAAAGATGAAAAAGTTTGAAGATAAAATGATGTCCAAAAGAAGGGTGACCACATCAATTTCATCTTTCGGAGCTTGTAAATCTACTAACATAAGCTCAACCCATTCCAATGCTTCTTGGTGTGGTATAGAGGTGTATAAATCCACCACATCAATTGTTAAGAAGTTATTGGATGGGTTGAAAGGGATGTCGTTAATAGATTTTAAAAAAGACCAGGAGTCTTTGCAAATTTGAGGAAGTAGCATAAGATATTTACCAAGTATGTGATCAACAACTTTAGCACAAGGGTGGGTAATAGAGCATCTCCCATCCACAAGAGCTCGCATAGGTGGATCCAATAGGTTCTTGTGGATTTTGGGGATCCTAAACATAGCTGGGACTCTAGGGAAAGAGATGTTAATAAAATTGAAGGTGTCTATATTAATCCTCCCTTCAATAAACAAATCCCTAAAGTACCCCTTAATCCTATTGTATTGGCCTGATGTTTCGTTAAGAGATGAAACTTCATAGGCAGGGGAATTCAAAACCTTAGACATTCTAACAATGTAATCATCTTTGTCGAAAATGACAAGACCCCCACCCTTGTCAGGTTTCATCACCCTAATAGGTAGATTACGTAAGTTTTTCAAACTTGATCTTTGATCGGGTGAAATGTTACTTTGGTTGTTAAACCATTTGATGTTATCAAACAATTGCCTAAAGTCGAGTTCACAAACATACTCAAAGGTGTGTAAGATGGGGTGAAGGGGAGGGTTAAACGCACTTAACAGTTTGAAAGGGGCTTTCTCTATGTTAGAATCCCCATTAAACAACACCTTGAGGTTAAGGCTACGAACAAAACATTTAAAGTCAATTAAAAATTTTTTTTTTGATAAGCAAATCTTCTGGTCAGGAACAAAAGACAAGCCAAAGGCTAGCAGTTCAATAAGTTCTTGTTCTATACTCACCTCGGAGAAGTTGTAAACAGTAAAGTCACCTTTATTGTTGGTCAAAATGGTAGGTTTACCAGAGGGGGTTGAAGAAGCCCCAAAAGTGGTTTCTACTTCAATCTGTTCTGGTTGTTTTTCCTCTGGTAATTCTTCCGCCCTAAAAAAGGTTTTGTTTGATTATTATAATTAGGGCGGTAACCATGGTTGTTAAGGTTGGCCTTAATCCTGTTGCTCCTCCTAGGTTGATGGGAAGATGAACCTTCATCTCCATCCTCGTAATCAAAGTCCTGTTCCCCTAAGGTAGTAGTGGAAGGGATGCCACCACTGTCGTTTTTGCTTTTATTATGTGTTTCAGGCAAATTGTTAGGTCCGTTGACTTTCTTGACTTTCTTGGTTACCAAAACCATTTTTAGATATTTTAACCGTGTTTTTTAGTTTGCAAATACTATGGGTATTCTAGTAGATTTATTGAGATTAACTTTTAAATAACTTTTATATGACTGCATGAACAAACAGTCTTAATAGTGTTTCCTAGCTAATGATTGTTTATTTTTAATTTTCATTAGGGTAAAAACCTTAAAAAATGTTTAAATATAAAAACCAGTTTGTGGACCTGAAACGTTCCTTCACATCAACTGTTTATGCTATCTTGTTAAACAAGTGTGTTGGTTACCATTTTGGTCTCCAAGGAAATGACATCATACTGCAAAACCTGGTTGCAATTTAAAAAGTGCATTTGGCGCTTCTTTTACTTGTCTGATGAAGCTCCTGTTATACAGAAGCGAAAACGTTATTAATAAAATACGTTAACTTTTTGCCTTTGGAGTGCTCCTGGATTCACTTCGCATTACTGTTCACTGGTTACTTTGTAATGCCTCGAAGGAACAAGTGTATTTTGTAACAATTTATAACATTTTAAGTGAAAAGATTAGTAGTAGATTGAAGTACTACTGGAATTTTCTTTTAAAGAATCAAGATTTAGATAAAATGTTTCAGAGACATCTTTGTGTCTCATACAAACGAGGACGCAACCTTAAAGCTATGCTGGTTCACAGTTATTTTGTTTCTCTATTTTGAGTATTGATAAATTGCCTGTGATTTTTGGGACTTCTCCATGCAATAGTTGTGCAATTTGTTGTCATGTAGTTAGCTCCTTTAAGATGATAAATAACATAAAATTTTCACCAATAGGATATTTTTCTTGTAATACTAAGGGAGTTATATATGCTTTGTGATGTCCATGTAATTTATTTTACATTGGAGAAACTACAAGAATGTTTAAAGTTAGATTATCAGAACATATTAGGGATATTAAAAACAAATGTATGGAGAAGTATATGTCAGTACATTTTAAAGAGAAACACAGTAGTGATTTTCTGTTATTGAAAAGTATAATTCTTGAAAAAGATCAATTTTAATATAGGTAGTAGTTTTGTTTTAAAAGAACAACTTTTACGTAAAGACTCTCTTTTTATTTTAAAATATAATACTTTGATGCCTGGGGGCTTAAATTGTGAAATTAATTAGAAATATCTGCTCTAATTGTTTTATTGATTAATTGGATAATTATGTCATTTTTTTATGTATAAAAGGATGTTTTTAATCTGATTTGTTACTCCTTGAAGGTCTTGTGGCTGAGGCGTTAGAGACGATTACATTTTTCTGGTGGATCTGTAGCCTGTTGTTTAATTCAATTTTATTTTATTTTGCAGTATTTTTTCTATTTTATTTTGCTTGTGGTTGTGCATTGAATGCTTGTTCATCCGGCATGCTTACTTATAATCGTCTTCCAGTTTAAAGTATTGTTCTAGTATACAGTTGTTAAACTCCGACTTACAGAGGGAAATGATAGTACCTCTTTTTATATGCAAGGGTAATCCTACTCTACTTATGTAAAGGACCACAAGGCATAAGCTGCAGGATGCCAATCATTCAGCTTAGCTTTGTAGAAATACTGCCCTGAGTCTAAATGAGGGTGGTTCTGCAGAGACATATATCATACAGTGCAAAAACAGATGTTGATGACAGTTCCTTTTTTAACAGTAAATAATGATTACTGTTCAGGCCTCCAACAACAATGAATTTTCATAGACATGATGCCCCTCAGTGATTTGTTTTCCATGTTTGGGTTGTAAATAACCTTTCCTAGCTAACTGATGGCAAGGAGACTTTTCAACTCAATTACAGTGCCTGGCACTTTTATCGCACAGACAGTTTGGGTTTGATCTTAATCTTGCTTCATTTCTCTGTCTAATAAAAAATGTCAAAAAATGCAGTTTTCAAAGTTTTCACTTACTTCTCTCAAAAGTAGCACCCGCTGCTTGAGCTCAGTCCAGCATGGCATGCGTGCTATGTCATGCTCTATGGGTGGCTGTCCACAAGCAGGGATATCATCCATATTACAGAATGCTCCTTCTAACTTATTTTCCACCTTCATTTCTATCCTGTTGATGTTCATCACCCAAAGTTATTCCAAAAGGAAGACAGTTAAAAAGTGTCTCCTTATGAGTATAATAAATGTTGATTACTTTGTTAACTTGTACCTCAGGAAAGCTGCATAAATCTTTGGTTGGCATGGAGCTTGTGAATATTCAAGCATCAGTCAGCATGCCTAGACTTTATTCTACAGAAAGTATATTTTTCTCTTCATGCTGCCTCATTAAACAGCCACACAAATTTGACCTGATGCCTTTTTCTTAAAGACAACAATTACAAAGCACCAGTCCATAGGTTATTTTATTTCACCTGTGACTCCCATTTATTATATTATTCAGTTTCTTCTTTTGCCTTTGCCATCCCTGACAGGGAAACTCTGTGAAATTTTAAGTAGGAAGGGTATTGCTGCTGGCTTGAGCTAACAGGCATATGGCTACTGTGCTAACCCTAGGCCATAATAAAGTTATTGATATTGCCTTCTTCCTATTTCTGCATTCTTAGCGCCAAGCCATGACATAAGTTGCAGCTTAGTTATAGGTAGTTTACCAAATGTAACAGCGTGCAGATCTTTAACTATATGGATGTCTTTTGTAGCACACTTCTCAGCTTTCTGTGGCATTTCTGTGGGTAGATCAACCACCTGGTCCCAATAATGGTTTGTGTGATTCAACTAAGCCTTCTGTATTATAGATTTCTGTAGCATTCTGGTATATTTATTCTGGAATCGCAATAACATCTGTTCCAACATCAGTTTTACACACACACACACACACACACACACACACACACACACACACACACACACACACACACACACACACACACACACAGTGTCTTTAGCTAGGCATTGGATCTTATCATTTGATGGTATCTTGCCCCACCTGTTACATGCTTTTTATGCTGTTTCCATTCCCATTGCTGCTTTTGTACACTGTTGATGTTGTTGTTGTTGCCTACCACAAAGCATGGGTTTTGGGGTGTTCTTGGCTGCCACTGTATTCACGGAAAGTCCTTTTGCTACAGTACCCTAATCCCCATTTCTGTTTATCATCATTGACCTTCTCAGATTGTCTCTGCTTATTTATGGCTTTTTTAAGCTTTAGCTCTCTGCCCAGCTGTAATTTATTTTACTTTACTTATATTTACTAACCAGATAGATGGATTAGTCCAAGATCTCTTTTCAGTGTTAGCTTGTTGATTCCAGGAGGGACAAGAAGGCAGGGAAGGGATATCTTTCTTTGATTAGGCAATTATCTGGTGATGGTGGGGAGGTGGGCATGTCATGACAGATTGTTGTTAAGAATTAGCATTATAGGGGAGGGCTGGAGCTGATTGCCATTATATGCCTTGATGTGATTGACGGCAGCTCCACTCAGTTAGGGTATTCCAAAAAATATTCCCTGTGTTCAAGACAGCTTATACGATGCTGCTGGAAGCTCCACTTTCCATTTGTCTGTCCCTTTTCCACCTCACGTGCAGCTGAAATGGTCCCAGTCCAAGATGATAATACCAGGGACACAGATTTGTAACTGGAGTAGAGAGTGTCAGATGGTCAGCTGGAAGGTAAGTAATGTGGAGGGAAGACAAAATATATAAATAAATAAAGTAATACACACACACACAACACACACACACACACACACACACACACACACACACACACACACACACACACACACACACACACACACACACACACACACACACACACACACACACACACACACACACACACACACACACACACACACACACACACACACAGAGGATAACCTCTCAGCATTGCATCTGTATGAAGTAAGTTTCTGCTGAGCTTGTTATTTAATGTGGCGGCACACCCACAGTTATCAGTTAGGCTTGTTATTTAATGTGGCGGCATACCCACAGTTATCAGTTAGTCATCCAGTACAGTAACAGACAATTTTACACATTCAGTCACTTGCTGCAGTGTCTGATTAAATTTGGCATTTCATAAATGATATTTTTTGGGGCAAATAAATTTGAACTCAGAGATAATTATTGCTTATATGCACTATTATCTAAGATCAGGCCTTGTAATACTTTTTTGGCCTCGCCCACCTAAACTATCTTGTTTAGTAGATTTTCCTGTGAAGAAGCTTTAAGGTTCATTGTATAACCATACCAGCCAAATTTCCTGATCCAGTGATCGTACTGTTTGGTTTAGTAAAATCAAATAGTTTATTTTATTTATTTGTTTGTTTTATTCTGAAGGTAGCACTTGGGATAGGAATCTCCTTTTTGCTCCATAGTCATTGTCAGCATGCTTAGCTACACAGTGCAGCTCAGCTGCTTTATATTCTCAGAGAAAATATCACTGCCTTTCCCAAACAGTTGTTACGCTTCTGACACCACAATATGTTAAGCATGTTTTACTAAATTTCAAGAGTACTTTTATCAAACCTCTTTCTCTCTCTCTCTCTTGATTTTGAACAGAGAAGTTCCTGTAGCTTTAGTGCTTGCTTGCATGCATACTCACACTGCTTTATAACGGTCTTCTCTAATATACTTCTACCAGTGTATTGCTGAACAGGAAATTCACATATTAGGTTGCAGTGTAGATAGGTTGCACCACATGAGCCTGGAATACTGTGTGATATCTTTGTATTTAAATACTGACCAATACTGTTTTGGACTAATAAAACTCTTCTAGAGTAAGCTCTGCAGTGCCAGACAATCTCTTCATTTTAATGCATTAATACCCAAAAGTCAGTTTTTAGAAAGAGGATGGGAAACTTCAAAATTTAATGTGCATGAGTCTCTTTTGTGTTTGACATTTAGTGCAAATCATGTTTTACGGCTTCCATTCAGGAAGTTTTTCACCACTCTTATCAACAGTGATCAACAGTGTTTGCTTTTTTTTTTTTTTTGGGTTGAAGAAGTACACGCCCCTCAGCATAACAGAGTACTGTAAGCAGGTTTTCAGGCTGCAAGCTGTGAGGAACTTGAAATAGGAAAATGAGAAGCTAAAGCATTCTAAACGAAAAAAGGCTTTAGTGCAACCAAATTTTAGAGACTTCCTTCCTTTTCTATCTTCTGTTTTCGTAGTCATAGTCTGGTCAGACTATAACACAGAGTGCAATAAGGTTAAACCTGCTGGCCTGAGATCTTAGTATTGTATGCTAAAAGTTGTCTTATGTTTATAATCTTTCAGTAAGGTAAGTGCATTTTTATTTTACTGAAACCTCATCTGTAGTTACACTAAATTGGCAATGTGTATATTTTTGCTAACCAAATAATTTGTCGAGTGTCTGTTCAGTAAGATATAATACGCAATGCTTTATTTCATCTCTCATCAACCCTTTTCTTTATGTACGGTCATCTTGTATAATCCCAGGGTCCAGTCACATAATGGACTGCAAATGAAACAATATGACGGATTCAGGCTCCTGAAATCAGAAGCAAGAGTGCCCTTGATAATTGAAAAAGAGGGGAGTAATACAAACCAGAACCCGACCATACACAAGGAACTGCATGGTGGATTGAACCATATCATGCATGAAGACATGAGTTAAGGGACAGAACCCTGCTCTACATCAGGAATGTAGAGGACGGAACTCTGACATATATGAGAACATGTTTAGATGGCTGAATCCTATCATGCGTGAAGACAGTCTTGTGCTGTGAAACACACGTGACATTCAGATGCATGCTGCTCAGTTTGCACGGTTATTGCGCTGAACAGATGAATATGGTGAGGTGCAGCATCTTGCTGCAATAAATGTTTCCCATTGCATGATTGTTTCCTTGCATCATTGTTGCCACTGAAAATGCTGTAACAGACAGAATGTGATATTAAACAAAGCCATTAAATGTACTTTTTTACTGCAGTTTCAAAGCCCAGCCATCTGTGTGTTGAGACAATCCATAGTTCTTTTCTTACAATCATCTGCAATCATTCAGTTTACCTGAGACTTTTTTGAATAGTCCTTGTGGTGCTGAATGCTGGGTCATTATGCAATCCAGGTGCATGACTTTGCCAAAGAAAATGTCCAATTCATCTTTCCTCACCCCTGCTGGATACCTCTGCTGAGTTTGTAGTAACACCACTGTTAAGCAGCTGTCATGTGGCACTGAAGAAATGGAGTCGTGTCTGAGCTCTCCTCTGCTATTACCTTATTATTACACCAGTTAAGGTGATTAACTACCAGTCCACTCCTTGATTTTGTGCAGCACAGTGTTATTTCAATGCCACTGTACCTGCCCAACTAAACTCCTTATTGTCTGTAATTTATTTTCCTTGCGAGTTACATGTTGGATGCTTCTTGGTGAATACATTTCTGTCTCATCTATTTCTTATCTGTGGTGACATTGGTTCAGGAAGTAGTGTTCATGTGACTGGCTCAGGAGACAATTGACTTGGTTTTCATTTTGTGAAGACTACAAAGTTGTGGGTTTTGTCCCCACAACAGATGCTTGGATTCATATATTATAGTTTAAACATTATACTCTAATGCATTAGGGGACTTGCTACCCATACACATACACATGTACACACACATACGTGCATGAGCACACACGTGTGTGTTTGTGACACAAATATATATGTATATACACATATGTGTGTGTGTGTGTGTCTGTGTATGGATATATGTGTGTATGAATATAGTTTACTATTGAAGGGATATCGTGCAGTGAAAATGCATTGTTATAATAAGACATTAATGTCAGCTCTTGAACTTCAGAGATCTGAGTCTGGAATTTCAGTCTGCAATGCTACGCAATTTCTGCTTGTTTGGTGTTTTATTTTGGCCCTTTTCTTTTGTGCAAACCAGGTATCCTACAGTTATAGATTCAATCCAAAACATTACAAAGAATATTAATACATGTGATTAGACCTTGCTATGTAAAAAAAAATTACTTGTAAAAGGACAACTGTTATATATAAAAGGGGGAAATATTTAATTATTTCTGTAAAACTTTTTTTACATTCTACATTTCACTTAGTGTAAGAAGGCTTGTTTTCTTATATACAAGACTTCTAAACAAATTTTATAATTAATTTTGTAACTAATAGCTCATGGTACTAAATGAGCTCTACTGGCAGTAAGAATTTAAAAGACTTTTTTCTGGTGTCTTGCAGAACATTGAAGCTAGAATCATAATGTGAATGTGTTAGGCTGATTTTAACACAAACGCTTAATAGATTTCAAGACCTGGAAACAGTTAAAATCAAATCATAGTACTGTGTAAGGAAATGGAAACTTTAAAAAGCTGAGTATCTTTATTTTGTCAGTCAAACATGATTGATGGAAGAGGGAAATAATACTGCTTCTGCAAACATGTCTGTACAATAACCAGGTTTAACCTGAAAATGTTTTACTTATGGTATGACTTGATGATGTGCCAAGTGAGGATGAAAGCTTGTATTTCATAAACATTTCCTGATTGTACAGTGTAGCTGTGTTGTTTTTGCTTGATTGCTTATGTTTTAGTGTACTGGGTTCCTGTCTATTGTTTTGTGCTGCCTTTGACAATTGAAATACTATGACAAATCACAAACTTTGCTCTAAGGAAAGCAAATATAACAGTGGGACTGGGCTAGAAATGTAATAGTGCAGCGTGGGGAATCTTGTTAGGAGTCCTACGCCTACAGAAATCATTATTCTCCATGCAGAGAATACAATAAGCTTGCCTGATTAATGACAAATTCTGCTGGACCGATATTACCATTAATTTTCACTTCAAACATACCTCTCAACCTCTTAAGAGTAAGAAATCTGGACAAAGCCAAAATTAATGGGAGACAAAGGTCCATGAATAGGGACAAATTTTAAATATTGATCTTACAAACTTAGAAAGTTGATAGAATAACTGGTTTTGTGTTAGCATGAAGTTTTTTGAAGCCTGAAACTCAAATGTTTGTCATTATTTTCTGACTACATTATTTAATGACTTGCAGATGATTTGCCAGAAAACCACAATTTTATGAAAAAAGGGACCAAAATATGAAGCAAAAATTTGGACATTCTGCTAAAAATCTGTACAGTATGACTTCAAATGTCTTGGGCCCAAACCTTGTGCTAACAGTCTTTTGTGCTGTAACTTTTGTTGCTCTCTTCCTAATAGTATATAGTATTATACCAATAAAGTAATGGATGTAGGACAACGCAATGTGGAGAAATTGGAAAAAAGTCTGACTTGTCAAGTTTTCACTTTGCAGAAGTGGTAGATCATGGCATTCTTCATGGACTCCTGACCCCCCTCCATGTAGGGGGGGGGGGGGCCCTCACCTCAACTAATGTAAACATCCTGTGTTGTAGCAACTCTTAAAGGGAACAGGACATATCTCCATGGAATAAACTGTTAAAAAGGCTTTCTTCTTGACCAATACTAGCTGATAGTGACTTTAAAACTGAGCCATGAATTACTTTTGTTGAATTCCAGCTGTAGGACATTAAAAAAAAAAAAAAAAAAAAACACTTGTCTTCTTATATACAGGACTTCATAAATCTCAGTGGAAAGTGGAAAGCACCTTTACTGACTGATAATGACATTTAAGTTATAATGGGCATTCATTATACCATGTAATCTCTCAGGAAAAAGACACTGAATGATGATGGAGAGAGACTATTACCCATTTAATGGGGAATGTGCAAGTGAATATTTTGTGCAACTGTTTAGAACTCGTATAAAAAAAAAATAAAAAATAAAAAAATCTTTTTTTCTTTTTTTATTTGCCTTTTTTGATAGTATGTGTCACCAAATAGAGTTGCTACAAGGGCTAATATTACTCAACGTTTTGCAAACCTTGTACATTCCTACTAGGAATCAGAATGCAATCATAGCTCCTTTTTGGGGGAAAAAGTCAAGCTATTTGTCTTACAAATGTTTTAGTATGACAAGTTAGTGTAAATGAATTATTTAAACTTATGCAATATATAAATTCCATTTCCAGCTTTTTGAACCAAAACTCACACTGTTAATGCAGTAACATTTGTAGATCTCAAACATTTTAAACGTTTTGAGAAAATAAAGTTGGAACAAAAGTTTGCAAAAAGGAAAGTTTTAGCAACAATTTGTTGCATTGTGCTATTATGCATTATCCATACACAAAAGTGCATTGTTAAAGGACAGACCATCAGGGCATTCAGGCTTACTGATATCCAGAGATAAATCAAGGGCCTGCAAGACAGATCTGTGAAAACAGGATACTTTAAGGTGGGGGGGTGTATAACTGATTAAGTTATGAAGGAAGTTTAATCACAAGAGAGCATACTCCCCAAGAATTTTAATCTACCTGTAATGAGACTTCAGAAAGAGCATTATTAATGATTTGCAAATATATAATAGATTCCAAAGACATAAAAATGTTATAAATAACAATTGATAATTTTAATTAGGGAAAATAATTTAAAGAAACAGTGCGGAGTTCACTCTTCTTTACATATAAAAAGAATAGTAACCTTAAAAACTTCCTAGAGAGCAAGTCTGATGTTTGGGGAACCACAATAATCAGTCAATGAAGTCATGGTGGTGCCTGCAGTCGTTTTTTTGTTCATACTGCAAGTATATAAGTAATAGTTATTATTATTATTATTATTCCAAGTTGGGTAAATCCATTGGGACTAATGGCATTTCAACTGTAATTCCACTAATGTGGTTTATATACCTGAATGTCTTACATGCTTTACTTTTTATGTAGGTAGGAGCATAGAACGTTAGGCCTAAGAATGTGCAAGCATGCATATGTAATTAGAAAGAAGAATTCCAGCAATAGTCTGTACAAACATCCTATTATGTTTGCCCAGTTTAAGTAATGTATGTTTAAGTGTTCGATTATATTAATTTAGATGCTAGTGGGATGACACTGAATCATTACCAAGAGAGTATTTTGGAAGACACACCTAAATGCATTCAAGTATACCTGGCTTAAATGAAGTAATTACCTTCAAATGTATGCTGAAAAAGACAGACAGACCACTTAAAGTGTTTCTAGGTTCATAGGTTACCAACAGGCAAAAGACTAGTTAAGCCTTAAGTGTAGCCACTGCAGTCCCACTGGTGCATCCAAATAGTTAATCTACATATCCATAAGTGATCAGAAGGCTAGGTATGAGATCAATTTTTGGTTTCCCATCCATTCACTTAAGTTAAAGAGCTGAAGATAGTGAAGTGAAGGATGTGATTTACTTTACAGGCAGCAGTAGTTTGTACCAGAGGTAGAGAACTGTTTGGGAGAGATATCTGTCACTTGAACAAGTCCTATTTATGTTGCAGATTTAGGTCCCTTGATCATGTATTTGTGTTACTATCAATTAATTAAGACTGAGTTATTTACTGCTTTGTAAGCCAGGTATAGGTTGCCAATTAAGAATCTATAGGTGATAGAGAAGAGAAACAGGGCTTTTAGATCTTCTATGTAACACAGGAGCACATGCCTGAGACTTTTGGTGAAGAACTTTTGGAAATTTTCAAGATGGGTCAGGTATTTGAACAGGTACATATTGAAAGGTGCGTTATTTTCTAGTATGGAGCCGATAAGGGATGAGTAGGGAGAAATTATAACCTGGTTTGAGTAAGAGGAAATGCCCTTACTAATCAGATGGGTGAGGTAGAAGACCTTCCTAATGACTATGAAATATGTGGTGGTCAAAGAGCAGTTCATTATCCATGAAAGTGTCTAGGTCTGTAATGACAGTGCATTTATTAAAAGAGGGAAGTCTTTATGTGGTAGGCATGTGTGTTCCTGTTTCATAAAGTGTACAACACTATGTTCTGGTATTTAGGTTTAAGCCATATTTCTTGACTTCATAAGTTTTTTCAGGTTAGGTCCAAGTTTCATAAAGTGTACAATACTGTGTTTTGGTATTTAACTTTAAGCCATATTTCTTGACTCTACACGTTTTTTCAAGTTAAGTCCAAGTTTCATGAAGTGTACAATACTATTTTTTGGTGTTTAGCTTTAAGCTATATTTCTGACTCTACAAGTTTTTCCAAGTTAGGTCCAAGTTTCATGAAGTGTACAATACTATTCTTTGGTGTTTAGCTTTAAGCCATATTTCTGGGTCTACACGTTTTTTCAAGTTGGGGCCAATGGGAGAATCCATGTGCCTTCAAGGGAGTTGATTATGGCTCCAAGCTTGCAATTGTCCATGAACTTGGCCAGCCAGAGATCTTTAATGTCAGATTTGACATCAGAAAAGTAGATGCCAAATAGACATGATCCCAAAAAAGATCCCTGGTGTACAGTACAGGTACCAAGTGTCTAGAATAATAGAGTGTCATCATCTCCAGTAAAATCATGTCTATCAGTGAGACAGTTGACAATCTGGGGGGTTAAATAGGGATTTATATTGGATTTGACTTGTTTTCTTTATGATACCAGCCTGTGGTACAGTGGCAAAAGCCTTAGGTGAATTGATTTAAGCTGCATGTTCAGAGTTACCCTCTTCTAGTACTTCTCATAGGATCATAGGAGATTACTAGGCTATCAACCCTGATGTCATTTTAATCCTACTTCAAAGAAGTCAGCTGGATTATCTAGGCATACTCTACCTTTTTTTTTTCAAAATCAAATTGGTTAGAGTCTTGGTGTTGTAGGTTCACTACATCCCTGTTTATTAAGGCCCATGATAATGTGTCGATCATCTTGCAAATGATGCTGGTGAGGCTATGATGGGTATAGTTGCCAAGGTGGGGACGTCTTTGGGGAAGGGAGCTAAGCTACTGTAGCTGTTTTTTAGGCTTGTAGTACATGTAGAGTAAATAGAATGTGGTTAAATAGTTTAAGGAGGAGGTCTGATAGAAGTGTTTTGTTTTGACCAGGAAGTAGCCCACTGGAGAGATTATGGACTAGATATTTTGTATTGGAAAGTTTGGAGGTGACAGAGTGGAGAGACTGATGTTGAAGTTATCTGCAGGGATGCTGGCTATATCCTATATAGGTATTATTTCTGAAGTTCTGTACATAATTTCATAGATTTTCATCAATTTTATAGATAATCCAAGGCCATTAAGTCTTATGACCTTTCACACCTTGCCTATACCCTCCCTTATGCTGCACCACCTTTGTCCAGGTGTGCCATATCAGTCAATTTCATAGTATATCTGCGGATACCCATCAAGCCATCAAGGTTATGCGTAAAGGGAGATAGTGAGTCACACTGCTTAACACTAGGGATGCTTATTGCATAGGTTTGAGAGATGTTAAGTTATAAATTTGTCCCTCTACTGTGTTTTATTTATGTGTTGGTGAAGTTATATGCCCTGGTTCTAGTATAAGTGGAGATATCTGATTTGTGGATATTTGAGGTCTAGGACAACTGGGTCTTGTTGCTACAAATGAAACGAAGATCTCCACTCAGAAGTCAATAACACAGTAAATAAAGGGACATTGCTACCATCCTGTCTTGGTAGCTCATGGAATTTTGGTCTATAATCTTTTTGGTTAGGAACCTTTGGTTGTTTACCAAAAGTAATGACAACACACTTTTAAGCATTTAGATTGAGCCCATTTTTAGTACACCAAGAGTTTGCTACGGAGAGTTCATTCTAGAGTGTTTGAGTATAGCAGGATGAGTGAACAACAGCCCCTATTTTGCAGATGTCTACAGACTTTGTTTGCCAGATATCTTGGCTGCTGCTTGGAGATCTGAGAAGTAAATACTAAAAAGGAGAGATCCCAGCACTGATCCCTGAGGGACACCACTGGTCAATGTCATGCTTTCTAATAAGGCATCTGCAACTTTCACTCTGTAGGTTTTGTCTGTCAGGCAGTTTTCTATCTATCTTACTACATCTGGGTTAATTTTGAAAGCATTTAGCTTCTGCATGATGCCAGCATAGGGAATGGTGTCAAAAGCACTGGCCAGCTCAAGATACTCCATGTTTACTGGATGGCCACCTTTTATTTTTACAGCCTTCCTAACCCTTTCAATGAAGTTTTTCAGATTAACTAGTTAGGATCCACCTTCTACAATGTCAAACTTATGAAGGTCAAGCCTAATAAGATTTTTGATATTGTAGTTTATGAGGTCAATTATAATATATCCAATGACTTTGTAGATGAGGCTTGTAAGGCTTATAGGTCTGTAATTTCTCAGGTCGATTGTAAGACCACCTTTACGAAGGTACATTTCCACAGCAGTGCACCACTAATCAGAGTCAAAACCAGTGGTTAAACATAGGTGAAATAGTTTAAGGGGTGTATCTGCAAGGACATGTTTAAAACAATTAAGTAACCAGGTATATATTGTCAGGTCCCATGCAGGAAGTATTCTTGGTCTTGGTTAGCACTTCTAGTAAATGATCTTTAGAGATGACTGGGGCAGTAAGGGATTCAAATATTTCAGGGCTTTGGATAGAAGTCTGATGGGTGAAAACTGACACTAAATTTGTTTGCAAGGATATTGGCAATGTCGACTGGATCATAATAGTTGTCATTATAAATAAGTTCAGAGCAATACAAGGTATTTTTTTCTTGGTTTTCTAACTTAAAAAAATAATGATTTACAGTTACATTTGGCTTTAGAGGTTAGCCTAGGTTCATGGGCTCCTTTAGTGTTCTATAATTTTTGTAATGCTTTCGAAGAGAAGGTCTGGATTTACTAAATAATTTAAGGAGTTTCTTTCATTTGTTGTGCAATTTACTTATGATGATGGACCTCCTAGATGGCTTGTTTTTGAATTTCCTTGTGATACTTGGTTCTGGTAGGGACTGCTAGCTATGTGCATTTTTTCCTAAATGAGTGTAGAATTCCTTAATAAAGCTAGCTGCTGTATCAAGGTCAGGAGAGGTGCAGTCATAAGTGAATATTGATATTTCATCATTGTAGTCCTTAAATTCAATTGAGTTTGCTGCAGGGCCTTTTGGGATTTTAAAGGACAAGGTCAAAAGTTTGTGGTTAGACTTCACTGGGGAATTTGATACCAGAGGAATAGTGCAAGAAGCAGTCATATTCTTAGGAATCAGATCAAGAATGCTGTGTCCTCTTATAAGTTTACTTACAAAGTGCTCAAGAGACTTTTGTTTTTTAAGTCTAGAAGGTTTTGGGCATATCCTATTCTGACGATATAGGTGACCCAATTTATTGACGAGGTAATAAAATAATCAAAATGATGGAATTTTTGCTAATAGGGAGGTAATTTAGAACATGAAGGGATCTTATGTGCTCATCAGGGGACAAAGAAAGTGTTCTTTAAGAAAATCTGTAGTTCAATTAGTTCATTTTCGAGGGCCCTAGGGGTATTCCTGGAGGTAATATGTTCCTTGGCAAATATGGTAACTTCACTAGTGTTGCCATTGGGTCATAATGTATGAAAAATGCAAAACAGTGGTATAGAGATAGATAGATAGATGGATAGACAGATAGAGAGAGCACTTTCTTTACATTTAAACTTAGTCACATTATACATACCTGTCAACTTCTTAGAGCAAGAAATCTGGAAAAAGCCATAAATAATGTGGGACAAAGGCCCAAAAATAGGGACAATTTTAAATATTGCTCTTACAAACTTAGAAAGTAGATTGAACAACAGGTTTTGCATTAGCATGAATTTTCTGAAGGTTATGGAGTCTGAAACTCAAATGTCTATCATTATTTTCTGACTTAAATCTTCAATGATTTGCCAAAGATTTGCTAGAAAAACAGAATTTTATGAAAAATAGACCAAAAATATGAGGCAAAAATCTGGACATTCTAAAATGAATCTGTACAGTTGAGAGGTGTGCTTAGTAACTATGTAGACCTGGAGGTTTTCCAAATGCAGGATTGCCTCAAGAGCAAGTAACTTATTGTTTAGACTTTTGTCAGTGAGTAGAGAGGAGGGACTGCTATGCTAGCTGTGTTAGAATGTCCACATAATGGACTCTGCAACCCCCCCCCCCAAATAATCAGTATGCTTAAACCTTGGAATAAGAGGTGTAGCCCATCCCCAGTGAAGCAATTTGGACTGTTGACCATCTTGTCCCATGATAAAACATACGGGATCCACCTTGAATGAAGCCAGTTATCTTTTCTTTGCATTTAGCCATCATTTGAAGTGAAGGAAGGACTCCACTCAGGATTAGTGTCTACTACTAATTAGAGAATATCTTATGGTTATCCTTTGCTGACAGCAATTTCTAGTTTGTAGTAATCTCTGTAGGACTTGATCTTACTTCTGAGTTATTTGCTAATCATGTTAAGGTTGATCATGGCACACTGAATTTTTGTTCTATTCTTTAGGACTATGACCTGTTTCCATTTATTGTAGAGTCTGTCTATAGCTGAGTTTCACTAGAGAAATGTATTTCTAAATTTAGCATAGTATTTGAGACAAATAGGAGCAGCTTTTATGCAAGAGCTGAGATGGATGTGTGCGTATATTTTATATATATATATATATATATATATATATATATATATATATATATATACTTATATGTATCTGTATGTATATCTGTGTTTCTGATAATACACTTTAGCGAAAGTGCATATTAACGACTATGCACTTTCGCTAAAGAAATCAACATAAAAAAAATGCAAAAAAAAAAAAACATTAAACAGTGCTATGCAGGGGGGCAAGCCCCCCTGCACCCCTCATACCCCCTACTTTATTATTCTCACTCCAAGATCGCACTACAGTGGGGAAAAGGGAATATTCCCTTATCCCCACTGTACCATGATGTCAGCGATAGCTTTGTTAGTTGTATATCAACACTGTACGTTGATTTACAGCTAACGGTGCATGAAAACTGCATGCTTTCTTTAATTTCCCACTCCCCATTTAGCAAAAGTGCATTTTTGATAAAATGCACTTTCGCTAAACTGTGTCCGCCGAAACACAGTTTCGATAAACCGTGTTTCGACATTGTGACAGTGACCCATGTATGTATTTATATATATATATATATATATATATATATATATATATATATATATATATATATATATATATATAAACTTTGGATATATGCAGTGGTATTTGCTATAGGATATTCATGCAATGTGGGGGGGGGGTAGTTGTTCAGCTATTTCAAGTTATCATTGAGCATAAGGAAATTGCCTTTGTAGAAGTCTCTAAAGAGAGTTAGGTTGGTCATTGGCCTGGTCTGGGACCATACCATGAATAAACAACACAGTGTGCCAATCTGCTATTGAGGGTATTACAATGGGTATGGAGCAGACAGAGACTGATGGAGGCAAGGGCAAGACTGTGTATGGTGGTGCCTCTAGTGGGAGGAGTATTATCTGACTGAGGTGTGCAGTGAGCATATTTATTTGTTGAAATGTAGATGTGTCAATTTATGGAGGGGTAGTTAAATTCACCAAGAAAGATGGTGTTTAGGTTACTGGAGAGAGACATATGTTCTGCAATTTGCAGGTGTCATGGATGGAGTTCCGTCACTGGCCAGGATGTGATATGAGGTCTTGTTTATTGATGTTAGGATATGAAGGAGTTTGAGATTGTTGTCTTTGTTGATTAGTCTAAAGCTGATGGTATTTCAAATAAAGAAAGTCAGACACTTTGCAGGGAGATTACATCCTTGCAACAGGTGATACACATGCACACCTGCAGGTGTCACCAATGCAGTGAGATAAGCTGCCCCTCTACCCCCAGAATAGCTGGTTTATTCTTCGTCTCAGTGGGATGGAAGAAGAAGAAAAAGAAAAAGGTAAAGTATAAGAAATGACAACTGCTTTAGTTTGCTGTGACTGATCTGCTAAATCCCTGTTCTGCAGTGATGTGATATGATGTAATGGCTAACTATGACAGAAATACTAGAACCTGTGCTTTGGTTATACACAGCTGCAGACTTTTTTAATATGCTCTAGTTTTAAATTTCATAAGTACACTTTTTAATACAGTAATAGAAAACTCCAAGTAAATATGAAACAAGTAGTTTGTTGGAAAGAGGAAGAACAACTTGCAACATTTACCACTGACCAATGTTTGCACAAGGACAGCCTCTCAGAGAAACTAAATAGTTTTTCAAACAAATTATGGGCATAGTGGAAATTCAAAGATGTGCACTTAAAACACACACACAAACACACACACACACACACACACACACACACACACACACACACACACACACACACACACACACACACTACTTTGTAAGCTGATAGAGAGATGAAGCAGGTGACTCAGTTCTACATGTAACATAGGATGTCATGACGAGTGTTAATTATGGATTTGAATGAAAGAGAAAAGAACTGGAAAGCTAACACGAGTGTACTTCAGTGTTATGTTATGTACAAGCTGGTGTCTTGCAACTGTGCTGCTGCTCAGAAGGGATGTCACTGCTGAACCTAATGCAGTTTAGTAATGTAAAGAAATGCCAATGCATCCTCCTGATAATGCAGGTTAGTTTGAACTAGCTGCAGTAACTGAAATTGAAAAAAAAAAATCTCCAGTGGAAGACTGATGCAGTTCTTTATTTTGCATGAATCCAGCCATGTAATGGCAATTTGGCCACTGTTTATGATGCAGTCTGCTGTAGTCATCATCATGGGTGATCCAGTGTGCTAAGAATGCACACAAGCTGCAACATTAGACATGACATAGTATACGGTTATTGAACAATATCATATGGGGGACTTTTGAGGATGATTGTTAGCCAAAGTAATAGGCTGCCCTTCAGTTGCTCAGTACTTATTTGTTTGGATTGTATTTGCTGAATAATATCTGCTCAAGGACATGTTTTGTCATATGCGTTTCAAACTACATGTTGTAGCATTGTATGTAGGATTACTTTTAAGTAAATGATGCTTAATCTGAGATTACAGCATCTCAGAGGAAGAGCAAGACCTGCTTTATTGTTTTTACTCTAAGCTGCAGTAACCTTAAAATTAATAATAAAGTAAGGAGGTATGAGGTGCAGGGGGCTTGCTCAGTGCAGAAACATAGGGCCGGATTCACGAAGGCTTGCACGGAGTCTAAGAGTAGAGTAAGACTCCATGCAGCCAACATGTCCGCCGAGCGATCCAGGAAGAGCCGGTAAGGGCATGTAACAGAGCTCCTTAAACTAGTCCTACACGGACAGGGCTTGGATATGCAAATAACCTCAATTGCAGGTGAAAGCTATGCAAATGAGGTAAATTTGCGATCCAGGAAACCTGAACCTGTCCGAGTAGGAGTAGTGTTATTTGCAGAAATGTACTCAGTTGATAACTGAGTACGGTTCTGCAAATAGCAAAACGGAGCCGTGACAGCTGCAAAAAAAACATGCATTTACAGGAGGAAGCATGCCAATGGCCAAAAATACAGCCATTGGCAATGGAAAGTGATTCAAAATAGAAATAACATAATTGTTTTTTTCATCCTGATCTCCGGGGTTTAACCGTAGCGCAGCGCCCCGCAAACACAAAACCAGAAAATTAATAATTAACATCCACAAATGTGGAATTTATACCTAAAATGAATTTACAATGCAAGTGAATGGCAGGCTGAAGACAACATGGCCACTGAGTAGAGATTGCTAAGGGGGGAAGCTCAGTCTAAGAGATGTAACCAAGCATTAGTAAGCAATCCTTTGCAAATGAGAGTTAGGATAGTGAATTGCAAGTTTACATAGGAAATGAGCACAGTCAGTGGAGTGTAGGAGTAAGATAAGGGGAATAACAGAGTAGAAGATAGGTGACATCACGAGGGGGGTATGTATGAAAGGAGTGAAGCTCATTGGAGCAAAGTGTCATGTGTCAGCCGACAATTGCATATTATTGAAAGAGGTGTGTCAACAGGTAGGCCAGGTAAAGTCAAGAAATGGAAGGTGTATGCCGTGGATAACACCAAAGTTTCTTGCTGAGCGTGCATGCGCGTGTGTGTGCACCAGTAAACCCGAGTAAGACAGTCTGCGCGTGTGTAAGCATGTGTGCGTGCGTGTAAGCATGAGTAAGCATATGTAAGGCTGTGTAAACAGTTGTAAGCGCGTTTGCACTGGTGTGCATGCATTTTAACAAGAATAAGCAGGGTTTTAGTCCATGTAAGCATGTGTGCGCACGTGTTAGCTGCTGTGCGCGTGTTTGTGCTTGTGTGCGCAGCGCTCCCTCTCAGGAAACAGAAAGGAAAAAGGAAGCACACCAAATAGTAGGGAAGTTACCAGGGAGTACTAGCAGAGCTAGCAGGTGAAAACAATCAGAATCAGGCAATTACCCAGGCAGAACACTAGCCCAGCCCAGCACTTAAAACACTGCAAACAACAGTTCATTATGTTTCTCTCAAGCGAAACTGCAACACTGCAGTAAGCTAATAGCAGTGAAAACTGAGAAAGCTGTACTGAGGCAAAAAATGTTAGGGGCTGCCATTGCTGTTATAAGGCAACATATGCAACATGCTGAGGGTGGTGATGATGCAAATGCTGCTGGACAACCCACAGTGAGGAGACAGAGAAGAGTGTACAGGCCCAGGGTAACCAATAGGGGCTACATGAGCTGGAGATAGTGGAGCGCTGTAGAGTGGACAGAGACCTCTTGCAGCAAATTGTTGAGCTGTGCAGGCCACGCCTCACATACAGAACCAACAGAGGGGAACCCATCCCAGTGGAAACTAAGGTATGTGTTGGCCTAAGAATATTAGCAACAGGTACCTTCCAGAGACCAACTGGTGATATGATGGGAATATCACGGGCATCAGCATCCAGGGTACTGCACCAGTTCCTGGATGCCATGTCAGTAACCTTAAAATGAATAATAAGGCATGGCAGCAATTGGATTACAATGTTTCCCAATATGTGTCATGCATGCACTACAGAACAAATCTACCCTGCACCTGAACAGTCTGTTGAGCCTCACCCACTCCACAGGGGCTGGAACCGTCGAATGTGTTACAGCAACATATGGCACTCCCACAAGTGTGGGTGCACAACACACCATGGGAAATATAGTCCAGTAAGCCTATAAAGTCTGATCTGCAAGGCCATGGAGTGCATCATGGCTGAAGTCATAAACAGGGCTATTGGAAGCTGACAAACACACAACTCTACCAACTGTGGTATGTTCATGTGCAGATCATGGTTCCCAAACATGCTACACCATTTGCAAGGCAGCCACCCAGGACATACATCACTGAACAGAGCTACACATGTCCCACAAAGACTTTGCATAGCTCTTCATCAGCATCACAGACACATGTCGTATTCACAAAACCAACAATCTGTGCATAGATATGTGTTGACATATGAAGGGATGTCAGTGTGTTCACAGATAGATCACACAAGGTGCAACTCACAGGGTCCTGTTCAAGCTGTTGATACCTGCTGACCCACATGGATCATTCCTGGGCTTGCATAAAAGAAAGTGCACACACATTCCCATGTCCAGTCTGATGTCAGCATCCTACAAATATACCAGGAGAACAGAAGTCACCCAGTAAAGCATATAGCATGCTGTGTTAATGTGTATCTCTCTAGTATCATAACATAGTTAGGTAGGGGTTTGAATCCTGCAAGCGCTGACAGTGTGTATATGTGTGTGTGGGGGTGTGTGTGTATGTGTGTGAGTTCCTTTGAGAGGAGTAGCCATTCTGGAGACTGGGAAAACACATTAAAAGAGGTACATCCCTCTTTGGAATGTCTGCTGATGTCAGCATCTTACAAATATTCAAGGAGAACAGAAACCCCCCAGTAAATCATATAGCGCGCTGTGTTAATGTGTATCTCTCTAGTATCATAACATAGTTAGATAGGGGTTTGAATCCTGCAAGCGCTGACAGTGTGTATATGTGTGTGTGGGGGTGTGTGTGTATGTGTGTGAGTTCCTTTGAGAGGAGTAGCCTTTCTGGAGACTGGGAAAACACATTAAAAGAGGTACATCCCTCTTTGGAATGTCTGCTGATGTCAGCATCTTACAAATATTCAAGGAGAACAGAAACCCCCCAGTAAAGCATATAGCGCGCTGTGTTAATGCGTATCTCTCTAGTATCATAACATAGTTAGGTAGGGGTTTGAATCCTGCAAGCGCTGACGGTGTGTATATGTGTGTGTGGGGGTGTGTGTGTATGTGTGCAAGTTCCTTTGAGAGGAGTAGCCTTTCTGGAGACTGGGAAAACACATTAAAAGAGGTACATCCCTCTTTGGAATGTCTGCTGATGTCAGCATCTTACAAATATTCAAGGAGAACAGAAATCCCCCAGTAAAGCATATAGCGCGCTGTGTTAATGTGTATCTCTCTAGCATCATAACATAGTTAGATAGGGGTTTGAATCCTGCAAGCGCTGACAGTGTGGGTATGTGTGTGATTTCCTTTGAGAGGAGTAGCCTTTTTGGAGACTGGGAAAATGCATTAAAAGAGGTACATTCCTCTTTGGAATGTCTGCTGATGTCAGCATCCTACAAATATTCAAGGAGAACAGAAACCACCCAGTAAAGCATGTAGCGCACCGTGTTAATGTGTATCTCTATAGTATCATAACATAGTTAGGTAGGGGGTTGAATCCTGCAAACGTTTTGTGTGTGTGTGTGTGTGTGTGTGTGTGTGTGTGTGTGTGTGTGTGTGTGTGCCACAGGTGGTCAATGCAGTGTGGGATTTGCTTTTACTATGGTATGACATATGATTAAAACAGTATGTGCATTGCACACATCGGGTATCTGTGTGGCAAATGAATATGTGTACATGTGACCTCAATCAGTACATAGGTGTGAAGCCTGCATACTACATGAATACATTTGTTTCCTTTGACAGATTGTGCCACTGCTTCTCAGATCATAGGTCACATATGTATGTATGCAACAAGCCCGGCCACTGTAGTGATCCATGGCCAAGGTCATCTGTGCCACACACATGACACGTACTATAGAGTACTGTGAGTGAGGGTAATTGCCTGGGGTATGTTTCACACATGTTCATACACAACAACGACTGGCAGTAATGGACAGTCATTATAGGTGTACAACAGCCCTGTGGATATGCATGCAGGCCCCTAATGTGTTATGTGAAACACCAATGGACCCCACGATACCTATGGATATGTTGATACCAAGGGACAGATGACATAACACGTGTCTGTCTGTACACATTAGTACCCAACATACATGTTGAGGGCTACCTCCTATGTGGTACTGTTGAGATAGTATGTCTAGTAAATGTGGGTGACTATGCCATAGTTGGCTGACAACTATACAGCATGTATTGGACAACAGGTATCTGTCTGTATGATGCCCTTGTGTAGGATATGCGTCCCATGCAGGGAATGCAGTGTAGGCCAATGCATGCATTTCCAGATGTGGATGGACATATCCCTAGTGTGTTTGCATGTACCTAAGAGGGCTATGTGCCACACAGGTGTAGTCCCAGGAATGTGTGGCGGTCAGTACCACTGGTTACTGTTATAGTATAGTACCGGAAGGATCCAACTGTTACTGAGTTCCCTACAACTGTGTGTCATTTGTCAGGACATCATCTAATGATTGGTTATAGTCATGCTGTTGAGGTGGTGTATACTACCAGACTGCAGATCATTGACAGATATCAACAGTATCACCCACAGCATAGTGTCAACCCATGTCATACATACATGTGCACCCATGTTAGTACATATCTGTAGTAGAATGCATACTGGCGATCGAAAGATACCATGAGATGTTAACAATGTGTACAACAGGGTGTATCGCACATCCCACGTGTCCACTATGCACGTACATGCAGTGCGCACACACCATGTTCACATATGTACACCTGCTAATTTGTAATGCACACATCACACACATACTGTCCACTCACTAACACATGCTGGCAACACTGTACACTTCAGCCAAGTGGCACATGGGTGGACAATACATACTCAGACCTACACTGGTGTAAACAATGCTACAATTACTATCAGAGCTGTGATGCATAATGCCTGCTCAGATATACCTACAAGGATATCAGTACACTTTCCTGTTTGCAACGTGCTACTATTGCTACACTGCTATAATGTCACCCTGTGCATCAGAACCATGTTAGCCTATTCCTGCATCAATGTGACAGATGACAGGAGGTGGCACAGGTGTCATCATATGCACAGGGTGTGTTGTTGGTTTGCCAGAGCCCGACATTGACCCATCCAATCGACATGTCTGTGTGTGTGTGTGTGTGTGTGTGTGTGTGTGTGTGTGTGTGTGTGTGTGTGTGTGCGTGTGTGAGGGACAACAGTACAGCATGGGCCAATGTTCATGTAATGTATGTGTGAGCTCTAGTTGTTTGGTTAATGTGTGTGTGTTTGCATGCACACAACTCCACCATGTGGCTGCCATATATGGGCAGTTGTGGGACAGCCACAGACTGTACCTGCTAGGCCGTACAGATCACTGTCTCTGGCCATGGACATGGTACCTGTGCCTGGCAGGGGTGCTACGGGCAGTATCGGGTACCAACCCTGACTGGGTGCTATCATCAGAGGCAGAGGTATGATGACTGGACCCATGTCCCTGCTGGGACTGGCCAGTGCCACGTGCATGTGGTCTAGTAGGACGGTCAATGGACAGGCCAGCACCAGCATTGCTGGGGCTGCTACTGCCACTACGGGAGCGGCTGTGATCCGTGGTCTGTCTGTGATGACTGCCATCTGATGCTGTTGCTGGCATGCGTCTGCGTCGGCTTCCCATCCATCCTGCATGGTCCTGGCTCATGGCTAACACATTGTGGAGGACATCTAATGTCTCCCTCCAATGGCTATCAATGACCCCTGTGTAATTCCGGATGGCACCGGCAAGGTCACGGATGCTGTCATTGATAGCAGTGTAATGGGCCCTCTGCACCCTTAGTCCCTGTCGGGTGTACCGTTCTATACGTGCCTGTACCTGCATTACAGCCCGGAATATAATGGCGGTTGTAATACCTCTGGGGGCACATCTGCCAGGGGCAATACATCCAGTGGTGCTCCCCCAAGAACCCCTGGACATCTGCCTATGTGGTACCATTCCAGTAATCTGGCTATGGCTGCTGTGAGGGGATGCACGTGCCATGGGTACCACACTCTCCTGGTCAATGCTGACTGTATGCTGTCCCTCAGCTAAGGCCATTGGTGATGAGGGATGTATTGGCAGTATGAGTGTGCGCATAGATGGGGTTGAACGCTGTATACTGTCGATTGGTGGACCAACGACAGATCCTGACAGACCTTCCTGTACCACAATACATGTCTCATCATCTCCACTATTAGTGGCAGTGACATCAGGTTCCCTGCTGCATTCAGTCACCCCTAACTCAGCACCTGTGGAAGGAAGACAGGAAACACACTTCACAATCTGTACATGATGTTAGCACACATGCACACATGAGCACATGCACACATGCACACATGCACACATGCGCACATGAGCACATGAACACATGATCACATGCACACATGCACACATGAGCACATGCACACATGAGCACATGCACACATGCACAGATGCACACATGCGCACATGAGCACATGTACACATGCACACATGCACACTTGAGCACATGCACACATGAGCACATGCACACATGCACACATGCACACATGAGCACATGCACACATGCGCACATGCACATATGCACATATGCACACATGCACAGATGAGCACATGCACACATGCACACATGCACACATGAACATATGAACACAAATACACTTCTCACCACAGCACATACACACACACACACACACCAGCAATCCAACACATACACAATAGTGGGTGAAGGTGGGTGACAGTATCACAGGGCAAACAGTCACCTCACATGTGTCAGCATGCAGAATATGTGTTGCTCAAGACCATGCAGTGTAAGTGTTGACGGCCCTATTTAATGACATTATACATGGCTGTGATGCATGTGTGTAGTTGTTCAGTGATTGACTACACCCTGGAACAGAATGTGTACATGGACACAACATTGCTGTGCAAGTATTATCTGCTCTGCAATGTCCTGTGCACCATCACTCAATGGTATACATACCATGGCTGCATGTGTTATCTGTGTGACACATAGATTGCCATGTCTGCTTACGGTGTCTGTGTCCATAGCGAATAATAGTGGGCACAGGTGTAGCAAATGCATGCAATGTACAGGCATGGGATGAGTGGTGCATGTAGACGTGAAGTAATCCCAGTGCTCGACATGGCCATTGTACAGTGGTTATGGTGAGTGTGGGACATATTGCAGATATATCGGTGCCAGCCATGACATGGCATGCTACATGACTGCATTAAACACCACACACACCCAATGTGTGTCATGTGACCTATACACCCAATTCCAGGACATATATGTGACTCTTTGTACAGATGGCGACAGCTGTGCATATTGTGTATGCTGGCATATGTAAGCGCACACACAACATGCTATGCATATTGTGTATAGGTACATATGTTTGCACACACACAACAATGAGGTGCAAAGCAAAGACCGCTATGTGCAGTACTGTGGTCACTGTAACTGGATGGGGTGTACTACCATGTGCCATCATCATCATCATCATGTAACTTGTGGTCACTCATGGCTACTACTGTGTGACAGATCACCACCTAGCATGCTGTACCTGAACTGCAGTGATGTGGCTAAGTCCACTATTACATAGCCACTTTGTACATGGGTGTATGAGGTACCCAATAGGGAGCATTGCCTAACATGACTGTGTTATGTGTTGAAGAGTGTTGCACAGCCCCATGATAGGCCTCTACCCCTGAGTTACATCATGTGTGTGTGGATGACATGTGGGATACTGAGGTGTGACCTTACAGTGGGTGTGTGGTTACGCCATATGTAGCATGTCTTTGCGTACTGCGTATGATAAATGTGTTATGTTGTGTACAGGTGTTGCAACTATGCCTATCCAATGTGCAGTTCAGGGTTGCCACAACTGTGTCTTATGCTCTGTGTATTGCATGTCAGTGAGGCAGCTACTGACATTACTGAGCTGTGCAACATCTTACAGCAAACATGCATGGCATGCATTATGAGTAGGTGTGTTACATGTACATGGCCTACACCTCACCTATGACATGCATATTTCATTACCAACATTGCAGTTATAACGCACTCACCAGCATGGATCGGCTGCCCTGCTGTCACACCAGAGGGACCTACGAGAATATGAGAGAGTTAGTCAGCGGCCACAACTGTGGCATTGCTACAGTGGGTATGCTAAACTGCAGTATAATAACAGTCAACAGTCACAGGTGTAGAGATATTATTTGAAATATCAGTATTGCACAACACTAGGCAGCAGAACTGCTAAACACACAGTGCACATCTCACGTAGACATAATCTAACAGTACAGTTAACTGTCATCTACAGATAGGGCATGTTACCTGCTTGCTCCAGGTGGACGTGCTGGGTGGCTCCGGCCTCCATGACAACACATGTCAGAGGTTGATGTTGCTGTTGTCCAGGAGCCACCATGCCTAGGAGCAGCTCCTCCACTCTGGTGAGGGGGGGATGAATGGCCACCCCACCACCTGTGGCATGCTGTTGTCTTTGGATATCAGACGCACACTGCCAGACATGTCTAATTAAATCACTGCAGTGATGGCATACCTGCTCATATGTCCGGTTATGCATGCCTATGTCATTTACCCGACAAACAAGTTCCTGCCACAGTGCAGTCCGCTCCTGCTGGTGCTGGCTGCTTCTGGAGAACAGCATCGTGTACTGCTGCAATAGGCTTTGTAGTATCACCTCTTCCTCATCTGCTGTGTATGATGGATTGCATTGGTGGGCCATCTGGCTGAAAAAGATATGAACAATATGTGTGAGTGAGTCCTGTGGCACACTTTACACCTTTAACCACAGATATCACTTTACTAACATATATACCATCCTATTGTCTGTCAGAGGTTACACACATTCAATACCACTTAGTGGTTCTCAGGCCAGAACTAACTAACAGTGTCTGGCACACTCTGTATATCACACCACTATACAACAGTACCTGACACACTGTTTGTGACACATTGCGCAACCTCAAGACAGGGGTGTATATCACACCAATGCACAAACAGAGATGTCATCCATTGCAATGGATGTAAAGTACAGGTAGAGTAGTACCAGTCAACCACCCTAGTCATTGATGCCATAGCCCTGCCTAACAGATGTGTACAGTTGTTACTATAAGTGGCATACTGCTGTAACAGAGTATATATGTTGCTGGATACACACGTATACCCTGTAACACACATATGATTGCAGCCATTGTACAGGCATGATTACACACACATCAGACAAACATACAACACACCACTGTATGCCAACACAGATGAACATTACCTGTGTACCATACAGTACTGTGTGCCACTACTTACACACCCTTATGCCTGAGTTTTGTCCTCTGTGCAGACTACAGGAAACACAGATGACAGTGTTTCCAAGCAATGTGAACACACACCATACTGTGCTGTTTAGGCCTACAGCTTCTGGTAGTACTACAGTTAATATGGGAGTTGGATTCACCAGCAGTACCACTCACTAAGCATACATGTATTGCTTTAGCCTACAATGAGACACCACATTCGTCAACAAGGAACTACGTCACACCATATGCCGTACTACTATGTCTGCCTAACAGTACATTACACATCATTTGCTGTCCTCACAGCTAGGATAGACACTACCATGTCAGATACAACTTCACACTAAGCTATCACACCTTTACAGACCTTGCACACATTCAGCGTTGCACTTATTCAACCTCACATAGCAGGTATTGCATTGAGTACATGTGTGAGTGCATAATGTCATAGGTAGGTAATATGCTGTTGGCCCTAGGGCCTACGGCAGCCTAGCCATATGCTACCTAGGCCTTTGACACACATGTACTTTGATTTCACTTGCCCCTGCCAACCAGAACCACAGAGGTGTTTCCTGGGGTGTATTACCAACCTCCCACACAATCATTAGGGGTATTTATGACAACTGCTAAGGAGGAGCCTTGTTTGCTATTGCTAGGTGGTCTATTCTGGTGTATGGCATATCTCTGAGATGGGAACCTATCCCTCCAGCATGTGCTGTTTCGTGAGCTGACAAGGTTTAGGGCCCTAGAGCGTGTATCCCAGAGGGATTGTGATATGTTGCCATGGTGGTTGTCACCCAGCTATGGGTGTGACATACCTCTGTATGTTTGGCAGAGGTCACCTCTGTGTGGCCAGTATGTAATACAGTGTAGATGTGGTTTTGTGAGTCAGTCTGCATAAGGTATCTGTTTGCGGCCAATATTACCCTTTGGGAGGTTTGTCTGTGGCCTTTTCACCTGGTGTAGTTGTCATGTGAGGTGCTTACCACACAGGACATTGTGATGGGTAGAGGGGAACACTGCCCTATATTTCTATAGATGACACACCTGTTGTCATGGCACATAACACACAGACTGATTACAGGTGTATTGTGGCACTGTCTTCATCACAGCGGAGGCTACTGTCCACCTGTGTCCCATGTTCCCTTATCACACCTTCACTGTTAGGTAGATCTCTACCTATGCGGTAGTTAATGTGTACAGTGTTTTGGAAAGGAAGAATGGCACTGCAGTATCAACACTTGTCTACAGTCCATGCCTTGGTCACCACACACCTGTTGCAGTACATATGACCCCGTGTCACTCTGTCTCTCCCTCTCTCTATATATGGCTATATATATTTCTATCTATCTATATATATATATATATATATATATATATATATATATATATACACACATACATGTACACATCCATTGCTGTACACATGGATGTACATATAGGCACATGTACAGTCCACCTTTCATGGTGGGGATATCACTTATGCGACAGTTGAAGGATGTACAGTTATGTGATTATATTGCACAGTGTTGTGCAGAATGCATGTGAGTGTCCTCAGCCCATGTAGCATTAGCAGGCCTCACTGGCTGTAACACAGCAGATCTGACAAATCAGTCCCATTAACCTCCACATGACATATATCAGCACTGCATGCTATTTTCTAGGCCACACACTACGACCTACATAGATATATGCACATATCAACCTTCAATGACAGATATATGTCCACCCTTCACTAACAGTTGCAGTATGTCCGTTGCCCTATGCACATGTGCAGATACAGATAGATACGTACTACTGCCACACATGGATGATTTGCAGTGTGTAGAGTACTCTTCAGGAACATCTACTACATGCCAACACATACATGTGAGTTACATACCTTACCTTTGTATTTCCCTGCTCCGTGTGTTACGGTTTTGTAGGTTTTTTTTTTTTTTTTTTTTTTTTTTTCTGGTTGTTTGTTTTGGGTTTTCCCCCTCTATTTCGGTTTATGTCTCAGTTTCTCTCTCTGTTGTGTCTCTGTCTGTGTCTGTGTCCATGTGTGTCTCTCTCTCTCTCTCTCTCTCTCTCTCTCTATCTCCCAGCACCTGCAATGATAGAATTGCATGTGTGGACTGCAGGTACAGCCTGCTTTTCTAGGTATCTGCACTTGTGCATGTGACAGCATCTGCACCAACTGCTACCCACCATTCAGTAATTGCATTCAGCCTGCTGTGTGGTGATTGCATTACTCACTATGATTGCAGCCCACTGCTATTAAATACTAGGTTAGGTAGGCGTAGCCCTTTCAGCTGTCCAAGGTGGGGCCCATGCTTGTTTGCTCTGGACACCGTTGTGTCAGTCAGAAGGTTGGGATATGTCTCTTATCTGAAGCTAGGGTTGTAGCCAGTTATATGCATGTTGTACTCAAACATGAATGTTGCTGCTTCCAGTACACACTTCTCAGTGTAGACATGTACTCACCCCTCCAAATGCTAACACAGGATACATGGGAGTATGTATTTTATTTCTGACTTACACAATTAACTGCCATACAAATGTGGTTATTGCACTGTATTCCTGTGGCCAGTATTTATCCTGGTCTGATACTGTGTGGTGTTTGTAAGGTGCTACTGTAACATTATTCCCTGATAGGATGGCTGGTTCTCCTTTCACAGTCACACAGTCATGTCATGCAATTTCACAACAACTGCTGGTAAAGACCCACAGAACAGGATTTGTGTTATACCATTCCTGATTTCCATTTACATTCCCTCATTGTAATGCATGATATATTTATTTCAGAACCCAGTTATTTCTATATCTGCTGTGGCTTAGTGGTAATTCATGCAGTCTATTGTGTCAATGGTCTGGGGTTCGAGACTGGCAGAGGTTTTTTCTTTTGTTGCTGAGCAGAACAAGGGCCCTGCCATAGAGTGACTAAGGCACCTTTAAGCAGTTGTAAGCGGTTTGCACAGTTTTGTGTGATGCTTAGCTACGCTTAGCTAAGCGCACGCATGCGCACATTCGCTTAAACCTGCTTACTACTGCATACAAGTGCTTACTCCCGCTAACCCCCGCACTAATTTCTTTTAAAGAAAAGAAAATGGGGAGATAGGAAAGTGGTGAAAAAGGGGGCACAAAGAAGGACAGATAGTAGGTAAACAAGCTCAGGATGTGCAGGATGGGTGTAGGGAAGGTCCATAGCTGCCCATTTCTTTACCAGCAACAGCTGTGCATATGCAATAAATTTGGAGTGATAATTGAAACCTTCCACCCCTGGGAGAGGGGTGAGGACAACAACGTATGTTGTACTGCCAATTATAATTATCAGTTTACATGTCCAATGGACATGAGTGCGAAATGGGCAGCTATGTATGGGGCGTAATTTTTTTGTGGGTACAGATTGCCCTTTTTTTTTTTTTTCAGGTGAGAGTGGGAAAGGAGGTAAAGGAAGTAGGTATGTCCAGGGAGGTAGGTTGGGGAGGTAAACAGACAAGCCAGACAAGATGCATACAGGGGCGGTGTATGACACATGGGGTGGGTGAACACAATTGACGGGGTCGGATGTTTGGAAATTGCAAGCCCATGAGCCCACAGATGGTAACAGTGGAACTGAGATCCCCACCCATGGGCAGTCACCACTGCACCTTCACAGCCCCGAGGGTGGCTGTGCTGGGGGCTGTGTAGGATGGGCAGGCTCAACCATGAGAAGCGCCACTCTCACCTTGAGCTGGTGTAGGGGATCAGCGACTGAACACTGGATTTCCCTACGCACCACAACCCGGACCCTTCGAAGGGTGACAGGTGGCCCTTCTCTGCCCACGCTTGCATGGGGGGGGGTGAGCCCCATCCCCTGCAGTGCTTCCGCCCGAAGGTGGCACAGGACCAACGGAGGAGGGGAGCCTGGGCTGGGCACCGGACCTGCTGGTGCCAGGTGCACTCGCCAGCTGAGGAGGGACGGGTGAGTCCGCTTTGACCAGCCTTCCCATACGTTCTGTGATTAGGTGTGTTTAATTACAACATAAACAACAGCATTCCAGATTAGTTGTAACAGCATGCAGTAATATTCCCATTAACCCAACACACCAAGGTTCCAACAGCTGAACAGCCAGCATAACACATGCATATATTGAACCACAGTGGATATTCCAACAGCATGCAGGGATGTTTGGTAGCAACAGGCCACCATGATTGTGGTATTTAAACAGAGCACATGCATCAACGTGAATGCAAATATTTATTAAACAATAGGACATATGTCCCAACAAATATTTAAGATAACCATTGACGTGTGGAATTGCATGGTTTATGCACATACAGTAGGGTGTAGAAAAAAAACCTCGGTTAACATCTTATAATTACTTTTAGTCTACACTACATTCCTAGTGACTGCAAGTGTATATCCCCTACATGTATTAATACACTTGCCACCATACATTAGGTTGTGTAATGGGTTTGGCTAGTCCAATATATGCCTGACCTATATCTGACATACTAACTGTCCAGGATGCAGATGTTACTGCTACATATTTCTTGATTGCATTTCTATTTATTTATCTACATATCTGGGATGTTTTCACATGACATTTTCACTTCGATTTGTACAGAACCCTGCATTTCTTGACACACACTCACATTTCTGGGGAAGAAATAACATGCTACACGTGTGCCAGATTTACTTATGCATGCCAGCCAGTAACTGACTGCTGCAGACTGTATATATGCTTCACAGCTACTAGCACTTCCATCACCCACTATATATGGGACTGCACAACTCTGGGTTGCCAGCACTTTTTCAAACAGTACTATTTGTATAATGCAAGGGTACAACAATATTTCAAACTCTGTGACACAGACACACTCTGGGTTTTAGACCTTTATTAATGGCAGTACACACTTTTCCACAAGCTCACTCCTTTATTTGTTTCAACGGTGCATATGGCAGACATGTTCAAGACATATTATACCTTTATTAATAGGTTAGAACACTCTTTTGTCAGGCTCACTCACTTATTTTATATGACAGTGCCTGCAGAGATATTATTCCAGACATATGTTACCTTTCTTAATGGGTTACTACACTCCTTTTCTGCCTGTCTGACGTTTTTATCTGACAGTACATGCAGAGGACTTATTCAGGCAATTTTATGGCTGCATTATTGGACTACAACACTTTATTTCATGCTCGCTCCCATATTTTATATAACAATACATGCAGAATAATCACTAACCTGCCTGGTGGCGCAGCCTTAGCAGCCTATCAGCATAGGCTTGCTGATTCACAGCACGGTCACTTGCAGCTGTAAAGTAAATGAAGGGATATTGAGACATACCTATCCGTTATACATACTCAATTATCAATTCTTACATACTGCATTCCATGGCTACATACTCAGTTGTGGGGCATTCTGCATCCCACAGGCCTCATTTATCCATTGGTTCAGGTGGTCCTGCTTCCGTCTCTTCAGGTCTGCATGGTGGTGACGGACCTGCTTACCAGTCCGAGGAACGCCTGTGGCACTGGTGAGGTCATGAGCTAACCAGTTCCAAGCCTCTGCCTTGTACTCCATCCCTTGGAACTGGCCCTGCAGGAGTCTTGACTCATGATGGTGGACAAGGAGCCAAACCATGTATTTCGACTCCTCGATGCCCCAACGTTGTGCTCGGAAGCATTTTCCCTCTCTGACACCAGCTATTCTAACTGCAGATGTGAGCTACAATCAGTTATGGTGTGTATTCCCACCTATGGGGCTTAAATATGCCGCATTTCCCACACTTTTTTGTGATTGGCTATTTTTTTAAATTCTCGGCTGACTGGAGACCTGCTTAGTAATGGTTAAACTACCATTAGTAAGTATATGTCTGTTAACAGTGGCTGTTTCCCCTAAGCTATCATGGCTTAGTGGTTCTGTACTTTGCTTGTGATGCACAGAGTCCCGGGTTCGAACCTTGTCATTCATTTTATTTTCATACTGTCCAGACAGGCTAGGGGATGTGGCTGCATTTAAGCAACTTTGCTCTACATTGCTCCTCGGTGCCCTGGTTGGCGCGGCGCACACATCCACGCAAACAGATTACGCTGGTTAAAGCACTATTTTGCTATGGGCACCTCTATTGCGCTGGGTTAACCATAATTAAACTATGGGTAACTCTATTGCACTGGGTGAAGCGCTGCTTAGCTGCAGGTAATTATTATATATTAGGAACATTTAAAATATTTATTTTGTTCACTGTTACATTGGCCATTTCACTGCATTTTACTACTATTTACACATATTTTTTGTCTGGTATTATTTCATATACTGTTTAAAAATAAATACAAAGGGGAGTGGTGGGACTCGAACCGTGACCGCCTTTTCTTTGTGTGAATGCCCTACCATTACACTATTGCTATTTGGTGTGATTTGCATACACATTCTTTCTTATGCTCTTCCATGTCAGAATTGCTAACTCTAGCTATGCAATGGGCACACCCGCGCACACACTCGCAAATACGGGCAGCTATTTCGGGTATTTAAAAAAATAAAATTAACTTTTTACTTTTTATGACTGTGATGGGGATTTACAATATCAGGGAGTGTTGTGTTGGGTGCAAGGACATTTGAGCGGACTCGCTCTTGTATATTTGCTTTTACTTTTCAATCACTTGCAGGGGTGTGGACATTTAGACTGCTCGGCAGTCGGACATGCCCCCTGCTTTCTTACACGGTCTGTGTAAGACTTACGGTTGAGTCAGAGTGCCCTCATGCATATTCATGGCACGCTGACATCATACCGTTCAACTGCAGCCTCTGAGTAAGACTTATTAAGTCTTACACGGAGGATTCGTGAATTTGGGGGATATGTTTGTATATGGGAGTCATATGTGTTGGTATAAAACTACATTCCCCTTTGAGTAGGGAACTCTAGGTAAGTCCTGTATGCAAAGGGCTAGTTCTTTGACATAAGTGGGCATTTTAAATTGCTGGGGTTTGAGGAACCATAGGGGAAGGTAAATATCCATGCTGGAGCCTGCGCACCACTGTAAAAAATGCAGTCTGACATGAAAGCAAATAGAAGTAACTCCAAAGCATGACAACTAGAAATATAAAAGAGAAATGCTTAAAATAGTAAGTGACATAACTTTATTAGTTGCAGTATGTTGTTTAAATTCATCTTAGCATACTTTCTACCAGTACTGCATTTTCTGCTTGGAATTCTTAAGAGAAGTTTAAAGTACATTTTAAACTCAGAGCTGCAGATGTCATCCCTGAGGATCTTCATTAAGTATTTAAGTGAAAGGTAAGTCTCTCAGTCTTTTTGATTATGAAACCATGGTCAGCTCATGCTCTGTTCTATGGTAATCAGCATCATAGAATCATGATGGTAGTACGATTATGAAACCATGGTCAGCTTATGCTCTGTTCTATGGTAATCAGCATCATAGAATCACAATGGTAGTACGATTATGAAACCATGGTCAGCTCATGCTCTGTTCTATGGTAATCAGCATCAGAGAATCACAATGGTAGTACGATTATGAAACCATGGTCAGCTCATGCTCTGTTCTATGGTAATCAGCATCAGAGAATCACAATGGTAGTACGATTATGAAACCATGGTAGGCTCATGCTCTGTTCTATGGTAATCAGCATCATAGAATCACGATGGTAGTACGATTATGAAACCATGGTCAGCTCATGCTCTGTTCTATGGTAATCAGCATCATAGAATCACGATGGTACTACGATTATGAAACCATGGCCAGCTCATGCTCTGTTCTATGGTAATCAGCATCATAGAATCACAATGGTAGTACGATTATGAAACCATGGTCAGCTCATGCTCTGTTCTATGGTAATCAGCATCATAGAATCACGATGGTAGTACGATTATGAAACCATGGTCAGCTCATGCTCTGTTCTATGGTAATCAGCATCATAGAATCACGATGGTAGTACGATTATGAAACCATGGTCAGCTCATGCTCTGTTCTATGGTAATCAGCATCATAGAATCACGATGGTAGTACGATTATGAAACCATGGTCAGCTCATGCTCTGTTCTATGGTAATCAGCATCATAGAATCACGATGGTAGTACGATTATGAAACCATGGTCAGCTCATGCTCTGTTCTATGGTAATCAGCATCATAGAATCACGATGGTAGTACGATTATGAAACCATGGTCAGCTCATGCTCTGTTCTATGGTAATCAGCATCATAGAATCACGATGGTAGTACGATTATGAAACCATGGTCAGCTCATGCTCTGTTCTATGGTAATCAGCATCATAGAATCACAATGGTAGTACGATTATGAAACCATGGTCAGCTCATGCTCTGTTCTATGGTAATCAGCATCATAGAATCACGATGGTAGTACGATTATGAAACCATGGTCAGCTCATGCTCTGTTCTATGGTAATCAGCATCTTAGAATCACGATGGTCATACGATTATGAAACCATGGTCAGCTCATGCTCTGTTCTATGGTAATCAGCATCATAGAATCACAATGGTAGTACAATTATGAAACCATGGTCAGCTCATGCTCTGTTCTATGGAAATCAGCATCGTAAAATCACGATGGTAGTACGATTATGAAACCATGGTCAGCTCATGTTCTGTTCTATGGTAATCAGCATCATAGAATCATGATGGTAGTACGATTATGAAACCATGGTCAGCTCATGCTCTGTTCTATGGTAATCAGCATCATAGAATCACGATGGTAGTACGATTATGAAACCATGGTCAGCTCATGCTCTGTTCTATGGTAATCAGCATCATAGAATCACGATGGTGGTACGATTATGAAACCATGGTCAGCTCATGCTCTGTTCTATGGTAATCAGCATCATAGAATCACGATGGTAGTACGATTATGAAACCATGGTCAGCTCATGCTCTGTTCTATGGTAATCAGCATCGTAGAATCATGATGGTAGTACGATTATGAATCCATGGTCAGCTCATGCTCTGTTCTATGGTAATCAGCATTGTAAAATCACGATGGTAGTACTTTACAGAGGTATAATGAGACCTACTTAAATTCATTTAGTGCATGAAGTGCTGTAACTATACTCCAAAGCTGGGAAAAAGACAGGCTTGTTAAACATCTTTCTGACATCAGAAAAGATGCTTAACAAGCTTTTCTTAAGCACCTCTACACACTGTTAAGGTCTACTCTCATGCTACAGTGTAACAGCACCCAGTGCTAATTACCGCGGAACAACAACTGAAGCTAAAACAGAGCTTTTAAATTTGCTATTTTCCCAGATTGACATGGCTTCTGATTTCTCTCTGTCTAATGTGCTAAGCATTTTGTAGCATTTAAACCTCTAATACACTTCACACTCATACAATTTTTTTTTTTTACTGGTAGTATATGGAGCAGATGAAGCTTGAGGCACTACAAATAATTACGACCAAGTTCCTCCAATCAAAACTCTTATCTACTCTTCATATGACTGTTAAAATTTACCAGTTGAGCTTCACTTCATTCTGATGTCAAGTTGAATTTCTTGACATTCATGTCTCAAAAGCATAAGTTGGTTATGACCGGAGATCTGATCATAATCAGCTCTATGCAGGCTGTGCACATAGGAAGCAAGGACAGATTTCATGAAGACTTTGTTGTGTCCCTGCAAGTGCTGATAGGGACTTGAAATTAGAGGATGGGAAGATCAGTCTTGTAGCTTCTTTCACAGTTGTGTCAGGTCTGTAATCAACTGCCACATTTGAGCCTTATTTAGTCATTTATTACATCATTACTGATAAATTTCGGCATAGCCTGGTGCCTTAGTATGTGGCAGGATTGCAGTAGTAGCAGTATTGTGAATTTTGCTCCAGGATTTGTACTTCAGTACTTTCTATAGCTGTATATATCTGCTTAAAATTGCATTCAAGTGTTTTTCTGTTTTGTTTGCTAGTGTCTTTTCCCTGTTCTTTGAGTCTGCCTCGTCCCAAACTGAGACATTAAGATAAAAGTTTCTGAAACTAACCATAGGACTAGAGCTCCAGTTTGAAGTTTTTCCCCAGCCCTCCCAAAGACAGCATGTGTATGCAATTTCCAAATGTCTCCATAGCCAGCTTGGTGGATATGGGCATCCTGAGATAATGTAACAATTGTTTCATGTTTACATACAACAATTTAATCCTTAAAGAAACAAACACAGTATGCAAGAGATGCACATACACAATTTCACTTGAGGCAAAAATCTTATACAAATAAGGTTGCAAAAACACACACCATATCCACCACACATAGTGTCCATCCCATACATAGACCTATGCTAAGGCACTAACAAGCAATCTTCCCAAACCTTAAAGACCTCCTAAGCCTATAAATGGAAACTTCTATCCTCAGCAACATCTAAAGCACTCACCAAAAGCAACACCAAGCACCACATAAACATCTGCACCCAGTGGAGCCCCAACAGCAAAGCCCATAAAGCAAGCCAACACATTACCCAGATCTCTTGTCATAGGGGACTCCATTGTATGATGCACAGATGCCCCACTCAATGGACTGAATAATGAGAAGATAATGGTTATTTTCTTTTCTGGAGCTAGGATCTTCCAGCTTATACATGCACTCAAGTCACTACACCACCGGTACCAGTAAGATTCTGTCATAGTCCATGTGTTAATGACTTGAGATGTACTTCCCTGGACTATATAGAGAGACATTGTTGATCTCTCTGAATATGTGTCTCAGGCAGGTATGTGCCTTACACTGACCAGCATTCTACTTTCACCAAGGATGATGCCACAGTATGAACAAAAGATGACTGACTTCAATAACTGGCTTCGTTTCTGGTGTCTTTCCAGGGAGATTCAATATTTGTCAGCATGGGAGGACATCGTAAACAAACTACATTGCTTTGCAAAGGATGGTCTGCAACATTCTCCCTAGGCCTTTTTCAGGCAATTCCAAGTTAACAAACCTACTGACATAGTGAATAAAACCCAAAGTAACCTAAAGACGTTACTGATCAATGCTATGAGCCTAAACAAGAAACTCCATACCCTACAAGTTCTCCTCACTCTGGAGAATATAGAGATCTGTGCTGTTACCAAGAAATGGTTTAAATCTGCAGAAAGTATTCCATCAGTGCAAGGCTTAAGTGCCTTCTACACACTTAGACCATCAGCTACACAGACAGGGACAAACGCTAGAGGAGTCTCAATCTTAGCAACAAGCATAACTGTACATTGGTTAAACAGGATGATGCCCTGCAATTTATCCACTTGTAAATCACAATAGGCAAAGTCCCATACCATATGCTAACAAGCTATAGATCACCCTCTATGTCCTTAGAATCCCAGAGCTCATACTGAGACCTACTGGAGACACTGACCATTAAACCAAATACCCTATTCATGGGACACTTTAACTATCCATTTATAGACTGGGAGAAATACACTGCCTTATACTTGCAGGCACAATGATTCATGGACTTTATTAAAGCAAATAGCCTTGGCCGGATAGTGTGCACACCCACCAGAGGTACAGACATACTGGGCTTGGTACTCACCAATATGGGAGAGCCAACAAAGAATCCAGGGTATAAACACATCGTCCTTTACAGATCGCCTTGAAGCCAGATCTCTATACTCTGTCTCTTATAGGTTTCTGAGAGGTGATCTATGCCTGGCATACAAGGGATCCTCAGCTCCAGCTCTGATGGACCTTTTACAAATGTGCAAAATGAACAGTATCAGAATCACTAGCTGCTAGGATTTAAATTTTGCTTATGACATTAGACATGTTGATGAGATAGATATGTGTCTCAGGGGATCCCCACACTCTGGAACAAGCCTCCCATCCATGTGAAGCAGAGTCCATTCATAACCCTAATTAAATGTAACCTTGACCAATGGATGGGAAATTGGAAATTTACTCCATGCCTGGGACCCCTGTTTCTGATAGACAGAGACAGACAATAATGGCCAAACTAACATACCCCCCACGTAACCTCTAGAAACTTCCTAAATAACATAACCCTGCTAATAAATGCCTAGGCTTATAATGGGCCCTGGTGAAAATTAGCCTAGTATATAACTATCAACTTATGAAATTGTAAGATGATTTTTAAAACATGCTGTTTATCCTTTAATTTTTAAGGAAACTGAAAACATGTGCATGCATACATGTATCCACACACACACACACACACACACACACACACACACACACACACACACACACACACACACACACACACACACACACACACACACTCTGTTGCATTAAAAAACCACCATGTCTACATTGCAGTACTTTATACATTTAGCTTCTAAACTTCATACTGTAACTTCACATGTTCTACTTTCACTCCAAAGTTGTAAAAGTATTTTTTGTTTATGAGAAATTCAGGTAACATATTTAGATTGTTTATAGTCATCAGAAAATATGAAGGGTGATCTATAATAGCCTATAAAGTGATAATTTATCTTATTACTGGTGATTTGGACCTTCTCCGTAAGTTCAATTTCTGGATCATAAGGAATCATTGTGGAGATAATATGATATCTAACAAATATTGACATCCCCCTCAGTTTCCCATAGGCCTGAAAGTATCACAAATACTGAACCATGGTATGAGGGAGTTTGATCTTTGTAGTGAAACCTGGCCTCCATTACCACACACGTATAGATGTGTTGAAGTTGCAAAAGCACTTTGAGATCTAGAAACTTCTCATTAAGACTTCAGGTGTTAAGTAGAGCAACCTTAGTATGTTCTGGAGCTGGAATTACTGTAGTCTTTACAGTTAGGTTGGGATGTCAACTAGACAGGCTTTGCAAAAAGTCATTAAAGGGCAGAAACGACTTTGTACAATATGTAGAAACCATGGCATAGAAAGTGCAGGCCTTCCCTCGTGAAGGAAGCAGGTCTGTCAATCATCTCATCCCAAGCTGAGTCACACTGGACCCTCCTTTGAGTGATACAGCTTCTTGGTCAATTATGGTTCCTTGTACCAGGGCATCAGTCAAGGTCAAGGTGAGATTTTATGCAGGACAAGACATTTTATGGGTATCTGTTATGCTTTCTGCTTTGACTTCCAAACATTTTATACCCAACTCCCCTCATAACACCATAATTTTTAGTTACCGTACTATTTTTTATAGTTTCTGCCTGCAATTGGTGTATTTTTCAACACTTTAATAACAGAATATCAAAATAATTATATTTTTATTACATTTTATTGATGGAGAACCTGTTCACTTATTTATTTGCTAATCTGGACCCTTTTCAGTTGTAACTCAGGCCAGGAATGCAAAGGCAAATGGAAGATAAATATAAAAACAGTTGCATCCTGATATCATGTTGGTTGAGAACAAAAGTAATGAAGCTTATTTACAAAAGAAAGTGGATAGATTGCTAGCAAATATATATGTGAAGGTATAGTTCAACACAAAAACCCGAATAAACACTAATCTATCTAAAATGATCAAAAATCTCTCTCTCTACATATATATATATATATATATATATATATATATATATATATATATATAGACAGATAGTTATTGATACAAATATTTATATATATTTATGTATGTTTTCATCTGATGGTCAGATAGTATGCCTCTGAAGTGGAGTACATGCTGCTGTTTATGATTTGTGGTATAGGTTTTTTCAAGTGCCAGGGGCTATTTTGGGAAATGCTTTTGCATCTATTATAAGGTTGTGGGGGAGCCTTGCAAGGGTGGATGCTTCTTGGTTATATGAGCTTAATGAGTAAGTTAAAGTTCTGGTGCTTAATTTGTCAGCAGTTTTTAGGTTAAAGAGTTCAGAAGCAAGGATATTGCTGATAAATGTAACCAGCTGTCCCCTGCACGAGAGAAAGACAGTGGTATTCTTTATTACTAGTTAAGTCGATACATCTGAAAATCATTGCCAGCGTAATGTTTAAAATCATCCCTTAGGACATAAGACTTTTAGATTCCAAATTTGATATAAAACTATTGGAAAAACAGGCCAGTTTTAACCCTACATTGTATTTTATGACCACAGTTTGAAATTGTTGGGACCGATTAGACTGGCTGACAATCCATTAGCTAATGTATAGCTTATTGCCAAAACTGGCACTTAGCTGGGATAATACATCATCAGGCGTGTTATGTATAGGAAAGGGGATTTAGGCAAAGCTCTCTATATCACATGCAATGACACAATTTTCCCTGAAAGAAATACATTTATCAGTTTATCAGTATGCCGCACTGCTGTCCAATTATCCAAACAAAGGCTGGTGACTGAAGGCATTAAGAAAGCACTGGCATCTGCCCATATATCATTGCCCTACAGTCAAAACAGACATTACTTTGTATTAAAGTAATGTCTGAATTTGATCTCAGCAAATGTGAGGTTCACTCTTTTATCAAAGAACAATTGCACACACACAAGCGCGTGCAGGCGTGCACACACACACAGACACACACACACACACACACACACACACACACACAAAGAAAACATGGTCATAAGTTCTTACCATGATAGTTATTAACCATTACACACACACACACACACACACACACACACACACACACACACACACACACACACACACACACACACACACACACACGACCAGCAGTGAAGCTACATCAGTTCCATCATTCAAATAGAGTGATGTGGAACAATAGCAATCAGCATCTGCATACCAATGACAGTTACATTACAAGGCAGCTCAGATGATGTGGTAGTATCTAGTCCAGAACTCTGGGTCCTGATGAGCCACTGTAACAGTGGTATGTCTCAAAGAACAAACATGATGCATGCAGTATTAATATCAGACTATGCTGGTCAGTGCATGGTTGACCCACATTGATCATCAGACATGTACAGATATACCAAACAGGTGGGAGAGAGGGTGGAATTGGGTACATTTGTCATCATGCACAGAGGTGGTTAGGGACAGAATGAAATATGACTGTCTTCACATACTGGGTGGGGGAAACATGTCACAGGAGGCAGAAGTTGTGTATTAAGGTGATGTCTACATTGTGTTAAGAAAAAATTCATCCTGCAATGGGCTAGAGTTGTGCTACTATGTGACTGGAACCAGGGGCCACTCTACTGGCCTGTTCTACTGGGATGTGTGGTCTCCACTGGCAGGAATGGTTTACACATATGGGACCATGACATGGATGGAGTCCACTCATGAGGTATTTTGCCAATGCGGACTCTGTTTTGGCTACCTACGATGAAGGGTGACACAGTGTCATGCCCTTCAAAACAAAGGTGAGGACTTTGTATCCTATGATGGCTCCCCAACCCTGCCACCCCTTGTACATATCCTACTCTGGCAGTGATTGTGGTAGTAAACTGCAAAAGACAAAAAAACAACTAGATAAAAAACAACAAAAGCAAGGGTCTTCTCCAAAAATGCTTTATAAATACACAGATATAAATACACAAGTAAAAGTAAGCACTTTTGTACACAACCATGTGTGAACTTCATCAGACAAAAGAATAAAGACAAATGATTCAGTTTATAACCAAAAACCTAATCATGACATCATCAACCCCATTAGTACTTAAAGAGCCAGCAGAAATACAAGTGTATATATATATATATATATATATATATATATATATATATATATATATATATTAATTAAAACAATATGAAAAAAACAACATAACACATATACCCCTAGGTAAAGTATTACTCTAGAAAAATTATTATTATACATTACCTAATTTACCTCTCCAAAGTTTTAAATTTCAAAATACTCTTAAGAGAACATTTATCATTCAGACCTGGATAAACAAAAGCATTTAATCTAAGTTGCCAGGAAAGTTCTCTTTACTCTAGGAGAAGTGGCCAAGGGCCGCCCCTAAACCCTTTCTTAACATGATCAATGGCAAAGTAGAGAAAATGGTGTCCAACTTTCTCAGTACAGGTTTGGCCAGGGCGTTATTAATATTCTGCCTATTGATGTATTGGTGTTCATAAACTCTTTGTTTCAAATGCCTCTTTCCCAGTATAGAAACCAGAGCAGAGTTGACATTTAGCAACATAAATCACACCAACACTATCACAATTGTATTTGTCCATGATCTTAAAAATATTGTTATTAATAGAAAATTAGTTAAAAACTCACATAAACTTTCAAAGGTTACACCTACCACATTTCCGCATACCAGTATTTAAGGGACGGCAATAAGATTTTTTCTCCAATATGGATTTCAAATTCCTGCCTCGTCTGAAAATAATCCCTGGTTTGTCTGTTAACCTCAGTCAGATTGATGACTCTTGTATCAAGATTGCCCAATTCTTAGTCAAAATGTCCCTCAAAAAGTTGGCATCAAGGGAAAATGCTGTAATAAATTTTAAAGAAAAGTTGTCCATTTTTGCTATAGTTTGGGAATCACAGGTTCCAAGTCCCATATTCTCATCTAAGCCATCGGGTATGTCAGCTGGAGATCGCCCTGAATTACATTTCCCACTAAGAATAGGTTTTAACCAACCTGAACTTCTTTTCAAAGCTACTTCAGCAATAATTTCATCAAACAAATACCCAGGGTATGCCCTTTTAATAAAGATGTCCCTTAAGTTCTCACATTAGTCCAAAAATTCAATGTCCAACTAACCATTCTAACAGCTCTCACCACCTGGCCTTTAATAACGCCCTTTTTCTGGTGAAAGGGGTAAGAGCTGCTAAAGTGCAGAAAGGCATTAGAATAAGTAGGCTTATGAAAAATCCAGGCCAAATATCTGTTATTGACTCTGTCCTTTCTTACCAAAACATCTAAGTATGCAATAGTGTCCACATTGAATTCAAATGTAAATTTAAGGAAAGACGTGAACCCAGAAATAAATTCCACAAAAGCTAAAGCTACATCGTAGGATGATAACAATGTCATCCAAAAAGCGGGTGTACCAAAGTACTTTCTCCTTAAACAAATTGCTTTTAAACAGGAACTCACCCTCCCAGTGGGCCATGACACAATTAGCAAAGCTTCCCCTGCAGGGGGAGCCCATCGCTACCCCAGTTTTCTGAAGATAATAGTCTCCATTAAATATACGGTAATTGTTCGATAGAACAATGTCCAGGAGATACTCAATCAAATCTATCTCCTCACCTGGGGAACTTTTTTTGAGTAAGAATTTCCTTACCCAACTAATGCCAAGGTCCTGTGGGATAATGGAATAAAGTTCCTTGACATCAATGGTTAAAAAATTAGAGTTGCTGTCAAATTCCAGATTATCAAGCAAACCTAAAAAATCCCAAGAATCACGGCAGATTTGGTTTTCATGTATTAAGTATTTCCTTAGTTTAAGATCCACAAATTTAGTTCAACCATAAGTCATGCATTTTCTCCCATCCACAATAGGGTGGAATGGGGGATCAACGAAGTCCTTGTGGATCTTTGGAAGCCCAAATATGACTGGAGTAATCGGCGCCACCATGTTAAGATAATTAAATGTGTCCAAGTCTATCCTTGTATCAATAAACAAATCATTAATCAAAGATTTTACATGTTGGCAAGCACCACTGAATTCATTAAGAGATACCTTTAAGTATTTATCAGTATTTAAGATCTGTAACATCTTTTTAACATAGTCATCCTCATTTATAAAAATTAAACCACCCCCCTTGTCAGGTTTTAAAATACGTATTCTCTGTGACTTCAATAAATTCAAAGCATCATGTTCTGCTATAGATACATTAGATTTGTAAAACATCCTGGTGAATTATTTAACACATCTAATGTCAAGTTCACATAATTTTTCAAAAAAAACAAGAGTATTATGCAAGTGTGGACTGAACACACTAGAAACCCTGAGGTCGCTGTTACAACCAGTCACATTCCCAAAAAGAATAGTTAAATTTAACTTATGATTGAAAGTTTTTAAATCCAGTAAGGTATTGGCCAAGTCCGCTCGTTTCATAGGCTTGGACAGCAGTTGAATCAAGTCATGAGGAGCCTCAAAGTCCGTGTAATTAAATATTTTAAAATCCTCAGTTGAGTTAGTTAGGACATGTGGACCAATTCGTTCTGATACATCATAACCAAAAACCAAATTGTTCTCGGGGGTCATCATCTGCCCCGTTTGTTGTTCCTCTTCTGGTGACGATTGTAGTGAGATCTGCTTCTCGATTGCAGTTGGTTCATTTTCCTGCCAGACTGAAAATCCAACTGAGATGATTGGTTGTTGCCTTCAGTTCACTTCATTAGACGTTCGCTATGTCTCAGTGGTTTATCAACAGTCTCAGAATTGTTTGTGTGAGCTCTTACATGGGGAGTGCTCGAATTATTCAAATCACTCCCACTACCAACAAGTGACACACCTCTTGTCTCATTCAGTTGTGAAGTTTGAGTACTAATACTGGATGGGAGGGGGTAGGCAGTCCTGTTACTATAGTACCTCCTATCCCATTCCAATTTCTTCCTTTTGCTTTCTCGAAGCTTAAAGTGTTTACAATACTCACAAAAATACGATTATAATCGTACGTATAATGGGAAAAATCCTCGTCTTCTTTAATCAGATTTTCTAAAGGCAATAGTTCATTCTTAAGATGGTTCATGTCCTCATTATAGTATTTAATTAAAACTCTAAGATAATCACAGCTCTGCTTATCAAAGAGCTGTAGTAACTCGTGATGAAAAGGCAAGTTACTAATCAAGCCAGTGGGAAACTCCCACTGGAGCAAATCATTTGGTAGTAAGCATTGACTACTGCATGGTTGTGTACGAAAGCACTTACTTTTACTTGTGTATTTATAGCTGTGCATTTATAAACCATTTTTGGAGAAGACCCTTGCCTTTGTTGTTTTTTTATCTAGTGATTGTGGTAGTGACAATGGAGTGATGTGTGTCACCACTGACCTCATATAAGCAGTCAGTATTGCATTTCTGGGCTCAAAGTCCTCATAGAGCTACTGGCAGAGCTTGGTGACATCCTTATGAATATCATGCATCACAACAGTCAGCTCCATTCTAGAATGGGTTGCAGCATACTGTGCCCTGCATGTTGTTGGCCAACTTTGACTCATGATTGAGTAGGACACCCCTGTGTGTCTGCACAGTGGTGGATACATCCAAATTCGATTTAGGACACTTATCTGCTGCTACAGCCAATGAGGAGTATAATTGGTGCTCAAAGCCATTGGTAACCCCTCTTCTACTGGGAACAGTAAGTGCTCAGATTGTACATCCTCAGTTTCAACTGTAAATGTGGCCACACCTTTACCCTGTACTGTGGGATAATATTCATTTAGGATGAAAAGGGACCGTGCCACTGTGTTATTTATTTTACTTTTTTTTACAATTTATTCTTTGTTGACCAGTTTAGTCTCACTAAGCTAATGGCCTCTATTCATGGGTGACTCGAGATGGTATTTATACTTGTGATAAGGTGAGGTATTGCCATCTGTTTCAGGGAGAATAAGGCAGAGCATGTGTAACATATGGCAGCATAACTAGCTGGAGTTTTGTAAAGAATTTTGTGTCATTTGACTATCACACCGATTTGTACAGATGATTGAGTTAAACATATATCAACAATGTTACTGTAACCGATTAAATGTATATGTTTAGACAAATAATTCTTGAAGGGAAGAGTAGAAGTTTTTGAAATTTTTTATAGCTTTCAGATGCTGCAACAGATCTTAGCAAAACTCTGAGTGTGTATTGTACCAGGTGTTCAAATGTGATGTCATTCTGTAACCAGCACTATGAGGATGGAACTCACATAGCAGTTTGTTTTGTTTGGAACCTGATATAAAGATCTATTTCAGTTATCACAGTTAGTTCAGTTCAGTTAAGTTCAGTGTTAGTTTGAAGCACTTCATCTTGCTTTGTGGAAGTAAGGATCTTAGCATCTCATATTGCCTTGCTGTATTAATTAAGTTAACTAGGGAACAGTTATTCTTTAGACAGTCAGGAAATACAGTGAGATTAGCTAAGTACTGTTTTTCTGCATCTGTGTAAATCCATCCGTGTTATTTTTATATCTCCTGTGACGGAAACTCTGTTTTGTATTGTACTTAGAAATGTAGTATTCTAATGTGTTCATTGCGGCTGGTCTTTTAGAGAATACTTTTAACATCTTGAGAGTACTTGTGCTTATAGTAGTAATGCCATAGTCACTCCAAAAAGCCTTGATGCTTTGGTTACACTCTACCATTTATATTAGTATTGATTTTACTCAATATAATCTGAAACCCTTTTAACAGCCTTATAGTGGCTGACTGGTGGCAGAATGGTTACCTTATAGTCTGGGCAGAGGGGGGGTACAGCTAGTAAATCTGTGCCAACCTTTTCCCAGAAGTGAGTGTGTACAAATCAAATACCCAGGTCTGAATGCGTCAGCTACTTGGAACTGGGACACAGTGCCCCAAAGTGAATCTTTTTTGGGATCTGGAAAGACAGAGAGTCCAGTCCTAGGTCTGGAGTGTGTTCCCTGTGAGGTTTTGGGGGAAATTGTGCTTAATGCAGAGAGCTGCATCTGAAAAATACCATGTAAATCCATTCTTCTTTTTAGTAGCTGTCTCTCACTGGTGTTAATGCTGAGGATTGGTGCTTCTTGATTACTGACCTGGGATAAAGAGGCATCACAATACTACTTTGGGAAATTTGATTAGGGCATTGGGGTACTTCCCCTACTCTTGGTAGTCAGGGGAAGGATTTGTATGTTACACATCCCAACTTCCTATTTCCTGACCAGACATGGAGGCAGCCAGGAGGGACAGAAAGAAAATATAGCTGATTCAGCTTTGGCTGAAAATGAAGTGAAGGTTGATGAAAATGTAGCTGAAAAGGTAGAATCACTACCAGAAGTTTTTTCTGATGCTGTTGGTTCAGATAAAACAGTGATATCAGAAGAAAAGAAGACTGTAGCTGTAACTGAGATGAATTCAGATGAAAACTTTCAGAGGAGATTGTTTGAAGGAGAGACAAGTTACCTCTGAGAAATGCATAATTACAATCCTCCAATCGGGAGGGTTGCAGGATGATTATTTGGAAGAAATGGTAAACCAAAGTGAACCAGAAAGTGGAGCAGCAATTTCATGGAGTGAACTCATGGAGAAAATAGAAGAAATAAAAGGAGAAGAAGAGATTGTGCTAGAAAAAGTTCAAGAGACAAAAACTTACGCACAAACTGTGGAAGAGGGAACAAAGAAGAAATAAAAGAAACAAAAAAGAAGTATACAGCACATGTGAGCTGTAAAAAAAAAGAAAGTTTGGGCAGGTATAAGGTTTGGGACTCTGTCATAGCACCTCTGGGTGTCAAAGCAAAAGAGGTAAGAGCATTCATTTTAATTAATAAAGAGACTTTTTACGACTTGATATTTGAGACTGGGCAGGCCCTAGAAACATTTTTGGGTGCATATGAACAAAAGAAAAATATTTATCCATGGGCAGAATATGTCGTGTAAGCTTTTTATAGACAACCAAACATAAAAAAGAATAATCACCAAGTTTAGAACTGAAGTTGAAGCAAAAGAACTGAAAGAACATTTGCTAACTATATGTAAAGAAGTAATGGACACTACAAAAGTATATGATAAAAAAGGACTATGGACTGCGGGATGGGAATGTGGAGTAATACTGAAAATGGAAAATGATAATGTTATGCACGTACCTAGTATTATTAATGTTCAAGGTAACAGGGGTTTTGTGAAATACAAGGGGTCAACCAAAAACCTGTTAGTTATGTGAAGATAATGATAATTTCTTCAATGAATGTGATAAAAAAGATGTTATTTATTTGGTAAAACAGGGCATAATGCAAAAAATGTGGCAATGCTGGTCATTCATGGCTAGAATGTGAAATGAATGTGCAAGAAATGAAAATGAAGTTATACAGAATAAAGAGAATATGTTATACAAAAAATGTACAAAAAGATGTAACTGATAAAGAGGTTATACATGAAGTTAAAGAAAACAACAAGAAAAAAGTAACAGAGGAGACAAGTGAGGAAGAAGCAGATAGGTGTTCAGTAAGAAATAAAAGAATTTGACAGGGAAAAGAGTTAAAGAAAGGAAAAGAAAATGCAAAAACATAGTGCTTAGAGAAAATAAGAAAGGAAAGGGATAAACATTTTATTATACTAACTTCTTAAAAGCTGAAAATATTAGCTTTAAATGTGAATATTATGAAAAATCTTAAAAGGAGAATAGGTATATTACAATGGTGTGCCGCAGTAGATGCACATATTATTGTTTTAGAAGATAGATTATTAACAGTGGAAGAAAAACACAAACTGAAAAACTTTGGAGTGGTGTGGTAGTTTGGAACATGGGGAAAGAAACATGCTCAAGCATATATGTATTATGTCAAGAAAGCATTAAAATATTAGGTGTAACTATAGTGGAACTAGGCCGAACTATGGTAATAGACGTGAGATGGAAAAATATATGTATAGAATTATAGATTTATATGCATATGTAACAAAAAAGAGAGAAAAATGATGTTTAAAATATTTTTGAATATGTTTGTGTAAATATGGACATTATAGTGGTGGAGATTTTAATTGTAATTTAAGGAAAAATAAGAGCAATTGTGATGTTAAAATGGTTAAAGAAATTATGAGAAGTGGAAAGTTAAGTGTATGGGAGAATAACCACTGGACCTATAAAAGGAATCACATTAGGACAGAAATCGTTTATTTTTTAATATCTGACAGTTTAAAAGGTATAAAAAAGGAATTAAGTATGCTGGATTTTCAGATCATGTGGCAATATGGGTTAAAGTACAGGAACATGAAGAATATATAAAAATAGGAAAAGGAATAAAGAGAATTAATGAAAAATAATTAGATTTAGAAGAGAAAAAAGAACTTGTGGAATTATGGAAAAATCATGCAGCTATGGGGGAGTTGAAATGGACTGTTTCGTGGCTTAATTTTAAAGAAAAATATAATAAAGTATATTTAGAATGTATAAGGAAGAAAAGAAAAGAAAAGAGAGATATAAGATATTAAATCAAGAAACATTTAGAGACTTACTAGAGAAGAACAATTCCTTTTATGGAAAAGAAAGAGAAATATATAAAATGAATCAAATTAAAATGAGCAACTTGTTATATAAGCAAAAATATTGTTTACAAGGAAAGAAAGAAGAGTTTATCTGAGTAAAATAATAAAAGAAGGAAAATAAGAGAATTAAAAAATAAGGAAGGTAAGCAAATAAGACAGCAAGAAGGAATATACAAAATAATTTAAGAATATGTACTGGAATTATTTGTTAAGAGAGAAAAAACATAAAACAAATTTATAATGGTGAAAAATTAAATAAGGAAGATAATCAGTATTTAAAACAAAAAATAACCATGAAAGAATTGAATAAAATTCTAAAAGATATTATCATGAATTCTGCAACAGGACTGGACAGAAATGATTATGGTATATATATATATATATATATATATATATATATATATATATATAAAGAAATGAAACAGTGGCAGAAATTATTTTTATATAAGTTATGAATGAATAGTTAGAAACTGGAATTAAAGAGAAAGAGATATGTACAGGAGTTATAAAATTTATATTTAAAAAATAAATAAAGAGGGGATAAATAATTGGAGCCCTATAACATTGAATTATACAGATTATACATTTATGAGAATAATAACAAAAAAGGTTACAGAAAAATTGGATAGAATGTATGACCAAAATGTATTTGGAAGAAAAGGAAAAGGAAGTCAAGAGTTATTGTGAATAATAAGAGAAATAATTGATAATAACATAAATAAAAATGTAGAAGCAAAGGTTATGAAAGGGGATATAAGTAAAGCTTATGATAATATTCAATATACGTCATTATGGGGAATTTTGCAGGGATATATAAGCAAAAAATATATTACAAGTAATAAAATCTGTTCATGAAAGGAAATATGTGAAATTAAATGTAAATGGCTGGATTGGGGAAGAAATAAAAATAGAATGTGCAATAAAGCAGCCCTCCCAGATAGTGGTGCAATTTTCTCATTAGTTATGAATGTAATAGTGAAGGAAATTAATAAAATGTCAAATAGTGGTGGAGGTACAATTGCCAATAATGTATAATTATGAGGATGATATTGTATTAATTGCTAAAAATAAAGTATGGGTGGAAAAAGTAAATGAAAAATTAAGTATAAATTAAAAAAAAATGGTTTAAGTATAAATAAGGAGAAAAGTAAAGGATTGGTTTTAAAGGTATGATAGGAGGTGTTGAGTTCAATGAAAAATATATAAATATATTAGGAATAACATTTATAAGGAATGAATACAGATAACAACAATGGGATAATATACTCAAAGTAGTAAAGGATATGACTAATTTTTGGAAGTCATATAGATTTTCATATAGAAAAAAACACACTTGTTGAACACCATGGTAATAGAAAAAATTGCTTACGTTACTAACATTTATATGATTCATATTATGTATGAAAAGGAATTAATGATGATTCTATTCTCTTTTACATGGGGCTCTAGACTGAATCCGGTCAAAAGAGGGATTCTGCATATGAAAGAAGAGCAAGGAGGTTTGGGTTTAATAAGCCCAATAGTACATACAGCATCTTTAATTTTATATAAGGTATTAAAAAGGAATTATGAAGGAAAATAAAAACTTGATAGAAATGATACTATACTATAAATACAAAAAAATTGTGGGAAGGCATGGAAGTTAAACAATGAAGTAAAAGCATTGTGAATGAAGAAATTAAAGAGTACCAAAACAAAACTGTGTTATGGAAAATAAAAAAGAATATATGTGGGAAACATAGAAAGGAATGGTACTTCAGTATTATGAAAGCATTTTATTGTATTGATCCATGGAAATATTTAGAAATAGATAACAAAAAAGCCATAATGATGAGATATAATAACTATAAAAAGATTAAAGAATGTAATGATTTTTTTATAGAGATTGTATATTAGAAAATTGCTGGTTAAGGCAAATATGCCATACAAAAAAAGCAAGATAGAATATGTAATAAATGTGGAGAGTTTGAGACTACCGAGCATGTGTTTTTGAAATGTGAAAGAGTTAATAATTTGTGGAAAGAAATATGTAAAGATAATAGGTTGAAAAGTTTGTTAAAATTTGAACAAATAAATATGAACATAATAGAATTTGGTTATTATGGTGCACGTAAACAGGAAAAAGTGAAGACAATGGACAGAATAATATTTTATGCTTCATGGACTATATGGAACGAGAGACCAAATGAAATTAAATACAATAAAAAATGGACGTTGACAAAGATTTTGGAAAAATTATGTTTTGGTTGTGGACAAAAGAGTGGAGGGAATGCTTAAATTGAAGTTAATAATGTATGGAGATTTGTAACTAGATGTTAATAATGTAAATATGTAAATAATATGTAATGTATATATCAATAATAAAACCCTACTCTTTTCAATAGGTGCCATGGAATCTTTTACATTCACCTGAGCTAGTATTAACTCAAGCAGATGGGGCCTTGGTTTAACATCTCATCCAAAGGATGAGACACTCAGGAGTTCAGAACACCCTAATGCTGTACTGCAATGGCAGCAATCCGGTCATCTGGAGATGGAATTGAACCCATAGCCTCCTGGTCTTCCAGCACCAAAGACAAAAGTTCAGTACCTGTTGTGCCACTGACACTGCAAATTCAAAATAAAAAAACTCAGAAAAGTCATCATACTGGGGTTCAGGTATCTGTCTTTTGTTATCATCATTATAAACTCCTGCATAGGTGTTGACATTAGCCTATTGTTTTGCCTTAGCCCCTACAGGTGTCACCACGGTAGTTCTTTGTCAGTAGAATATACAACAAAAGACAGACAAAAGTATGCATAGGCACCTGTGCTAAAACTGTGCCCAAGGGCACGCATGCTAAGGATGTCCATCCAAGATGTACTACACATCCCAGCCTACCTTTGCTGCTATCGTGGCATAGCTGATCACCTTATGTTCCTGTAACAAAATATAGGCATATGCTGTGGTCAGCCTGGAGTGCTTCTGCACAGAAATCTGCTGAATGTGGTACTGAGATGGTGCACCATTCACCAGCATGCATGGCAGTAGGTATATCATGCTGCACAAAATGGGAGTAAATGGCTGCATAAGAAAGGAAGGCAAAGGAGAAAGTAGCAAATATATGGAAACACACACACACACACACACACACACACACACACACACACACACACACACACACACACACACACAAAACAAAGCAATGCACATATAAAAGTAAACAGAATGAGAGAAAGGCAGACCAGCATTTTTTGGTGGGGGTAGGGCCCTATTTTTTCTTTATATGGAAATGGGGGAAACATGTGACAGCAAAAGGAAGGAAGGGAGGGTAGGAAAGGTTGTAGGACAACATAAAGGGGCAGACAAATGCATATAGAACAACACAAACAAACAGGAGTGAATGTGCATGCAGTAGGATGTGAAGATAGGGGATGGACTGAGGCAAACACAAGACAGACAAATGGTGATAGGGAAGTTTAGACAATACAGAGTATAACGGGTGGCATAAAAGGAAGTGGCACTCATGTCTGTAAATGTGGTAGGGTATGAGTAGCAGAGGACCATCTGCCACCACAGCCGAAAGAGCCATTACTGTGATTCATTACCATATGATGGATTATGCTGGACAGTAGTACGGGCCTCAACCTGGCTCAGTTGCTCATTAGTAGAGGCCAGCTGGGTAAACAATCTGCTATCTGTTCTCCATTTGGACCATGCACCTGCCCACTCCTGTCTCCAGAACAGCCACCACCACCACTTGCTTCATTTGCAGCTGGGCCACATCAGGCAATGGGCCAGAGCTACCTGCTAGTGAGAGTCTAGGCTACCCTCTAATCACAGGGTCATAGGACATTATTAGGCTATTGACCCAGTGGTCATTTTAAGCCTAGCCATTTCATCCCAATGTAATACCATAGAAATGTTAGTCAGTACCCATTTGCATTTGTATTGCATTTAATGATGACTGCCCATGTCCAGGAGGATTGTGGTCTCTATCCCCGGTAAGATGGTGCCCCATCCACTTGTTCAGGTTCCTCTTGAACAGTGTCATAGATGTGCTCTGTTTCACATGAATTGGTAGTCTATTCCAAAGATGCGGCAGTCACTGGGAGATAAATCTGTCCCTCCAGCATGTCCTATTTAAGTTGCAGGCCATATTTAGGTCCCAAGAATGGGTAGCCCTAGTTCTATTTGATTTATGGCTATGCAGCAAGTTCATTAGGTTTGGGCGTTGGATTTCTCTGCAGGCCAGGCTTAAGTGTCCCCTAAGAAGTCTATATGATATGGAGTATAGTGACAGGGACTTTAGTAGGTCTGTGTAAGGCACATCCAGGAGCCCCTTGATCTTCTTTGTTAGAAACCTCTAAGGTCTCTCTAATTGCTGTGGGTGCTTAGTACGGTACATACCGAATAGGGCGTTATACTCAATTATGGGCCGGATAAGTGCCAAGTATAGGGGGGTTATAACTTCTTTTGCTCTTGATGTGATGCCTTTACTAATCAAGTGTGCCATGTAGAAAGCCTTCCTTACTACAGTAGACACATGGTGGTTGAAGTTAAGGTCACAGTCAACATGCGATCCCAGGTCCCTTACCACTTTATGGGTACTTAGGGTATTGTTGTTGATTTGATAGTGTGAGGGGACACTCTTTGGGCCAAAGGGAACGATGATGCATTTCTTTGCCTTCAGTTTGAGACTGTGACTAATACACCAGTTTATCTGTGTGAGACCCTCCTGGAGTATACTGACATCATTTAGGGATTCAATGATTGCACCTAGTTTGCAGTCATCTGCAGACTTGGTCAGCCACAACCCCTTAGTTTTGACCTAAACTTCTGAGAAGTATGTATCAAACAGTAGGGGGCCTAGCACTGACTCCTGTGACACCCCCTGGTAACAGGTCTGCTGTTTGATGTGGAATCATCCACATTGATAGTGTGTGTCCAGTTTGTGAGCCAGTTGCCAACCCATCTTATAAAGAAGGGGGTTACATTCAGTTTGCTAAGTTTATTGGTAATGCCTGAATGTGGGATTATGTTGAAAACCTTTACCAGGTCAAGGCATGCTGTGGCACAGATTTGCCCTTTTCAATGGCCTTGGTCACATTTTCAAAGAAATCCACCAGATTTAACAGGCAGGATCTTCCCTTCATGAAGTCAGATTGGGTAGGATGTAGGGTTTAGAGGTCACCTATGTCTTTATTTATGAGGTCCATAATGATACGTTCCATGGCCTTACAGATGAGACTGGTCAGGCTTATGGGTCTGTAATTCCCTGGGTCTGTTGCTAGGCCAGGAATAACGGTTGCTGTTCTCCATTCCATAGGAACAAAATCTGTGGTTAGGCTATGATTGAAAAAAGTACTTAGTGGTGATGCTATTTCATGTTTTAGCCTGTTTAGAAGACAGTCTGGGATGTCGCCTGGTCCCATAGAGGTTGTGTTTTTTGCCTTGGAAAAGGCTTTGAGGACCTGCTCTTCAGATATGTAGGGTGGGGGGAGAAGTTTGGGGGAAGGTTTGCTGTAAGTTAGGAGGAGAAAAGGGAGTGAAATTTTCAGCAAACCTATCCATTAGCAGGTTTGCTATCTCTGTGGGGTCAGTGTGTGTGATACTGTTGGCCACTAGTTCTGCACATGCTTGGGTCCTACCTTTTAGGTTATGTATGCAGCTGTAAAAGGCCTTATGGCTATCTTTTGCTGTACTTGATAAAATTCTCTCAAAGGAACCCTTGATGGATTTGACAAGTTGTATTATTTGTCTGCTGAGGCTGAGGAGGGTGCTTTTCCATTGTTGGGGCCCTGCCTTTGGATTCTTGGGCAGCAACTTTTTGCATTTATTGTAAAGTTTGTTGATGCTGGATGTCCACCATGGCAGCTTGGGACATTGGCTTTGATTCTTTCTGGTACGGTTGAGTTTATATACTTATGCAAGTGATTGTACAGGGCGTTAGTATAAGCTTCAGTGTAGTTACCATTTTCAGCTTGGGATAGAGTTTGGAATGCATTTATATCTTCACCAAGGAGGGTATAGTTTGCCTTGGTGAAGTTTTTTAGTCTGATTTCACCCTTTGTGACTTCTGGTGTTAGTGCCAGCTCAAAGGTGACTGATTTGTGGTCAGTTTTACCTAATGAGGGTTCGACAGTTGTGGCAGTGCATCTGTTTGACATGTTGGTGAGGACCAGGTCCACAATGTTTGTTCCCCTTGATGAGGTATGGACAATTTGTTCCAGAGCATTTGAATTAACAAAGTCAAGAAACTTTTGTGCTAGTGAGTTAGGGCTAGTGTAGGCTTCCTAGTTGAAGGTGGAATAATTGAAATCTCCCATAACCAGTGTGTTTCAGTAAAATTTCCAGTTTTGTCAAGTAGGCTTCATGGGCATCATGAGCCATGGAGGGGGATCTATAACTGGCTATGACTTGAATGGGAGTCTTACCTGCAGCTGACACACATGGTCCTAGGTACAAGGGCCTGCTATCTATCTCTCGGAGTATGTGTGCACATTCTTGCACATGCATGATTGAAGGCTACCATGCAATCATGGCTTGGGAAATCCAAGCACAATTCCTTGCCTATATGCTGCTTAGATGCACCTCTTTAGTAGGTGCCAGCAATCCAGTGAGTCAGACTGCCTGCCTTTCCTCAGAATAGGGGAGTCTGTGTGATTGCTTACTTCCTCCCTTCCTCATCAGCTCCTCCATTACCAAGTTTGCTTGTTGAGTCCAGGCCATTTTGGTTGCAGCCAGGGCTTTATCCCTCTGCATCATGAAGTGCATAAAAGATACTTTATTGGCAATAAATTTATACACTTAATGTTAATACTTAATCAAAAATACAGATCAAGTGCCATAGCAACTCAGATTTTAAAATTAAGGTAAAATCCAAGACTAAAGCAGAAAAAAAGAAATACTGTCCTAACATTTTTGTTTTGTTTCATTTTTGTCCCATGTCTGCTGACTATCATGCCTCTAGTTGATCTGACACTGCACTGCCAAAGAGGGGCTATCACTCAGACAGCCATAAGGGTGCTTTGTGCTCTTGTTGGCATCCTGGCAGTGAAAGTAATTTTACTTTCTGGCCTAATCTCATCCCCGGTAGTGACATAAATACATGCATCACTAAAATGGTCCTCTATGCTCCTCTATCTCTGCATGCCTGCTTCTCCCATGTGCTGACAGGGACTACTATCACTGGCTTGGGTAGCCACACTCCACATCATGCTGGGCCTCTTTTCTCCAGTTAAGGTCCTGTTATTAGAGCAGTTGTGTGAGACAGACAAGAGCCACTACCCCCGCCCCCACAAGATGGGCACAGCCATCATTTCTGTCTGTGCCATCAAATGCCTGATACAATAGTTAAACTTAGGTCTCCTGTGACGTATTAAGGGCTTTATCCCTCTAGACTACCAGTGCAGGATTAGCTGTTTTTCTAACTTTTATTTGACATTTGATTGTTTGAATTTCATACATTTTTCCTAGGATTCTGACCACTACTCACCTTAAAATTAATGTATAGAACTATAATGTACTCCCTAAGACCCACCACCCAAGTCCCCCAACTCAAGACATTCTCCTTCTTGAATGAACCCTCTTTGGAATAGTCACAAGCAAAACAACACCCTCAAATGTAGTCCCTGCAAAATAAAATAATATGTCTTCTGAAGTTAGTAGCTTTAATAAGCATTGAGACTTTTGTGATCACCTGTGTTGCCACTTCAAAAAGTTTAACAACTGCACATGTTTTCAGAACAACAGATGCATTTTTTTCACCACATTGGCTCATGATATTCAGCTATCATTGTATGTAGCAATCCGTATCTCAGTGATATAAAAACGTAAGCTACCCTTTGTACCCAGTGAATCCTCATATAGTTTCAGTTCTTTTAACTAATCAGTTACCCAATGCAACTTTTAGATTTCAGCAGTATATCTTATGTAAATAAGAAGATGTTTATTGTACTAAATGTACTCAGCGTGTTTCATTCTTCAATGAGCTCACTACCTGTTCTCATTACTCACTATCTTCTTTCTACATAGATTTCCTTTGGCTTTCCAATGACTCATTGAGGGCAGCATAACTCATTGTATCAGTGAGTTTAAATAACATATTTTCCTACCTGTCAGAAAAATTCTGCCACGATTGTTGTTGGGAGCAGAACATGGGAGGAAGGGGCAAAAAAGAGATACTGTGATACTCATTGTTTTGATGCATTGCAGCTACGATGAGTTTACAGCTTGTGATTCATTAGGTTATTCCTAATGATTCATTCCTTGTGTGTGTGTGTGCATGTGTGTGTGTGCATGTGTGTGTTTGTGTGTGTATATATATATATATATATATATATATATATATATATATAGATATATATATATATATATAGTTAGATACATTGTGCCAGTCTTACCATATGGCTTCAATGTATTTTTACAGTATGTAACTTGTGACCATGGTCATGGCTGATGAGTCCCCAGTTCGGTAAATCCACCTGGCTAACAAATGTATAAATAAATAATGTTCCTGCACCTCTCGAGTTTGCTTAGACAGTTCTTCAAGTGAGCTATACTTATCTCTTTAGCTTAATATAATCCGTTTGTTGTATGCAGTTGTGTTTCTTTTCACTTAACTCGATTCATTAAAATGTGTTATGTTCAATAATAAAACTGAAGTTATGTTCAGGATATCTACACAGTGTTCAGTTACTCCAGTCCTTGCCTAGGCAGCAGTGTCTTTTTCGATGGTTAAACAACTGGGCTTTACTGTATTACTTGTTTCCCCATTTGTGTGCCCCATAGCTGACCATCATCTGCTTGGTAGAGTTGTTGTTAATTTTAAATCTGGGAGATATGAAGCAGAAATATTCTCCTTGTCTTGTTCAGGGAGATCCATTCTAGGATGTTTTTGTACAGAATCTCCTAAAAACGAAGTATCATAATCTCTTATGGAACTATCAACAAAGGATGAATGGACAATATCCACTTGCCCAGACAGATATGATTGATAATGATAGGAAACTTTTCCTAAGCAGGTAGGCCCACAGGACACCCAATCCCTTTTCAGGGGCAGACCAACCATGAACAGTGTTTGGTTAAGTGACTTGCTTAATGTCAGACAGTAAACAAATGAGAAGTGAGGGACTCAAACCCTGTAACACAGGAATTAACGTTCAGAGCCTTAACCACTGCACCAACTGTCAGATAAGCATTACCACGTCATGCTCTTCTTTACGTTTATTGTTTCTATGTACCAATTGCTGCACTGCAAACAGAAAATTCCCAGTAATAGATCATGTATTCTAGTTAGTCTTTGCATTTGCTATAAAATTAACACTAGGGTAAAATATGATATGATATGTCAGGGGTTGTAATACTGGAAACATTTACAATCTATTCATTTATAATAGTGTCTAACAGTTGTGTAACAACATTGGGGTCTGTACCTCCTTGTAATATGAGGACTTCATCATTTCAACAGAGGGTGAAATAGTTGTAGGTGAGATTTTTTTTTTATCACACGTCTGCGTCATTGTAATTTGTAGCTAAAATCTCCAGGCTGGTAGTGAAATTAGTCAGACTTGATCAGTGCTCTACCCTGGGAAACAAAGTCAAATAAATAAATCAGATCCATTCTGGGTAGTTGTAGTAGTAATATATACATGGGTAACCATTTAAAGTCCAAAGGTTAACAAACTGTTTTTATAGGTCCTTTATAGAACAACAAATACAGTCAGTGCAAAGAGGATAAGGACATTTCCTTCAGGTGCATTGATGTTCTGCCAGTTACACATTAGAAGAGTGCATCTTAAAATGAAGAAACACACAGGAGAACACATCTGTCCAAAAATAATGTTATGGCAACAGGGAATGAATACTGAGCACTAAAGTGTGAAGTAATAAGCATGAATAAATAAGCAAATAAATGTTCACTGTGCTAGGTGTCTTTTAGTCACAACACTTATAAAATCTAACCTCTCCAAGCTAAAGTAAGAAGAAATCAAACAGTGTTAAGTTAGTACATATAAATTAGACAAATAGTGTAATGTTAACAAGTTAGTACATATAAATCAGACAAATAGTGTAATGTTAACAAGTTAGTACATATAAATCAGACAAATAGTGTAATGTTAACAAGTTAGTACATATAAATCGGACAAATAGTGTAATGTTAACAAAGTACATATAAATCGGACAAATAGTGTAATGTTAACAACTTAGCACATATAAATCAGACAAACAGTGTAATGTTAACAAGTTAGTACATATAAATCGGACAAATAGTGTAATGTTAACAAGTTAGTACATATAAACCGGACAAATAGTGTAATGTTAACAAGTTAGTACATATAAATCAGACAAATAGTGTAATGTTAACAAGTTAGTACATATAAATCAGACAAATAGTGTAATGTTAACAAGTTAGTACATATTTTATTTATTTTATTTATTTTTAGTTTGATTACCAGGGAAGTCCACTGGGCCAAGAAGTGCCCATTTTCAGTGGAGGCCTGGGGAGAAAAGCTCCGTGAGCAATACAATACAATAAAAGTTACAAAATACAAATAAAGGTTACATAATGTTAGAGATGAAGTACAAGAGTAAGATTCATACACTCAAGAAAATGCAAAGCATAATATACATCATGAGACAGTTCAAAAACAGAATTTTTTTTTTTTATATGTACTAACTTGTTAACATTACACTATTTGATTTATATGTACTAACCTGTTAACATTACAGTATTTGTTACACTATAAATCAGACAAATTGTGCAATGTTAACAAGTTAGTACATATAAATCAGACAAATAGTGTAATGTTAACAGGTTAGTACATATAAATCAAATAGTGTAACGTTAACAAGTTAATACATATAAATCAGACAAATAGTATAATGTTAACAAGTTAGTACATATAAATCAGACAAATAGTGTAATGTTAACAAGTTAGTACATATAAATCAGACAAATAGTGTAATGTTAACAGGTTAGTACATATAAATCAAATAGTGTAATGTTAACAAGTTAGTACATATAAATCAGACAAATAGTGTAATGTTAACAGGTTAGTACATATAAATCAAATAGTGTAATGTTAACAAGTTAGTACATATAAATCAGAAAAATAGTGTAATGTTAACAAGTTAGTACATATAAATCAGACAAATAGTGTAATGTTAACAAGTTAGTACATATATCTTTAACTTGCTAAAAAGTGAGATGAATCAATTGAAATTAAGCTGTTGATAACAGTTTTACTGGAACTATATACCTCTTGAAGTTCTTTCACTACTTAAGAAAGATAAACAAATGCATTGAACTAGCAATACGTCATGTTACCCATACTACATTAGAGCACCAGGTGCCCCAAGGCTGGAAAACAGTGTTTGTGTGTGGGTGTGTGTGGGTGTTTGTGTGTGTGTGTGTGTGTGTAGGTGGGTGGGTGGAGGTTTAAATCAAAGAAGAGGAAGACACAAACCAAAGCTGTATCTATTGAAATGAATCCAGCTGTATGAAAGAGGTGCATGATATTGATACAGCAGTCATTTCATCAAGTTTTGGAGGAACAACTGTGTATCTTGTTTTGCGCATTAATCAAATCTCCCAGCAATCCCAGTCATGTAAAACTAGTGCCTTAAATGCCCCCTTCCAAGCAAGGGGGCTCCACCATTTTCACACTCACAAGAATGAACATTTTAACAGCTTTGTGACCTTTCCTTGATAATTAATATGAGTAAATTGAGAAATTCGAAGTGATGAAAGCCAAAGGACAGAGTCACATGCAAACAAAACTGTAAAACAGTAATTTGTTTATTACTAGTAATTATGCTCCACCATACTATTCTATTAAGCAATTCTGCATATGGTAGTGCCACTAAAATGAAATAAGTGAATACGTAGATGAACATTCATTTTCCTTAAAAGTTATGAAAAATAAAATCAAATGTTTGCATAAATCTAGGACATTATGTCAGCTGGCAGAAAGTGGTAGATGAAACATCTAGAAAAGGACCACATTATTAAACAAGAACTGGATCTTGAAAGGAAACAGTCTCTGTGGTGTCCCTCGAAGTCTTACAAGTCCAGTACATTAATATACTTTGTCCAAAAACAATAAGGAAACTTCTCTATGTGGAAGATCAAAGATTCCGTAGAGTTCAGACACCTAATAAAAAAACATACTGTGACTATCCCACCTAATAACAGGTGGTAGAAATGTTTGTCTTTCTGCTTTTTCCCGGTAAGGGGTCACCACAGCGGAACTCCGGTCCGCTAATGATTGGCAGTAGATTTTTTTTTTACGAAACGCCGAAGTGCCAGCTCGACACCCAACCTTCAACGAAGACACACCCATTTACGCATGCATGTCTTTCGAATGCTACCCAACCATAGGGAGGACATGCAGACTCCACACAGAAGGCATTCCCAAGCCAAAATGAGAATCGAACGGGAGAACCTCTTGCTGTGAGGTAACAACGCTACCGCTGTACCTTCGCAGAATACAATAACAGGTGGTAGAAATACTTTCTTTAAAATATCACACTGGTGTATAGGGTAGGGGCATTTAGCAAGTAAACATGCTAATTGTCTTTTACAACACAGCTACCCTAGCAAACCACTCCCATGCTTTTAAGCAGGTATTTAAATGGAGTGGTGAATTTCTACACTATTCTGTTTATTTCAACTACTGCTTGGATCACTTATTTGTGTGTTAATAAAGAAGATTTTACTTGAACTGGCTCATGCTTCTGTACTTTCATTAGTGGATTTATACTTTGGAAAGTTTTTAAAGAAAGTATTTCTACCACCTGTAATTAAGTGGGATCTTCACAGTATGGTTTTTATTAGGTGCCTGAACTCTAGGGAAGCTTAGATCTTCCACACAGAGAAGCTTCCTCATTATTTAATCTTGAAAAGAAACATACTTTGCAATATCCAGGTACCTGAAAGTTTCAATGTATGCCATTTTCATGGATTTTAATATTTTCCTCAGTTTTCAAACTGAAGATGTCAAACTGGTAGTCTTGTATTTTGCCACAAACCAGCAGTACATTTCTTGTATTTTAGTGTTTTTTCCAAGCATAATGAAATAAATATTTTTCTGTTAGACTTGATACATGTTCTGGAACATTTTCTCAAGGAATGTTTTCAGTCTTGATTTCTTATTACTGAGAGTGTAGTGTGGTTTTATTTTATTTCTTAATCAGTTAGCATATTAGGAGCTACAAGAAGGAAGAAAAAATAAGTTCTTATATAAAATAACACTGGAAATGTATTGTAAAATAGGTTAACAGAGAATTTTAAGTTTCTGTCTGTACTCTGTACAGTTGTTCACTTAGCTATCCTGTCACGTTGCAGAGCTTTACTTTAAGGAAAATATTCTCTTCTGAATTTGTCAGTGGTGTGTTACAGCAGTCATGTGATTGCTTGCCTGTGCATGCCCATGAGACATAAATCCTGCACTATGAACTGTGTACTACTGTTTTGGACAATTCAGTCATGATTTGCGTCATACTGTAATACACTATTGCTTGGTAGGGGCTTTACCTAACTTGAGGCTTAGTTGTTATATTTTATCAGTGTACATCTATTTGCCGAATATTTCTGGTTGGGAGGTGTTACTCTTCCTACATTCCTTTTGAACTATTTCTGTAGAGCGGACCTTGATAAAATTATGGGAATTTCCTATCTGGAGACAAATTAAGAGTTTTTTTCAGAGGCACATATAAATGTTTAATGCTACTCTTGATTATCTGGATGTCTGCTACCTCCTAGAAATAAGATAATACTCTGAGGTCTGGTACCACAAACCCAAACTTAATATATATTCCTCATTATGCATTCCAGTCTGTCACTTCCAAGAATCATAATTATATTGCTTGGGATTTCAGCAACAACCCATATGGAACAATTAGCAGTGTCTTTAATTACCCGCTCCATAGAAACTTTCTGCAATATTCCAACAGAAACTCACTGTGCAATAAAACATTTATCATTCCTCCAGAAGACATCTTCTCTATCACATGGCATAATTACGTACAGTGACTATCTACCAGAAAATTACAAAAAAATATTTTAAGAATTAGTGACACATCAGGCAAAACTCAAAAAGTATAATAATGAGATGGAGCTTAATTTGAATTTCATATAAAAGCTTCATCACAGAGTAGCTACAGGTCAGGAAGTACTGACCAGGTAGTTCTTTGTTGAGGGCACGAATCGGCACTATAATAAAATTATGCTGTACTTATTCAGTTTGGATGAAAATTAATGTGTTGTGCAAATATTGCAAAGAGTGTTAGACATGCCAAGCTTTGTTAGGAATTAATGAGATAGCTGGTGGAAATATTCACATTGCAAAAATGATATGCCAGAAAATGCCCATTGGCTATGTAAGATTGAGTTTGACAGATAGTGGAGATTTTTGTTTGTTTTTTTTTTTTTTTTGGCTCAGCTCTTCTGCTGACCCTCAACTGTTCCGACCTCCCCATTAACCCATTCATTCACCTTGGGCCCTAATGTCTGGACTGTGTGATCCATGACTGGGACTGCCATCCTTGTGGAGGGACAGGGATTCCTACTTAAGGCATGTTTTCCCACTCCACCAAGGGGCTTTTGTGATGCATATTCATGTTTCTTCATATGATGTGATCGAATGGTCATGCCTCTCCTTGTAGACAAACACTTCTACAATACATACAATAAATACAGTAGATATAGCAGTTATCTTATTACATAACCTAATGGAGTTGGCTACATACAGAAGTAATTTTATTATGTATGGTAACGGAGTTTGCTAGATAGATAAGTTGTTTCATTAAATATCCTAATGGAGCTGGCTAGATATAGGAGTTATTTATATATGCTGATGAAGCTGGCTATATAGATAAGTTATTTTATTACATATCCTAACAGAGCTGCCAAGATACAGGAGTTATTTTATTATGTATGCTAATGGAGCTGGCTACATATAGGAGTAATTTTATTTCATATGCTAATGGATCTTGCTAAAGAGAGATAAGTTGTTTTATTACATATTCTAATGGAGTTGGCTAGATCTAGAAGTTATTTTATTACATATGCTAATTGAGCTGGCTACCTATAGGAGTCATTTTATTACATATACTAATGGAGCTGGCTAGATATAAGAGTTATTTATTTTATTATATATGGTAATGGAGCTGGCTACATATAACAGTGATTTTACCACGTAGGCTAATGGAGCTGGCTAGATAGATAACTGGTAGATGCAGGAGCTATTTTATTACATATGCTAATGTAGCTGGATTCATATAGGAGTAATTTTATTACATATGCTAATAGAGCATGCTAGATAGAGGAGTTGTTTTATTACATATGTTAACAGAGCTGGCTAGATGTAGGAGTGTTTTTTATTACTTATGTCTAACCAGTGACACAACGTTTAGAATCTGCATAAAATATAATGATCAGTTTAAACAGTATATGCATTTTTCTAAACAAAATCTCAATATTTATTTCCAAACAGGGAGCAACATTTGCAGCTGAAAATGACTGACTGAAGCACTCGTAATGTTGTTTCCTATTCAGTACATTGATTTGGTTAATCCATGACAAGATTCACATCTTGATCAGCTGGAACACTTTCTGTGATTTAGAAATGACAAGAAGGGGTACAAATAGAATACTTTGTGGACCCTTTCCCTAAAGAGTGCTGTAGAACTGTTTCAGAACCCCCCATTTTGTATAGTCTATCTTCATGATGATTTGCATCAAATTTAAATATGAACTAGTGGAATATGATGATGTTTATAACTTATCTGTACTGACTGGCATGTGCACTGAACAACCAAGTTCCAAATCCCATTATATTAACAGGATATATGTTTAACCATTACATTCCTGTGGTTTTGAGACTCTTACACATATTCACACGCCATTTGCATGGATTGCTGATGAATAGGTGATACTGGCATTTGTTAATATGTGGTAACTGCACATTGTTCCATGTTGTAAAGGCACAGATGGATTCTGCAGTATTAGAAATTCTGCTGCACAGAGAAAGGATTTGTAGCTTAATTATATTTTAACCTCTGCCATGCTGAGTAGCATATTAGTGGTGAGTATGCAATAGATATTGTGTGGAAGCTTTCTCCATCCTTGCCGTGTCATGATCCTCTGAGTCCTGCCCAATATGCCTACCTGCAAACTCCATGTCAACAGTTTTGGTTTACAGTGGAACCATGATGTAGGGGTGCCTCGGATGTATATCTCCTGTTACTCCCCACCAAGGAAAGTGAGTGTGCATTACCTCTCATTCCTCTCTCAACCTTGCATTGATTTCTTCAGTGATAAGGCCTCTAGTCAACTTGCATTGTCCTGGTCATACTAGGGGCTTTATCTTTGTGAGTCACATAGCCAGCTGTGATACAATGTTTTATACAATAGCTAAACTCTGTTTTCAGATAAGTAGCAAAAAGAAATATGTTGCACGTTATGTTGGGTTACCTTTACAGCTGTAAATAGAAACGTGCCTTGCAGATTTATGAGGCTTCCTACTTGTTTCTATACACTGGGAAGCCTGAGGGACTAACACATAGCATGGAGCATTCCATTACTGGTGTGGTACAATTTTAATACAGTTGTTACAAGCAGCAGAAAGGACAGTGAAAAACTATAGCACCCCACCTCAGTCAAACATGCTGTCACAGGAGTAAAAATTAATGTTGTTTGGCTGATGCTCTTAATTATACCTTTACAGGTTTGCCAGAAGCAGTTCAAATGTAATCTGTTACGATAACATTAGTATTCCGTGCAGTTAGAGTTTGTTCAGGACTTGTACAGTGTTTAAACTACAAGTATGTGAGGAAAAGAGATTCATACTTCTATAACTATACCAAAGATAACACCTCTATGGAATGCAACAACTTTTTGAACTCAGAACTAAAATACATATCATAAATTAATCTCTGAGTTGCAGAGTATGAGAGCGAAATGCTTTTTCCTGTGAAACATATATAACTTGAACCACCTATTATGGCTCTGTTATGTTTCAATAGGAGAAGTAGTGAGCTATGTATTGTGAACTGCAAAATAAACCATCTTGACACTCTGTGACAAGAAGCATTCTTATCATATGGAAAAATTTGTTTTGTACCATGTCAGCTGTACAGCAGAGGAAAACATAGTGTTTGGTATGTAATCCCCTTGAACATTGTTTATGCTAAATTACCGGGAAAGTTTAGCTGCCAAATAAACCCACTTCGAAATATTAGCTTATAAAAGTGGTTTATCAATTAGTGCAGTTAGGGATCTTAATATGCAGTCAGTGAAACTCATCATTTTAAAAGGGCATAAAGTAAGAGGATTGCGGCATGAGACAGCATGCCCTTAATGAAAGACAAAAATTGGTAAATATTGTAAACCACAGGAAACTGATACTGGATATCTGCTTGTATACAGAACTGGACTACTTACGTTACAGAAGTATCTGTGTACAATTTATTCACTGTAACACTATTCACATAAATCAGTTGCAACTTGTACGTCTTACCATTTGGCTCATTTTCTTACAGGCAAACATAAAACCATCTGAAAATGTTTACAAAACAGCCATCTTGCATTAATGACATATCACTGTTGTGTGATTTTTACCAAATTCCGGTAATCACAGCCACACAGGTAGAAACCGCACTCTCCAAAGCTAAGAATACAGCATCCATGGGACCAGATGACATCCCGGGCTGTGTACTACATGAACTACAAAATGAACTGGCACCTTACCTAAGTGTTATGTTTAATCATAGCCTCACTTCAGGCTTCATGCCCACTGAGTGGCGCACAGCTACAGTTATCCCACTCCACAAAGGGGGATCCACCTTGGATCCCGGAAACTACCGTCCCATCAGTCTGATGAGCCTGATCTGCAAGGGCATGGAATGCATTATCATGGAACTTATAAACAAAGACATTGGCAACCTTCAAACACTGGACCTCACCCAGTTTGGGTTCGTGAAGGGCCGATCTTATCTCCTGATCCTGATTGACTTCTTTGAATCAGTCTCCAGAGCTGTGGATGAGGGTAAGGTGGTCCACACAGTCTATCTGGACCTCGCCAAGGCCTTCAACACCATCTCCCACTCTGGAGTCATAGATAAACTTACTAAGCTGGGCATAAATCCCTATGTCACTCGATGGGTTGCCAACTGGCTTACTGACAGAACCCAGACTGTAAAAGTAGCCGACTCCAAATCCATCTCCAAACAAGTGACAAGTGGAGTACCTCAGGGTTCAGTCCTGGGACTACTCTTCTTTGGCATCTACTTCTCTGAAGTACAGGCCACCACTAAGGGACTCTGGCTAACAAAGTTCGCAGATGACGGCAAAGTGGGAGCCATTACTGAATCCCCAAATGAAGTGGCTATTCTATAAAAGGGCCTTACAGAAACAGATGCTTAGTGCCAGAGCTATGGACTCAAGCTTAATGCCAAGAAATGTATAGTTATCCCCTTTGGCAAAAACCATGTACCCATGAATTACCACATAGGTGGCAGTACATTAAACACCGAAAGTGTGATGAGAGACTTAGGGACACAGGTGAACAGTGGTCTCACCTTCGATAACCACATCGCCACAATAGTCAGGAAATCCTTCTATGTGGCACACCTCATCACTAAGGGCTTTTTATCCAGGAAAAAGGAGGTCATTGTCCCACTGTACTCATCCCTCATTAGACCCATTATAGAGTATAACGCCCTGTTTGGTATGTACCTCACAAGACATATACAACAGCTGGAAAGGCTGCCGAAATACCTCACTAAAAGAATCACAGGCCTAAAGCAGATGCCATATACTGACCGTCTAAAAAAACTCCAGCTATACTCTGTGGCATATCGTCTACTCAGAGGTGATCTCTGCTTAACATACAAGGCCATGTCAAACTCTGAGCTGTTGGACATGCTCCACTTAAACAAATCCCAATCCCTCAGAGACACATGCTCCAGGGATCTAAACCTTGTCATCACAATGAACAAAACATGCTGGAGGGATAGGTTCCTGACCCAGAGACTCCCCATACTCTGGAATAGACTGCCCATACATGTCAAGCAGAGCACCTCCTTGGCCGTCTTCCAAAGGAACCTTGATGATTGGATGGGAGATAGGAAATTCACCCCGGGGATCATGTCAGTCACCCTGCTAGACAGGGGTCCAGGGAATTAAATATTGTGGGAAGAAATATCCAGGGAATTGCTATGGCTAGGCTTGTATAGCCCTAGGGCAGATAGTCTAGTACCAACCTATGAACTATGTGAAAGGTCTGCATGATGCAATGACATTCCAGATGTGTTTCTGGGAATCTATTGTAATTACCGTGCATCACCATGATATACAGGAAGGTGTTTAACTTAATATCACCCTGCACACGACCTTTAACAGAAGGAGCATTTGTAAAGACAGCACCAGAACACTGGAACAAAATACCTCAAGACATCAGGACTGACAATATGCTCAAAACCTTTAGGAGGGGTCTAAAAACGCCTACTGAGGAAGGCTACCAATGCTGTTGTGTCGACCAATCTTGGTTAATAGTCACCCTTACCCTGTTTCTCCCTTTTATTTCCTCAGTGGCTTCAGTCTATTTCCTTTTCCTACTTTTACCGTAAATATCAGTACTCTATAGCTTGATCACATTTGTCTCCTATTATGTCTCATCATGTCCACCATATATTTCACCTTCAACATACACTTGACTTCTACTGATAGCAACCTTCGTTATTACTACTATAACACTGCTTATCAATCTAAGACTCATGCTGTAATGACACTAGCCTATATTTCGTATTCCCTCTTCACTGCTATGATTCGTTATTTAAACTGTATTGTATATACCAACCTTATCCGCATGTGTTGTTGTATATGTGTCAGTACTTTACTGAATTGCTCGCAGTTTTACTTATTATATTCTATTGTTTATTCAAATGTTACAGTAAAAGTAATTTAACATGCTTATTGTTAATGTAAATGTGTCTTCATACCTGGAAAGGGTTCTTGGACCAGTGTACTTACCATATTAACAAATGTATAAATAAATAAGTACACAAACAAATGAGTAAATAAATACATATAAATGTCCAAGCTGCTGGGACCAGTGACATTCAGCAATGTCACTAAACATACTTTAAAACATATTTTCGGCCAGCATACATTGTGCGGCAGAAAACTTGGTCTAGAATGGGATTTCCCATCTGTGACTGTTAAATGCTTCCAGTAAGGGATCTAAATATATTGTCTGTTTGTCTACCCTGCATCTGTCAAGATCTAACATTTTGGCATATTTGTTGCCTCTTGCCAAGCTGGATGGGCTATTGTTTTACTCTTAGTCAGCTATCAAGACACAAATGTTCATAGGTGTGTACAGGCTAATGGCCCTGGAGCCTTTAGAAACCTAGCCCATAGAAGTGCCCTGGCATTGTGCTGCCCGATGTTAGTTACCAGTGCCTTTATCAAGTAGAGCCATTGGAGAGATCCAGTGAGAGTCAAAGAAATTTCTGTCTTACACATTGATTGAGAGCACATTGGACTGAAACCTCATGTACATAGGGCAAGCCAAGCTGTACCCCCAATGTGGGGGAATCCCCTTTACCCCCTAATTTATATATACTAATTCCATAGATACACAATTGTGTGGAAAGCAGACATTTTCCAGAACACATTCTGTCTTGCATCAGCAGTGGTTCCTCAGTAAATACATACCAAGAGAATGACCTATGAAGGACTGTTAGCTTAACCGGTTGTGTTCTGGCAGTTACATCTTGATCAACTGTAGTTCACATTTGGAGAAACCCATTTATTCTGAGTTCAGACCTGATCAGCTGGTCACAAAGCACATGTAAGGAATCTCTTTTATTCAGCGTTACCAGTCCTTATACATAGCTTTTTAATAGAAGTAACCAACATCATTAATAAGCCACTTTGCAGTATTTGCTTATGCTAGACAGATGTGCATTCTGCTATGTTTTGTACACTTCATGTCATTTGTACTGTTGTTTGCTAAACAGGGAAGATGTTTAGTCACTCTCAATATTTTTATTTTTTTTCTTTAAGTTATATTTATGCTATTTGTATAGCTTGTTTTCATTTAACACTGTTAATGTTTTAAAACTGTTTTTGCTTTGTGTTGTAATCAGTCTTTTGTAAAGCTGCAACTCTCAGGGTTGTTGCTTTTAAGACAACAAACTGTTGTCCTGTCACTCTGGAATATCTCACACAGAAGCTGTTGTGGTATACCACTTTTGCTATTCTATTTTCTTTATAAATATATATATATATATATATATATATATATATATATATATATATATATATATATGGTTTACTATGGTGTGTGCGAGTGTCATGATTTCGAACACAGTGTGTTCGAAATCATGGTCTGAAAGGTTCAGTTAATCGTACGTTGATTCTCATATGGTCAAGTTGAATGGTGCACTCGACCATCTGACAATCAACATACAGACATTGTGAAGTGAGGTCACTGCAGTAAGAAACAGGGAATTAGCCCATTTCCTCAATGTAGTGCAATCTCGGAGTTGGTATATTAAATATGCAGGGGGTGTGGGGGAGCCACAAGGGGGCAAAGCCCCCCTGCAAAACAGTGGATTTAACGTAATGTTGACTGTTCAGTTCAAAGGTACATTAATGTGCATAGCAGAAGGTGACGTCATGTCAAAAACATCAAACAATGTTTTCATTTTCGCATTTGTTTACTATGTGGAATTTCGGATCCGAGATTTCAGGTCAATATTATATACGTTCAACCAATGTGGGCTCAAAATTTCCATAGTAAACCTATATATATATATATATATATATATATATATATATATATATATATATATATATATATATATATATATATGTATATATATATATATATATATATATATATATATATATATATATATATATATATAATTAGGTCCTTACACTGCTATTGTATTTTTATTTATATATATATATATATATATATATATATATATATATATATATATATAAATAAAATTAGTGAGGTCCTTACAATCATCAGTGATCATGCTGTTTTCCTGCATCAGGTATGGAAAGTAACACTATGTTTCTCTAATTTGTTTTAAACAGAATGATTGCTTTTATTTGTAGTTTAACAATTAGACTAGTCTGGAATACGCAAGCAGAGAAAGCTCTAAAGTTGTTGTGTCTTTCGGCTTTTCCCAGTTAGGGGTCGCCACAGCGAAACTCCAGTACGCTAATGATTGGCAGTAGATTTTTACGTGCCGAGTTGCCGGCCCTGATGCACAACTTTCAACAAAGGTACGCCCATTCACGAATGTCTCCACACAGAAGACGCTCTAGCTGAGAATCGAACAGGACAACGTCTTATTGGGAGGCGACAACGAAGAAAGCTCTAAAGTGCACTTATGAAAAGAAAAGATTGATTCTCTGTGTGACAAGGTATAATAACTCATATCCTGCCAGTGATTTTTGGAATTAGTTGTAGGCTAGCATCCCCATCTAGTAACGCCATTGCATTATTTTTAATTTTATTGAGTTTACAATTGAGAACATGCATTGACAGATACAAAATAACCACATTTCAAAGGAATACAATTTAGTTAAAATCTTACATTCTAATATAAACTGACAATGCAAATTTTATTGTATATCAACTAATAAAAAGGATGCTAACTCTAACACACGACTAACTGTATTCTCTATTTACACGGCATGTCTGTCTTTTATGCGCAACAAAAATTACTTGTAAATAAAATCATCTATATTAAATTCCACCATTCACGTGCAATACTGAGTATCTAAATATATCAAACCATTTAGTATTATTATTATTAATGTATTTCTTTAGAACAAAAGCCAATTTTAGCAAAAATACATTTATAGTGAAATGTTGCCTCCTTAAATGTATAACATTAATCTCTTTCTTGCAGGCTACAGTGGCAATCTTGATAAATTCTGAAAATGAAGGTCATAAGAGCATCTTTCGATTTCTTATTTTTATCTTTCTAGCAATTGCCAGTAAACACAAAAAGAGTGCTATTTGATTTTCTCCTTCACGTAAAGTATACGATTGTTGAAGTACCAGATTATCTTAAAATTGTCTCTCAATAGAACTTTGGTTAAATCTTAAAATTTTGCCCAGAATTTAGCAATTAATGCACATTCATAAAACATATGTTTCCAGCCATCCTTAACTTGCTTTTTGCATGTCTAATAGAAATTATTTCCTTTTAGTCATTTTTTTATTTTATATAGTATACAAAAATGCACAATATAAATATTTCCATGTGATTATTTTCTACAAGAGAGAAACGGTTGTTTACTTACTCATTTTAATAGCAAATCATTTCCTTGTGTGTCAGCATTTTGGACAATTTGTCTAAGTTCAAAATGGTTCATTAATTTGTGTTTTGATATGGTGCATAGGAGGGAATGACTGCAGAGGTAAGATATAGCTGGATCAAAAATAAAGATATTATTTCATTTACATTTGTTTACCAGAGGGAAGGGTCCAGCTGGGCTAGTATCCCTATTTCAATGGAGGCCCGAGGAGAAGATCTCCAAAGTATAGCATAACAAGCACATGTTCTATTACAAAATTAATTATAGCTTGGTTACATAGTAAATCTTAGTTACATAGTTAAAGTATAAATCTCAGAAAAATAACAGAATACAAGGTAAAGCAGTATGTGTATAGATTGACAGGGTCTGTATCACATTATCACACAGCGATAAAATCGAACGTCATATGGTCGGCACCATATGTTCGAATTTTTCAATGTGCTAGTGTGTCAATACAGATCTCCATTACAGCGCAGAATGGGAAGATTTCCCTTTTCTGCACTGTAGTGCGATATCGGAGTTGGTATGTTTAAGTAGCGGGGGGTGTGGGGGCTGCAGGGGATTTTGCTCCCCTGCTTAAGACTTTTGGGAGTTAATTTTCGTGTTTTTTTTGTTTTTTATAACGTTTTAGAATATTTACGAGTTTGATCATATAGTAACGACCATATGATATTCAAACTTGTAAATGTTCGATAACGTAATATAAACACGATTGACAGAATGCAATGAAGACAAAAATATGCATCAGCTACTAATAAGCTTTTCTGTAATGGACGATAAGTACAAGTTATATTGCCAGAAAAGTTGAAAAGGATAAAACTTATGGGTGGGGGGTTAGGAAATGAGGTGGGGTGGGAGATAGAGAGAGTAGGGAAGAAAACTATTTATACAACAGTGAGATTATTGAAAGATGGTAAAGAGATGAGGAGTGAGACAATATGGAGGGGAGAAAGGTGTTAGCATAAAGGTATGAAGGTAATAGAAGAAATAAGTTGAAGATAAGGTAAACAGATGGAGTGTGAGATAGAGGGATTGGGAGAAGGATGTTTACACAAGGGTGTGAGAGTTAGGGGAGGAGGAAAATAGGGACAAGAGAATATGGCGGATCAGCCTGGGGGTGTGCATGAACAGAGACAGTTGTTAGTTAAGTGTGTCCTGAGAAGTTGTTTAAGATTAGATGGGATGGTGGTATTTCAGATATGTTGAGGGGGGAGGGTATTCCAGTCCCTGGCTGTATGATTAGAATACAGAGAATCACCAAAAGTGTTGCTGGATTTTGTAACTTTTAATATTAATTTATCAGAAGACCTTGGGGATCTATTATTGGAATAGAGTTCTACTAGATTTTGAAAAGATGGGAACTTGACTGGTTGGTATATTATGGAGTGAGTGGTCATGAGCTGATTGAGGGATGGGAGGGTGGGTAGTTTTAGCCAATTTAGTTGGTGAACAGCTGCACAGTGATGGGATCTGTGTGGTGAGTTTGTAGCAAATTTGGTGAATTGTTATAGCAGACTTTGAGTTTAGCTAGGACAGTTTTCTTAAGGTTGGTGAAGATGGGTGAGGCATACACTAGGGTAGATAGTACGTTGGTTCTGGCAATAGCTTGCCTGGTGGAGCTAGTATAATATGATTGCTTGCACCTGTCACCCCTGGGCTTTCGGATATTGGCAAAGGCTCTTGCTACCCCAATAGTGCCTTTTTTAGGCAAGGCTCAAAAGACAAACCCATCTCCATAGGTATCACAAGGGATAAGAAACTAAGAGTAATGCTACTCAATGCCAGAAGTCTAAACCTCAAGATGCATGCACTCAAAACTCTCCTTAGCATGGAGAACATCGATATCTGTGCAGTAACAGAAACCTGGTTCAAGGCTCCCGAGAGCACCCCAGCACTACCAGGTTATACCTCATACCATGCTTTTCGGCCCCAAAACTTGGACTGAACCACAAAAGGAGGGGGAGTATCAATATTCGTCAAAGATACCCACACCTCCAGGTTGGTGGCACAGCACGAAGCATCAGAGACTATCCATGTGCAACTAACAGTGGGTAAAACTGCCTTCCAGTTTATAGCCTGCTACAGACCACCCTCCCAAACCCAGGAACCCCACTCGGCCTTCCTGAGAACACTGGAAAATATGAAGGTCTCTCCAAACACCATTATATTGGGCGACTTCAACTACCCACACATAGACTGGGAGCATTACTCTAGCTCCAACACCCTAGCCCAAAGGTTCCTAGAATTTATAAACTCAAATGCTATGGAACAAATTGTTACCACTCCCACAAGAGGGGAAAACATACTGGACCTGATCATCACCAACATGGGGACTCTATGCTGTAGACCAGAAGTGTATCCCTCACTGGTAAGATCAGACCATAAACTAATCTCACTGGATATTCACATCCAGACCCCACCCCCTGCCCAGAAAACCACAGTGAAAAACTTCTCTAAAGCAAATTTCACACTCCTCAAAACCGAGGTGGAATCCTTCAAACCCCCCGGGCCTGTGGAAAATATGGCCCAGACCGCAGAATCCTTTATAAACGCATTCTATGAACACCTTCAGGAATGCATGGATCATGCAATCCCATATAAAACCAAGACCCAATCCTCCAAAGGCAGACGTCCTGTCTGGTGGACCCCAGCCATAAACAAACTATACAATAAAAGGAGGAAGCTACTACATGATAGAGCAAAATCCCAAAAAGGGAAGGCGTCTCTGATCAGTATTAGCGAAAAACTACGGGCACTCATAAACTTGTCTAAGGCCAGCTTCGAGAGAAAAATTGCACAGGACACTAAGGATAATCACAAGGCTTTCTTTAGTTATGTTAGGAACCTGGGTGGGAATTCCCAGATATGCTCAGAATTAGTCCAAAATGACAAAAAATACACCGAACCCACAGACATTGCCAACATCCTAGCTGACAGGTTCAGCGCAAACCCCCCCCCCACCAAAAGGGCAAATATCTATCCCAGCAGAGTGCTGCCCCCTGACATCTCAGATGCTCAGGTAAGAGCCGCCCTCTCCAAAGCAAAAAACACAGCATCAATGGGACCAGACGGTGTCCCAGGCTGCGTCCTACATGAACTCCAAGAAGAGCTAAACCCAAACATAAAACTACTGTTCAATCTCAGCCTTACTACAGGATATGTACCCAAAGAGTGGTGTGCAGCAACAGTGGTCCCTCTCCACAAAGGTGGTGCCTCAATGGATCCTGGAAACTATCGCCCCATAAGCCTGACTAGCTTGGTCTGCAAAGCTATGGAAAGGATCATCATGGACCTCATAAATAAAGATATTGGGGACCTACAGACACTGGATCCTACCCAGTTCGGCTTTGTTAAGGGCAGATCCTGCCTCTTAAACCTGGTCAATTTCTTTGAAACAGTCACCAAGGCCATTGACGAGGGAAGGTAGTCCACACAGCCTACCTGGACCTCGCAAAGCCTTCGATACAATACCCCACACGGGCATTATAGATAAGCTCACCAGCTTAAATATAAACCCCTATGTCACTAGATGGGTTGCAAACTGGCTCAAGGACAGAACCCACATGGTTAGAATTGCTGGAGCCATGTCAGACTCCAAACCAGTTACAAGTGGCGTCCCACAAGGCTCAGTTCTGGGACCTCTCTTGTTCGGTATATATTTCTCGGAGGTACAGGCCAACACGGAAGGACTGTGGCTGACCAAGTTCGCAGATGACTGCAAACTGGGCGCCATAATCGACTCTCCAGCCGACACAAGCATCCTCCAAAAGGGCCTCATAGAAACAGACAACTGGTGCCAGAGCCATGGCCTCAAGCTAAACGCCAAAAAGTGTATAGTCATCCCCTTTGGCAAAAACAAAGTGCCCACAAATTACCACATAAGTGATAATCCATTAAGTACAGAAGAAGTAATTAGGGACCTGGGGACCCAAGTTGATAGCAATCTCTCATTTGACAACCACGTGGCCAAAGTGGTTAGAAAAACATTTTATATAGCCCCCCTAATCATGAAGGGATTCACATCTAGATCAGAGGAGGTCATCGTGCCTCTTTACTCATCCCTCATCAGGCCCATAATTGAGTACAATGCCCCTTTTGGAATGTACCTTACCAGACACCTGCAGCAACTGGAAAGACCCCAAAAGTACCTCACCAAGAGGATCAAAGGGCTCAAACAGATGCCATATGCTGCCCGGTTAAAAAAACTCCAGCTCTACTCAGTGGCATACCGCCTGCTCAGAGGCTATCTGTGCCTGATGTATAAAGCCATGTCCAACCCGGAATTAATAGACATGCTGCACCTCAAAAAATCCACATCCCCTCGAGCTATGCACACGAGAGACTTGAACCTCAGCACTGAAATAAATAGGACATGCTGGAGGGACAGATTCATAACCCAGAGGCTCCCTTCACTCTGGAATAAAATCCCAGTCCAGGTTAGGCAGAGTCCCTCATTGACTCTCTTCAAGAGGAATCTTGATGAGTGGATGGGAGATTGTAGGTTTACCCCGGGTATCACTTCTGTGTCACTGTTAGACAGAGGCACAGTATACTAACCTCAAAAAAGGGCATAGCAAAATTAATTTAAAATGGGTGGCGAAAGCAAAACACACTCTGGCTAGGCTTATAAATGCCCTAGGGAAGATAGCCTAGTATGAACCTATGAACCTATGAACCTATTTGACTCTATAGAAAAAGCCAAGCTTTATATGGGTCTTTTTTATGACTATTGCTAAGTGTTTATCACATCTGAAGCTATTGTCAGTGGTGACTCCAAGCAGTTTAGTGTGGCAGACAGGTTCAATATTGGTGTTGTTTGCAGAGTGAATGAGGAAAGATATGGTTAGGTGATTTGTTATTGGAGAAGAGAATTAACTTAGTTTTATTGGATTGAAAATGAGTTGATAGTCAGAGAGCCAGGTTTCTATGGTTGTAAAGGATATTTGGGTAATATTTGGAGCTGTGGAAGGGAGGGTGCAGCACAGATGAGTGTGGAGTAATCTGTGTATTAAATGATAGTGGCTAACTTGGTGGATGAGTGGAGTTTGTTGGTGAAGATTGTAAATATGAGAAGCCCTAGAATTGAACCTTGTAGGATGCCTACTGTCACAGGCAACAGGGTGGATATGCCACCTTGCCATCTAACTGCCTGTTGTCGGTCGGAAAGGCAATTGTGAAAACAATTGTGGGTGGTTTGGTTGAGGTTTAACAAAGCTAGTTCATAGAGGAGTTAATGGTGGGAAACTATGGAATGCCGTGGACATATTTAGGAAGATACAGGATACTAGTTGTCTATTATTTTTGAGTTGGTTGACTGTATTGGTGAAGCTTATAAGGGTGGTTGTGGTACCACGGCAGAGTCTGAAGCCATGTTGGGAGTTGCTAAGTAGGTTCTTGCTTAGAAGGTAATTCATGAGTTGGGTATGCAAACATTTTTCTAGAATTTTGAGAGTGGTGATAGTATGGCTATTGGATGGTAGTTTGAGAGGTCTGTTGAGGTGCCACCTTTGTGGATGGGGGGGAGGGGGTGATGTATAAAATTTTCCAGAGCTTGGGAATATTGGGAATAGATTATTCAACCAGCAAAACTCTGGTAGTCATTTCTGAAGGGATGAGAGTATTAATATGTGTTATCTTAGGAGCAGAGATATTGAGACTGGATTTTATTGCTGTCTTACTATTAATATAAGATATGATTGGGAAAAGGTATCTTGGCATATCTTGTCATTATCAGTAAATACAATTATTTTTCTCCTGTGCCCTACTTCTCAGCTTCCTTCATGGTTTGACAGGAGTAGCAGAGATATGGTATCCTTTAGGGCACACCTCTTGTTATTTGAGAAAAGTCACTAGAAAGATGAACTTTGAATGACTTTTTCTGCCACCTGGTTAGTATAATGAAGCAATAGGAATAAAAACTCTAGAAAACTGTTTCCATACTTTTTTTTAATCTTGATAATCTGTAAATGAAGATTTTACTGTGCAGTAGCTTGAGATTTAACTATTCACCATACACAATAAATCAACATTAAAATGTACATGTAAGTCTAAAACGTGTCTGTTTCTCTTTTAGGAGTTCTGAATGGTTCATCAAGAAAAGAAAAAAACCTTAGCAGACAGCCTGAAAAAGGCAGAGACACAGAATGGGTGATTGGAGTTTGTCAGTCAGTTGTCTGGGAGAAGCCACACTTGCCAGATTAAGTGAGCTGCTTGACAACTCCACCCGAGGATGGAGGAAACTAGCAGATTTAATTGGTACAGAGCGCCGCTTCAAATGCAGGTAACTCAGTAAACAGAACTCGCTGAAGGAAGGTATTTTTAATGTGGTTTCAGATAGTGACAGTTTCAGCGTATAATGGTTAACTCATACAGCAGTTTACCATACAATGCAGCTGCAAATACTAGAATAAGTAACAGTTTCATTTACACTTGAGACTGAGGTGAAAGTTCTTATTGGTTAAAACAGGTGAAATGACATGGAACAGGGCTAGTTTTCATCTAAAATTTACATATATCTGTGCTATTACTACTAGTCACAGAATGAAAGCAGATGATGCCACTGAACTAATCACTTTGTAAACATAAACACTCTGGACCTGTTAGTGCATACACCTACTAGAGGTATAAACATATTGGACATGGTACTCACAAACATGAAAGAATGCTGCACTCCCCCCACACCCAGTGTCATGTTCTCCCTGGTAAGCTCATAGTACAAAGTAATATCCTTCAAAATAAGAATCAGTTTTGTAAACCCAGCAAACCATGTAACATTTAAAACTTTTCCAAGCAAACTACCTTTTATTAAGCGATAACCTGTAAAAATTTCAAATCCCTGCAAACCTAGGTAACACAGCAGTCTATGTGGAATTATTCACATAAACTCTGTACAAGCATGTCGATGGTTGCATAGAGGCTGCTGTGCCTACCAGAAGTAAGCTCAAACCTAACTCAAAAAAACAAATACCCTGAGTCTGAAATTAAACACATTGTACAGCAAAAGCAAAAAAGTCATAGCTAAAATTAGAAAGTATAACACCAAAAAAGATAAAAACTCTCACTTCAAACTGAATACACAACTAGGAGGATTAATTAAGTCCAAGAAAGCAAATTGTGAAGTAAAAACAGCTTCTCAGGCCAAGGATAGCCATAAGAAGCTATGTCCAAAACCTCAAAGGCAGCACACAACAGTGTGCTGAACTGTTGGTAAATGGAGTCACATTTGTGGAACAGGAAGATACAGCAAATCTTCTGCCTGACAAATTCAGCTCCAACCTTATCCTCCTCTCACCCCCACCATCTTCCAGGAAATACCATCTAACATAATCCCTTCAACTATCAATAGGGAGCAGGTCTTAGATGTGCTCTCTAAGGCCAAGAGTATAGCTTCACTGGGCCCCGATAATATCCCAGGATGCCTCCTAAATAGTCTGAAATATGACCTAACAGGGCCACTGGAGTCAGTATTCAACCACAGCCTCCACAAAGGCTTCATGCCACATGAACTAATGGAAGACTGCAGCTGTCATCCCTCTAAACAAGGGCAGACCATCAATGGATTCTGGGAACTACGGACCCATTAGTCTGACTAGCGTCACATGTAAAGCCATGAAAAGAACCATCATAGAAGTGATTAACAGCACCATAGGAAGCCTTCAGGCACTGGACCCAACCAGTTTGGTTTTGTCAAAGGTAGGTCATGACTACTGAACCTGGTGGACTTCTTTGAAAAGGTCACCAAGGCAATGGATGAGGGCAAAATGGTGCATAAGCCTACCTTGACCTAGCTAAGGCATTTGACACAATACACTACTAGAGTATTGTAAAAAAAAACTCATGCAACTGGGCATAAACCTGTATGCAACTCACTGGCTAGTCAGCTGCCTCACAGACAGGATTCAGGAAGTTAGGACTGGAAGGACCACCTCCACAAAGAGGTCCGTCATCAATGGAGTCCCCCAGGGTTCTGAGCTGGGGCTGCTTCTTTTTGGAACCTATTTTTCAGATGTCAGGATCAATGTCAAGAGCCTCTGCCTTACCAAGATTGCAGATAATTGCAAGCTAGGAGCAATCATAGAACCCCCCCCCCCCAAAATGCTGACATATTATAGGAAAGTGCAGCATATAAATGACTGAAGCCGTGGTTTAAAACTCACTGCCAAGAAATGCATAAAAGTACCTTTTGGGAAGTTGGCCAACCAGAAAAACTACCTCATTGATAAAATAGCCCTAAATGTAGGCACAATAGTCAGGCATTTGGGGACTCAGGGAGATAGTAACCTGGCTTTTGGCCAGCATGTGCCTAAGGTTGTAAGAAAATAATTTGATGCCAATCTACTTATAAATAAGGGCATAGCATCTAGGTCCAGTGAATTAATTGTGTCACTATACTCAGCCATAATCAGACCCATCATTGAGTATAATGCCCCTTCTGTATGAGCCTGACCAGGCACATGCAACAACTGGAATGTCCACAGAGGTTCCTCACAAAAAGAATACAGGGTCTAAACACACTATCCTATGCAGATTGACTCAAAGCTCTATCTCCTATAAACTGCTGAGAAGTGATTTATGTCTGGCATACAAGGCATCCTTGATCAACTCTAATGGACCTTTTGCATATCGACAAAATGAACAACACCAGAACCTCTAGATCTAAAGATTTAAATTTGCATGCAACTTAAATAGGGCATGTTGGATGAATAAGTACATATCTCAGAGAATCCCCATTCTCTGGAATAGGCTTCCCATCCATGTGAATAAGAGCCCTCTCCTAACCCTATTTGAACACAAATGGCATCAGTGGGTTGGAAATCGGAAATTCAACCCTGGGCTGAAACTTGTATCTCTGACAGCTACAGGCAGCCAGTAATTCATGCCCTAACTCATACATCCTTTAAAATAACCTCGTGGGCCCAATAATTTGTGGGATGCATTTAGTTTGCATGGCTAGGCTTATAAAGGCCCCAGTGATCACTAGCCTAGTATGCACCCATGAACAGTTAACTTGTTACCAGAAGACTGCAGTGAGATATTTTTTTTATTTTGTGAATTATACCCTAGAACCCAGAAGCTCCAACTTTACTGCATACATTAAAGTGCTTGTTACAACAGTCCTTTTTCCCCCTAATGACCATGTAAGATTCCTCAATGTCCTAAAGGATCTCCTAGTAGCAAATACTCCCTTATTTTGCATGACTAATTACCATTCAATAAACTGGGTTTAAGGTAAGATATACCCAAATTTTTCTAAACTTAATAAAAAAGTCCATTGAGTGGCTGGAAAATAAACCTAGTAGACACAGCATTCTTGACCTAATTCTTAGAAATATGGCCACCTCTTATTACTACTCCCCTAGTTCCTCCTTCCCTAGCAATGACAGACATTTGAGTCTCACACTTCATATCCTTCACAAAATACATGATAATGCAAAATCTGTTATTCTAGCAACTAAGTGCATAAGAGCAATATTACATTTTGCAACAGTCTCTGATTGTGGATGTTTGTCCCACATTATTTTTGGCTTTGTCCCTATGAGGTTGGGGGGTATGACATATTGCGGTAAAAACAGCTGTTGCAGTTAGCTGCCGTCAAACTCAAATTTCTGCAAACATTTTTGTTTCATACAGTAACACAGAAGAATGCAAAAACTTGACAATGTGGAGTAATGAGACAAATAAAAACACAGAAGAATTAAAGGTAGGCAAGAAATTAAAAAAAAATATTTAAAAGCACATAACCATTTTTTTTTTTTTGCTTTTAAAGAAGTCATTGAAGTTTCTTGCCTGCCATTTGACTTTATTTATTTATTTATTTATTTTCAAAAAGTGATCCAGGATTCACCAAGTTACACACGCACAAGTCACTGCACCACAGGTACCAGTATGACTTAAATGACCTGAGATGTACCTCCGTAAAATATATGACAAGAGACAATAGGGAGCTATCAGACTATGTGTCACAGCCAGGTATGTGCCTAACACCGAACAGCATTCCACCTTCACCATTGATGATGCCACTATACAAACAAAATACGACTGACTTCAGTAATTGTCTTAGTTTCTTCTGTCATTCTCAGGGGATAAAGCATTTGTTAGCATGGAAGAATATGGTTAGCAAATCACATTGCTTTGCCAGGGATAGCCTGCACCTGCTTTGGAATATTGGCTAAAACAATGTCCTCTCCCACAGAGCTTTTTGTGGCAATGCCAAACTGCCAAACTAACAAAGCAAAATCAATCCATTGGAATCTGAAGGTGTTACTGCTCAATGCCAGGAGTAACAAGAAGCTTCACTCCCTCCAAGCTCCTCTCACCCAAGAGAATGCAGACTTCTGTAAGTAACTAAGACATGGTTTAAACCTGCAGAGAGTACTCCAGCAGTACAAGGCTTCAGTGCCTTCCACACACTTATATCAGGAGTAAAGACAGATGTGTCTTCATCTACATCAGAAACAGCATACCTCTGTGCTGGTTAAACAGGATGACATGCTAGAGTTTCTCTATGTACATATTAGCATAGACAAAGTCCTATACCATATCCTAGCAAGCTATAGGTGAACATCTATGTCCCAGGAAACCCATAGCTCATACTTACTCCAACTGAAGACACTCGTCATTCAACCAAATATCATACTCATAGGGGGCTTTAATTATCTCTCTATAAATTGTAAATCCTACACAACCTCATATTTGTAGGCATAGAGATTCCTGTACTTTGTAAGCACAAATGTGCTGGATCAGATAGTGCATACGTGCAATAGAGGTACAAACATATTAGACCTGGTACTTACAAATATAGGGGAACACTGCACCCCACCCAGTGTCATGTCCTCTCTGGTAAAGTCAGAGCACAAAGTGGTTTCCTTTGAATTAAAAATCAGTACTGTAACCCCAGTGAACCCTGTAACAGTTGGCAGCTATTCAAAGACAAACTACCTTTTATTATGTGATAACCTCTCAGAATTCCAAACCCCTCCAAACCCGACTAACACAGCAGCCTATGTGGAATTGTTCACAGAAACTCTGTACAACCATGTTAATGGCAGCATAGAGGCTGCTGTACCTAACAGAAGTAAGCCCAAAACAAACTCTAAAAACAAACCACACTGGTGGAATCCAAAATTAAGCAGGTTATACAACAACAGAAAAAAGCCATTGCTAAAATTAGGAATAGTATCAGCCAAAAAGACGAAAATCTCTCTCATCAAACTAAATAGACAGCAAAGAGGGCTAATTAAATCAAAGAAAGACAATTCTGAGATAAAGATGGCTTTCCACGCCAAGGACAACCATAAGGCTTTCTTCAGTTATGTTGGAAACCTCAAAGGCAGCAGTGTGCTGAACTGGTTGTAAACTGAGCTACAGTCATGGAGCTGGGAAATATAGGAAACCTACTAGCTGACAAAGTCAGCTTCAGCTTTATCCTCCACTCATTCCCAGCCACCTCCAGGAAGTACCATCTAACATAACCCCTCCAACTGTCAATGGGAGCTGCACTCTCTAATTCCAAAAACACCTATGATCCTAACAGAACTCCTGGAAAGCAATATGAAATCTTATCTGGGGGGGCTACCACTTGATTTCAGGTGCACAGAATAGCCTTTGGAAAGTGGTCAACAGAAGGAAAAAGAAAAAAAAAAGATTAAAGGACAGTCCCTATCCTGGTAACAAGTAACAAGCAGAAAAAGAAACAGGACTTAAGTGTACAGTGGTCACACACCCTATACAATGAAGGAAATCTCTCGGCCTCTTCTCAGTCAGCCATATACAAGAACATCAGTGACTCAGGGAGAAACTTGGACCATATCTCACCTTATAAGCAAGCAGAAGCAATGGCAAGTGCCTCCACAACTCCTGGTACTGATTCTGATACAGACAAAAGAACTCTACAAATTCCACTTTCTACTACTGAAAATACTGTGGCTTTAGGCAGAAGCCACAGGACAGAAGCATCATATCCTTTTCAGATGGTCACTGTTATCATACCACCCTCATCTCTTAATACTCTATCACTTGATAGTTTGCAGCTGTTCACACACAAATGAATGTTATGCGGTTAGCACCAGTGTGTGAATTCCTAGCTGTAATCGTACTTTTCAACCTGCAGATGTTAAAAATCTGCACATAGGCTGTAGAAAATGTAGGTATATCTTCCCAATAATCTGGATAGGCAATTATCATGGAATTTGAATTCCATACTAAAGGGGTGGCGTAAGCCACAAAACTATGGGCTAGGCTTGTAAATGCCCTCGGGCAGATAGCCTAGTATGAACCTATGAACCTATGAACCTATAATAGCATAACTGATCCCACTTCCAGTAGGATTCAATAGGACTGTGGGATACCATCATTTAGGATAAAAAAGCACGTCTTAAAAACACTGACAAAATATAACCAAGATAACTGTTTCTTTCAGATTAAGCTTACTGAGTGACTTCATCAACTTCATTTTGGTACACTAAGCATTTCTAAAGTCAAATAACCTTCCATATGTTTTTTCAACAAACTAGACACCTCCCCTGTTGGTAATCAAACATTCAATGTTAAATTCTTCATTTCCGACTACACTGGCTGTTTGTGCTCTCAGTCACATGCTTGTTTTAACATTGTTATACCGATTTGCTATTTTAATTTAACTAGGTTGTAGATGTATGTAGACTAGAGAAAAAAACTGCTCCTACTTCAAAGATCCTTCTGGTGTACGCTCTGTTTCACTGCTGTAGAAATCTGCTGGCAAGTGAATATCACTTTTTACCTTCCTGTTTGCTCTTTCTCTGGAGTGTATCAAACACTTTAGGCCTTAATTAGCATGTCACATTCTAACTTCAACACTTTTTTTAGTTTGGCTGTACAGTTTTCACTTTCCTACAAACACACACACACACACACACACACACACACACACACACACACACACACACACACACACACACACTGACATTGAACATGTCCAGTAATGAGTGTATAAGGCTGTGCTGAGTGCTGAAAGAAGAGAACTTGGCATGTTGTCTGGACCCATGGAGCTAGTGTTTTTGACTTCGAGCCCTTAGGACTTACTTCAAAGTGATCTGTTGGGTGGGCATGCTCATATGGGAGGGGGGTTAGTGGGAAACAAAGGTGTAAAGTCTTTGTTAAATTTATGCATTAATATGTTGGCTTTGGCTTTTGGGGATGAGTGTACATTGTTATGTGTTCAGTGCATTACTGGTTATTGCTTCTAAGGTTGCTGACTTAGTTGAATAAGTCTTTGTGGTTCTCCTTAACCTAGGAGGCAATTTTCAGTTCATACTCACCTCAGGAAGTTATAATTTTGATTCTGTGTTCTTTATACTGTTTAAGTTCACTTTTAGAGGTTGTAGTATTTAATTTATTCTTATGGACAATAACTTTCTTCCTTTAATAGTGTAGTTTATTCATACTAGGGTTACACAATATGGGTTTGTTCCAGAACTTGGCAATGCATTTGTGTTTTGGGGCTACTGATAGTTCTATGCTCATCTAAAGCATGCATTGAGGTGTCTGCAGATGTAGCAATGTGCAAGACAAAGCCATGGTGGGGAATACTTAAATTCCATCAGGTCATCATCTAGCTGTAATTGATTTATCTTTGAGTAGTCTCTAAATACAGAAAGGTATGATAGCAAACCAGATTCTTCCCTCATAGTGAATATTACTGAATCATGGCGAATCTGACCAATGTTGAGGCAGCTACAGGAACAGACCATAATGGGGCTACATCGGTGAGGTCTAGATCCAATATTTTGATCCTCTATTTGGAATATGAAATAGATGGTCCAAGGAGATACCATTTATGAACCGTAGGAAGTGTTGTGCATACTTCTCTGTAGTTATGTATATTTCCCATTTAATAGAAGGATAATTGAAATATCCCAGAAGAGTAGTATTAGGTTCAGTGGGGAGTGACTCCAGTTTGTTTAGCTATGCTTTGTGGGTTCTATATGACATGGATGGGTTACAGTAGTTTGCTATGATGTGGAACTTTTTATTGACAGTAAGTTGGATATGCTGAAGCTCAAGGTCATTGACCTGCCTTAGGAGTCTAGATGTGATATGGCTTGTTAGGAATACAACCCCCCACACACACAACAACAACACAGTCATTCTCAGTGGTGGGTCTGAAAAGTGGTAGACACTGAAACTCCATCACAGTAAGGGTGCTATCATTACAATAAACAATGTTTCATTATCCATGTAGCTCTTTATATTTTTGATGGCCAGGAAGGCCTGTAAGGAGTGCAACTTCTATCATCGAGCAGTGCTACCTTTACATAGTGTTGATTTTGTTTGACTATTATCAGTAGTTTGAGGAAACTGACCTTGCCTAAAAAAGACACTATGGGGAAAAAAGGTGGAAGCCATCCCTAGCAAGGCAGGTAAGACTGTTAGTCATCTCATCCCAGGCTGATATATATTGGATCCCCCTTACAATGGCATCAATATCTAAGCTATTAGTTGAAATCAGTTATCTTTTTATTTGTATTGTGGCATTATTCTTGGAGATGTTAGATTGGTGCTAAAGACTAGTTTCATACCAACCTCAGGCATATCATATTCTGAGACCTCCATCATGCCCTTCTGTGTGTAATCCAGGGAGATGGGTCTGAAATCTTTCACTCTCACGTGCACAATGACCAAGACAAGTGTGTATCTTGGGTGAAGGGAGTTCAGGACTCTAGTAACATGGTGAGTCCTGGCACCTGAGAGTCACCACTTACCCTCACCCTGTCTTGTTCTGCCTGCTGAGTGATACAGCTGTGTATCTAGCTATAAAGTCACTTATTATTATCTCATTGCTACATGTGTTGGCTTCATCTTGCTGCCATCAGGACATTGGCCTGCCGGCTGAGTGACACTGTTTTGCTCTTCTACTGTTAGCTGTGTTTTTAGGTGCTGTTTGCTTGTAAGTTTGGTTGTAAGTATCTTGTACACCCAACCTGCATCTTGGAGGCCTTTGAGGTTTGGGCAAGCATTTCTTACTTCAGCATAAAATGGTTTATTTGCTGACTTTAGAAAAGCCTTGCATGGTTGTGTGAGATGGGTGCCAGTACTGACAACCTGATGGATGCTGCTAATAAGTTTGGTTGAGAGCATACCTTTAAATTGTACAGATTTTCGCAGAATGTCCAGATTTTGTCCTCATATTTTTGGTCCGTTTTTCATTAAATTGTGGTTTTCTGGCAAATTAGTGACAAGTCATTAAAGATTGAAGTTTGAAAATAATGATAGACATTAGAGTTTTAGACTTCATAGCTTTCAGAAAATTCATACTAATGCAAAACCTGTTATTCTATCAACTTTCTAAGTTTGTAAGAGCAATATTTAAAATTGTTCCTGTTTTTGGGCCTTTCTTTTCCACTTTTATTCATGGCTTTGTCCAGATTTCTTGCTCTAAGAAGTTGAGCGGTATGGTTGAGAGGCTCTCCTCTAAAGTTAGTAAATCCTTGTACCTCCTGCATATAAATTCTTTAATGCAAGACGCAAATGGTTGTCAGTAAACATGAGATGGTTGTTACATTTCCTCAGGAATACCTAGTGCTATCTGGCTGGCTACAGATGATGTGAGAGACTGACCTTGAGGCTTGTAGTGTCTGGTGTCTAAAGAGTACACTGGTGTGTTGTAGGGGAGGGGTAGTTATATTCACTATTAATTAGGAGAGGGGAGGGGATAAGGTTTGCTAATGAAGTAGGATGGTACTAAAGTGCAAAAAAAGTGAAGTAGATGTGAAGTGAGGTAGGGTAGTAGAGTTTATTCAACAGTAGGTATATGAGTGATGTAAAGTGGCTTGGCAGGTCTGACTTAATTAATGTAACTAGAAATGTGCAGTTAAGGTCAGGCTTGTTTTTTTAATTTCAACTCTGACTCAGCTTACACAACAAGGACGTGGTGACAGAATGAGTAACAGCAGAAATAATGATATTACATTTACAAAGAGGGCGGTATCAGTGAATGGTTTAAATGCAGTATAGTAAGCATGCTGGCACACTTCCATTGACAGCAGAGGGTTGTATTATACTGTGTAACTTGCACCATTATGGAAATACTGCAGAAAGTTGCAATTACACTGACTCAGCAACAGCCGGTAAAAATACCTCGGCTTGTAGATTCTTAGTTTCATAGTTTCTTACTAGGCTATTGACAGTACAGGATCTTTAGAAGCCTATATATGCATTCTGATGAAGCTTTTTTGCCCTTTTTATTTAAATATGAAATAAGCCAAAGCAGCAGAACATTTACATGTTACCCCTTCCATAAGGGACAAGAGTGCTACTCCAGGATATGAATTTTCTGTTTCCCATCCATTTGTCCAGATTGTACATATGAACAGCGTAAGAGAAGTGCTTTGTTTTATGTGTTGGAGAAGATGACTCCAAAGAAATGGAATTCTCTATGATATATTTCTATCCCTTCAACATGTTCTATTTATGTTGCAGAAGGGATTTAGATCTCTTGAGTAAGTGTTTATGCCACCACTGGACTTGTGGATGTGCAATAGGTCTGAGAAGATAGGATATGTTGAGGATCTGCATACAAGACAGAGGTCACCCCTCAACAGCCTGTATGATACTGGAAATAAGGACAAGGCTTTGAGGTGATCAGTGTAGTTTTTATTTTGGCCATTGATTTTCTTGGTGTGAAGATGCTGTGGGTATTCAAGTTATGTCAGTTGTTTGGATAGGTACAGGCCAAATTGGGTTTTATGCTTAATGATTGGCCTGATAAGTGCTGAATAGAGTGGAGTGATCACATCCCTGGATCTGGACACCATACTCTTACTAATAAGCTGCACAGTGAAAAAGATTTTCTTACAACAATGGATACCTGGTGACTGAAGGACAGTTCGCTGTCTCCAAAGGTTCTCAGGTTCCTAACTTCTGGATCAACTTTCTGGGGTATGTTATCAATGTGATAGTTGCACATGACATTGTTTTTCCCAAAGGAAACTATAATACATTTTTTTGTATTTAATTTTAGTCCATGGTTTTGACATCAGTTATTTATTTAAAAAAAGGCCCTCCTGAAGGATGTTGGTATCCTCTGGAGAGTTAAAAATGGCACCTAGTTTACAGTCATCAGCAAACTTGGTCAATCATAAGTGTTTAACAGTGCTTTGACCACCAAGAAGTAAATGCCAAAGAGGAATGGCCCAAGGACAGGGCCCTGGAGTACACCAATGGTGACAAATCTTTTAGAGCAGATGGAACTAACCCCCCATCTCAATATTCTGGGTTTTATTTGTGAACCAGTTTTCTAACCACTAAGTTACATAGGGACCGACATTTAGCTTGGAGAGTTTATTAACAATACCAGACTGTGGAATAATATTGGATGTGTTAGCGAGATCTAGATATGTGATGTGTACTGATATTTCCTCATCCACTGCTTTGGTAACTTTCTTAAAGAAGTCAACTAGGTTATGTTTTGTCTGCCCTTGACAAAACTGAACTAGCTTGGGTCAAGGGATTTGTAGGATACCAATTTCCTAGTTTATTAATTCCATAATGATAATTTCCATAGCTTTATAGATGAGGGGGAGGGCATTGATGCAAGTATGTCATCTGGAAATGTTGTAATGGAGTGGGAGGTGAAATTTAAGCTAAATTAAATCGCTAGTAGACTGGCCATGTCCTCTGGGTCTAAGTAGGTGGTATTATTTACTATATCACTGTGCAGTGCTGACCATTGTTTCTGAGTTTTCTAACATAGTTAAAGGCGGCTTTGTAGTTATCTTTCATATAGGGGGCTATTCGTACCTCCTATTTGGCTTTGGTTTATTTGATAAGGGTCTGAAGTTCCTTGTTTAGTTTAGCAAGAGAATTTTTGTCTTCTTGAGAGTTAAATTTATTTTTGCATGCAATCATTTTTTTTTTACTTTATTATATATTTTATATTAGCATCCCACCATAGGGATTTATTATTGAATTTTATATTGTATTTGTTTCTGAGGGGGATTAATGCATCTATGCATCTATATACATGTGCATAGAAATTGGCAGCAAAATATTAATTTTAATAAAAGATTTAATAATTAGAATTTTAGTAAATTACTCGATTGATTAATTGGTATTGTATATAAATGCTTGGTTTAATCTAATTCATTACTCTGTAAAGGCTGTTTGGCCGAGGCGCTACAAGGTTATATTGGCATTTGTGCTATTCTAGGATCATGTTTCTGTGATATTGTTATAATATCAGCTGTTGTTCCAGCTCGCTGTTCTTATGATATTGATTTTTGGATTATCTTGATTGGTGCTGACTACTTAATTCTGCAGTTGCTGAATAAACTGTATTTGTGAAATTGACTTCAAGAAGTGGAGTTCCTGGCATCTAGTGGTTCTTCTTTTTCAATATCTTAATGTTGTCTGGATTCTGGTTAATTACGTTGGAAGCTTTAGAATATTGACATTGCCTAAAAAAGTACTATGGGGGTAGACAAGGTTTGGCCAATATAAGGAATCATTGGTGGGGGGGTGGGAGTTGAAGGCCATCCCTAGCAAAGTATTTAGCGCTGTCTACCATCCCTTCCCAGCCTGATATATATATATATATATATATTGCACCCTCTGTTTTGAATGATACCAGAAGCTAAGGAAATTATTGAAGACAATCATCTTTTGTCCATACTGCGGCATCATTCTTGGTGATGATAAAATGCTGCCCAGTGCTAGACTCATACCTGTCTCAACACATGTTATGAGAGCTCCAGCATGTCTGTCTTCATGTGGTCCAGTAAGGTACCCACAAGTACAATGACTGTATCATATTTGTACCTGTGGTACAAGGAATGCTGGTGAGGTGTGGCGTGGCAAATTCTGGCACCTGACAGGTAAATGACTGTGACCCTCTCCTTGCACAGACTGGGGAGTGCTACATTGATGTGTCCCACTGTAGGGTCACCCATGACTACAGTACTGAACCATCTGGAGGTTTGTCTTATGGGCTTTTGAAGTGAATCAATGTGACTCTTAGGATCATGGGATCATAGTAGAATACTAGGCTAATGACCCTATTAGACCTTTTTAAGCCTAGCCATGTTTCACAGAAATATTAGAAATAAGTTGATCCCTTAGATTTTGTGACAGTATATAAGCTTAGGCATGAACCATTGAGCATTTGGAAGCTTCCTCTCTCTCTAACAGAGACATAGGTGCCAGACATGGGGTAAATTTATGATTCCCCATCCAATGACCCAAGTTTCACTTGAATAACTACAGGGAAGAGCTTTGCTTCACATGGATAGGAAGTCTGTCCTAGAGAAGGAGTAGCCTCTGAGACACATACCTTCACACCCAGCTTGTCCGATTTATGTTATAGGCGAGGTTTAGGTCCATATATTGGGTGTTCCTGATGCTGTTTGTTTTGAAGATGTGCAACAGGTCCATTAAGGCTGGATCTATGCTTTGTAGGCCAGACATAGGTCAATTCTCAGAAGCCTGTAGGAGACCAGGTATAAGGACAAGGCTTTGAGGCAGTCTGCATAGGACTTGTTTTCTAATCCATGTATGTTTTTTTTTTTTTGTGAGAAGCCTATGTGTATGCTCCAGCTGTTGCATCTGCCTGGTGAGGTACATGCTGAAGGGGGCATTGTACTCAATGATTAGTCTTATGAGGGTGGAGTGCAACAGAACAATGACATCTTTGGACCTGAATGCTATGGCATTGCTTTAAGTTGTGCAATATTGAATTAGTTTCTTACTACTGATAGTCAAAGGCCAAGTCACTGTCTACATGTGTTCCCAAATCCCTGATTACTGGGTCTACTCTTAGGGGTGTACTATCAGTGTAGTAATTTGGGGAGGGGGGTGGGAATGGCTGTGTTAACAAAATATGCTATTATACTTCTTGGCATTGAGTTTAAGACTGTGAATCTGGCACCAGTTATTAGTCTGTGTCAGGCCTTCTCGGAGGGTATTTGTGCCTGGAGGGGTTCAATAACTGCACCTAATTTGTAAATGCCTGTGAACTTGATCAGCCAGTGCCCTTTGACTTTAGCCCTGACTTCGGAGAAGTATATGCTATACAGGAGCAGCCCCATCACTGAACCCAGAGGCCCTCCACTAGTAACCGGACTTTTGTGGCAGTAGACTCTCCTATTCTAACTTCTTGCATCCTGTCTGTGAGACTGTTGGCTATCCAGCAGGTGGCATAGGGGTTAATAACTAATTCAGTGAGATTGTTTGCAGTGATCGAGTGGGATATTGTGCTGAGTGCTTTAGTTAGGTTGAGTTAGGCAGTGTGCATCATCTTGCCTTCATCCATTGCTTTGATGACCTTCTCAAAAAAGTCCACCAGGTTAAGTAGGCATGACCTGCCCTTGACAAAAAACAGAGTTTGATATATTGTCTATAGGTTTTGTTTGTCATAATTTAACATATGCAGAGTTTGATATGTTGTCTGTAGGTTTCCTTTGTCATATTTAACATATCCATGATTATTCTTTCCATTTCTTTACATATTAGATTAGACTTAAGGGTCGATAGTTCCATGGGTCCATGGATGGCCCACCCTAGTGCAGCGGGGTAACCATTGTATTCCTCCATTCATTCAGCACACAGTCTGCTTAGAGGCTATAGTTAAATAATGATTCTAGTGAGACCAATAATTCATGTTTCATGCTATTAAAAATGCATCCTAGGATATTATCAGGGCCCATTGATGCAGTGTTCTTGGCCTTGGAGAGTGCTTTGAGGGCTTGTTCCCTAGTGATAGTTGGGGGGAGTTATGGCTGAGGGCTTCTCCTGATGGGTGTGTGGAGTGGAGAGGGAAGAAAAATTGGAGCTAAATTTGTCAGCCATAGATCTACTATATTTTCCAGTTCAGTACAGGTGGCTCCATTTACAATTCATTCAGTACATTGCTGTGTATTGACTTTGAGGTTACGGACATAGCTGAAGAAAGCTTTGTGATTGTCCTTGGCCTGGGTGGCTATTTTTACCTATAATTTGGCTTTGATAGACTTGATAAGTCCCCTGAGTTGCTTGTTTAGCTTGATGAAGCTTTACTGGAAAGGCTCGCCCAGACTCTGCTACAGTTTGCTGTGAGGGAAAGGTTAGTTTGCTTTTTATTTGTTGTATTTTGTATTACTTTATTGTCTTTTTCTATTTTGTATACTGTGATTTGTTTTCTTTACACTGTGTTTTACTTGTATTCTGCTTTTAACTGCATATTAAAATTTGAAAAGAGACCACAAATCTGTCTCTTGTGAGTCAGACAGAAATTTTTCCTACCCAGTTACTGTTGTGTTCTTAAACTTCTAGTTGCCTGCCGCTTATATTAATTTGACCGTCTATCTCATTTCCACTCTACTTTTACTGGCTGGTGTGAGTAAGCACAAAACTATCATTTTGTGAAATCACTCCCCTTCTACTATTTAAATTTATTGGCCATCCTACTGTATACCATAATACCAGAATACAAAAGTGATCACCCCCTTTCAGTCTATCTTGCTGTTTTAAAAATAGTGACTCTTCACTAAACTTAACTTTTTAGACAGGTAAAACTTAAGTTACCTACTTTCACATCTAACTCCACTAGTGCACACTGCAGTGTTTAAGATAAACCATTTTTTTCATCTTACCTTTAAGCATCTATTGCAAGATGACCAGTTATTGGAGAGCCCACATTCTGCCTCTCAGTAGTCATCTTGAGATTAGTGCTTCTGTTTTCTCCTGGAGAGAGAAGGAGTGCAGTTACATTATTTCCTGGAGACTGCTGATCACCAGAAAGCTTAATAACTGTTTTAGAGGTGACAGCTTGGAATCTGTGCTTATATTCTGATACTGGTGAGAGTAGGAGCAGAGTGCATTGATTCCTGACTCTTTCTGGTTGGAGAGTGTCTGTGCTTAATGTACCTGATTGGTCTGCTTGCTATTCGAGGCATCTGCCAGAAAAAGGCTACAAGCCTGCAGACCCTTGCATCATCAGGGACAAGACTGTGGATCACCAAACAGGCCGTGGCCTGCTTCTCTTCTTGGGATTGGTGCTAACATTTTGCTTCTGGTGAGAGAAGAAGCAAAGGAGTATTGTATCCCAACAGAGTGAAGCTGTGCTGAGACCAGCATTAGTAGTACCCAGGCAGTAGTCATTCACGCTACTCCCCTCTTTTCATAATTTTTGACAAGCTAATTCTTTATTTTTCAGTAAGTACTGATTGATTTCTTTCTAACTTCAGAATATCTGCCTAAATACTTCATCCTTAAATTTTCAGGGTCTGCGTATTAGTTTTCCCTCAAGGGTTTGGCAGTGCCCTGTACAGACTCAGACACCTTGAGTGACATTTTTCCTGTAAAAGAAATATATAAGGAAATAGCTCCAGTACTTAGAAATAATGACCATCCCTCCTGGCATGTCTAAAGGTCAGTTCCCTGTGCTTTCTCCTATTAACCTGGTGAACTTGGGCATTCTGAGGCAGTGTAGCAACTATCTCATGTACACAGACAACCCTCTCCTCTTATCTCCCAACACTCAGACTTGTGAGAGATGCACTTATATATCCAAATTGGAAACCATGCACTCTCAAGCCAAGACCGGAATAGTTGGTCAAGAGGAGAAGGTCAATACCTGCATCACACCACATGCAACACATAGCCCTCCAGAACACCCACCATCACAGCTCTCACATAAAAACACAAACCACACACCCATCTTTGTGGAGGCTCTCAATAGAAATCTACCCAAACAGCAAAGACCTCCAAGGCAGAAATGGACTCGACCACCACAACACAGTACAAACTGCAAGAGACACAGCTAACCTACACAGTGTACCCTCAACCTAAGCCCCTAAGCCAAAACAGCTTGCCCAATACACTAATCATAGGTGACTCGATAGTGAGGCACACTGATTTCCCATTCACTAGGTTGAATAAGGAGAAGGTAACATTCAGCTGTCTATCAGGTGCCAGAATCCGACACATAACACATGCACTCAGGTCACTCCAAAACAAGTACAATTATGAATCTGTCACTGTCCATGTGGGTGTGAATGACCTGAGATGCACCTCCCTGGACTACATGAAAAGAGACATGGAGGAGATCTCGGATTATGTGGCCCAGGCAGGTATGACCATATCCCTGAGCAGCATCCTACCATCACACAGAATGATACCGTAGTACAAGCAGAAAATGATTGAGTTCAACAATTGGCTAAGTTTCTGGTGTCATTCTAAGGGGATCCAGTATTTGCATGGGATGACATGATTGACAGACTTCCCTGCATCTGTCACACCTGGGTTTCTGGATACTGGCTAAGGCTCTTGCCACCCCTATAGTGCCTTTTTTAGGTGATGTTCCAAAGACCAAATGACCACCGTAACTAAATGTAATCTGAGGGTCATGCTACTCAAGGCTAGAAGTCTAAATCTCAAGATGCACTTGCTCAAAGCACTCCTCAAAATGGAGAACATCGACATTTGTGCTGTAATGGATACCTGGTTTAAAGCAGCAGAAAGCACCCCTGCATTACAAGGCTATAACTCATTCCACACCTTTTGGCCCCAGAACATGGACTGAAGCTCCAAAGGTAGTGGTGTCTCCATATTCATAAAGGATGTGCACACCTCCAGACTAGTAGCCCAACATAATGCATCTGAGATACTTCAGGTACAACTAACATTAGGTAAGAAGGCGATTCAGGTTGTAGCCTGCTATAGGTCCGCAACCATGTCCCAAGACTCTCACTCCATGTTCCTAAGCACCCTGGAAACTATTAGGGTCCAACCCAACACTCTCATACTAGGTGACTTCAACTACCCCTCTATCAACTGGGGAAACTACTCATGCACCAATACACTGGCCCAACGCTTCCTGGAATTCTTCAGTTCTAATGCCCTGGACCAGCTCATTCTTAACCCACTAGAGGAAGCAACATCCTTGACCTGAATATTAATAACATGGGCAACTGTTGTTCTACACCAACAGCCAATTCCTCTCTGGTTAGATCCGACCACAAACTAATCACCATGGAAATCCACCCCCCCCCCCCCCGGCAAAGGTAACCACCATGAAAAACTTCTCCAAAGCTGACTTTGGGCTCCTAAAAACAGAGGTGGCTAACTTCACGGCACCCATGTCAATGGAAAATAGATGCATGACTACCAAATCACACACCAATGCACTGTATGATCATGTACATAAATGCATGGAACTAGCCATACCCACCAGAACCAAGATGCTCTTCTCCAAAAAAAGGAAGCTGATCTGTTGGTTCCCTGCCATTAATAAACTCTACCACAGAAGGAAGAAACTGTTGGAGGAAAAAGGTGAAGTCCCTCATCAAAACCTCTAAAGCCATCTATGATGGCAGAATTGTGGCAGACACTAAAAACAACCACAGAGCCTTCTATAGTTATATAAAGAATCTCCATGGCAATACCCAGGTTTGCTCTGAGTTACTGCACAATGGTTCCTCCTATACTGAAGCAACAGATATTGCCAACATACTGGCTGATAGATTCAGTGCCAACTTTACCCCCACCCCCCAAAAGGACCAATCACAATACCGGACGAATGCCAGGCACCCAGCATTACTGCAGCACAGATTAAAGCTGCATTGTCCAAGGCCAAGAATACAGCTTCCATGGGACCCAACAATATCCCTGGATGTGTTCTACATGAACTGCAAAGTGAACTGGCACCACATCTGTGTGCCCTGTTCAGTCACAGCCTCACCTCAGGCTTTGTCCCTACTGAATGGAGCACTACTACAGTTATCCCTCTCCATAAAGTAGGAGCGACTACAAACCCTGGGAATTATCACCCTATTAGCCTGATGAGTCTGATATGTAAGGCTATGGAGAGAATCATTATGGACATAATTAACAAGGATATAGGGAATCTCCAAACTCTAGATCCCATGCAATTTGGTTTTGTGAAAGGTAGATCATGCCTGCTCAACCTGGTTAACGTCTTTCAGTCAGTCACCAGAGCTGTGGATGAGGGCAAGGCAGTTCATACAGCCTACCTTGATCTGACCAAGGCCTTTGATACCATTCCCCACTCAGGAATTATTGATAAACTCACCAAACTAGGCATCAACCCCTATATCACTAGGTGGGTTGCAAATTGGCTCACAGATAGAACCCAAAGTGTGAAAGTAGTGGACTCCAAGCCAGAATGCCAACCAGTCACGAGTGGAGTCCCACAGGGATCGGTCCTGGGTCCTCTCCTGTTTGGCATCTACTTCTCAGAAGTCCAGGCCAACATAGAGGGACTCTGGCTGACCAAGTTCACAGACGACTGCAAGCTGGGAGTCATTATTAACTCCCCAAGTGATGTAGACATCCTACAGAAAGACCTCAATGAGACCGATGGCTGGTGTCGAAACCATGGCCTTAAGCTTAATGCCAAAAAATGCATCATCATCCCTTTTGGTAAAAACTCATTTCCCACTAATTACCACATTGATGGGAGCCCACTAAACACTGAAGGCATTATAAGAGATCTGGGGACACAGGTCGACAGCAACCTCCCCTTCGACCACCACATTGCTGCTGTGGTCAGAAAGTCCTTCTATGTGGCACATCTCATTACCAAGGGTTTAGCATATAGGAATAAAGAGGTCATCATCTCTCACTACTCTTCCCTCATTAGGCCAGTCATCGGGTATAATGCCCCATTTGGCATGTACCTCACTAGACACATGCAACAGCTGGAAAGGCCACAAAAGTACCTCACGAAGAGGATCCTAGGCCTTAAACACATACCCTACATGGACAGACTTAAAAAGTTCCAGCTATTCTCTGTCTCATATCATCTACTAAGAGGTGATCTCTGCTTGACTTACAAAGCCATGTCTGAACCAGCTCTATTAGAAATGCTACATCGAAAGAAATCCCAATCCCTCCACACCACACGCTCCAGAGACCTCAACCTCATTACCACAATCAACAGAATATGCTGGAGGGACAGGTTCATAACCTAGAGACTGCCCATGCTCTGGAATAGACTTCCCATACATGTCAAGCAGAGCACCTCACTGGCCCTTTTCAAGAGAAATCTTGATGAGTGGATGGGAAATAGAAAGTTCACCCTGGGGATCACTCCAGTGGCTCTACTTTGTAGAGGCACAGGGAACTAACATCAGGTGGCATGATGCCAGGGCTTTTCTATGGGCTAGGCTCATAAAGGCTCCATGGCCATTAGCCTAGTACACACCTATGAACCTATGAAGGAGTTTTTGCTTTATTGTTTATTGCACCTCCTAATTTTTGCCATGATTTTCTTCCTTTTGTTATACAATCTATTAATTTTTATATTCCACCAGAGCTTGTTTTTTGAGTTAGTCCTACACTTGTTACAAGTGAGTACAGCTGTTTCTGTGCAGCTGTTTATATTATTTTACAAAGTTTGCATGAACAATTCTTCAGATGCAGCAGTGTTCTAAGGGTTTGGGGGGGTTGGAAGTTTGCTAAAGTGTCAATAATAACAGGAAATTTGCCTTAGAATAATTCCTAAAAGTTTCAGGGTTAGCAAGGGTTCTAGATTTTATTTTTATTTCAAAGCAGACAGCTTTATGGTCTGACCTGACCAATGAGGACCATGCATTAGCAATGGTGGAACATTCTCACATGTTTGTAAGGACCGGGTCAAGTATATTTGTACCCTAGCGGACATACTGGTTGAGGGGTATTTGTATTTACAGAAAAAAAAAGAAACTCTAGGCATGCATATTAGGGGTCATGTATGATTCCCAGTCTACAGTGGGGTAGTTAAAGTCACCCATGAATATAATGGGTCAAATGGGGAGTATCTCCAGCACATTTAAGTATGTGTTATGGATTTCCTGGGTCATGTAGGGAGACCTATAGCTTGCAAGGATATAATATGGAACTTTGCCTATGGTAATTTGGACATAGAGAAACTCAATCCCGTTGTACTGATTGGCCAGCGTTGAAGTGTGTATATTTTTGATGCAAACTGAGACACCTCCTCTTCTTGTCAGGTAGGTGGTCTAAATGGGTGTAAGGCATTATAGCCCAGCACTGTTGGGGTGCTGTCCGCAACTTTAAACCAAGTCTCAGTAACTGCATAAACGTTTATGTTCTCAAGGTTGAGGAGAGCCTGCAGGTGGTGGAGTTTCTTGTTTAGACTCCTGGCATTAAGCAGCAGCAACTTTAGATGTTCTTGTGTTGATTTTGCTGTGTCTGAAGGTTCATCATATTGGCAATGCCTAAAAAAGTCACTATGGGGGAGGACAAAGTTTTAGCCAATATAAGAAAATTTAAAGGGGACAAGTGCAAACCATCCCTGGCAAAGCAACATGGTGTCTCCACGATATCCTCCCAGGCTGACAGCTGTTTTACCCCTGTCAAATGACATCAACAATAAAGTAATCATTAAAGCCAATTATCTTCTTTTTATCTTGTGGATCAGTCCTGGAGAAAGTAGAATGCAGTTCTATGCTGAGCTCATACTGCCATATTGTGTGTGTTTCTGACAACCTGTTTGGTATTATAAGTGCTTGTATTTGAGAGCTTTGCCTGCATCTACATCTCTCAGATACTATATCATTTTGTTTAAGAATTAAGTGTTGTTAGCAAACATGAGACAGTTGCTGCTTTGCCTCAGGATGCCCATATCCACCAAACTGGCTGCAGTGATAGTAGGAAAGTGCATATCCATAGTTGCAGATCCTTATCCCTTGACCACTTCGGTATAGTACACATGGGGTCTACCATTGGCTATCTTGATTGCTATATACGTTTAGACTTCTATTAAGATTATCTAAGACTAAACTTGTGAGGTAGTGGTCCTCAATAAGCAAAGTAGTTGCCATATACGTAACTAAGACTTGGTGAATTTTGAGAAGCAGTTTTATAGTGAATATTTCAGTTCAAAGTGCTTGCATCTATACAGGGCAGTGATCACCACCACTGGTTCTAAGTGCTTGCACCTATACAGGGCAGTGATCACCACCACTGGTTCTAAGTGCTTGCACCTATACAGGGCAGTGATCACCACCACTGGTTCTAAGTGCTTGTACCTATACAAGGCAGTGATCACCACCACTGGTTCTAAGTGCTTGCACCTATACAGGGCAGTGATCACCACCACTGGTTCTAAGTGCTTTCACCTATACAGGGCAGTGATCACCACCACTGGTTCTAAGTGCTTTCACCTATACAGGGCAGTGATCACCACCACTGGTTCTAAGTGCTTGCACCTATACAGAGCAGTGATCACCACCACTGATTCTAAGTGCTTGCACCTATACAAGGCAGTGATTACCACCACTGGTTCTAAGTGCTTGCACCTATACAGGGCAGTGATCACCACCACTGGTTCTAAGTGCTTGCACCTATATAGGGCAGTGATCATCACCACTGGTTCTAAGTGCTTGTACCTATACAGGGCAGTGATCACCACCACTGGTTCTAAGTGCTTTCACCTATACAGGGCAGTGATCACCACCACTGGCTCTAAGTGCTTGCACCTATACAGAGCAGTGATCACCACTACCATGCAATGAGTAGTGACAGACAAATGTAACGATTTTATACAAATAGAGAAACCAAATAAACAAATCAAATCCCCCCCCCCCCCCGGTAAATCAGGAGATTATACTTAGGCCCTCTGAAGTGATTACCAGAGCAGAATGAGATCAGGCTACTCTCTACTACCACCAGAGAGCAGTTCAAACCCTTCTTAATGTAAAACCACCAGGAAAAGCAGAAAGTGGAAAATGAAAGAATAATAGCCAACTAAACTAAACACATGGGGTTGCCCACAAAGTATACAAAACAAACAGACACAATTAATTACAAAGGTATTTTAATTATATGTAAAGTGCAAGGACATAGTAAATAATGCATAAATATAGCATACTGATACTGTTTGTATGAAGGCACTTTTAAATGATTTTAAGTGCAAGGTGATAGTAAATAATGAAAATAATATAATACTAGCACTTTTAGAAGTCATCAGAAAATGCAAATCAACAAGGTAAATTATTTATCTGCCAAAATGGCACAGGATTGTGGCAAAACTCTTAAGAAATCTCAGGTGTGGAAGCCAAGGGTTTGGAAGCTCTCAGGAAATGAGCCAAGCACATAAACTGACTAAACAAACAAAGAAGCAAACAAACAAAATGACATCCTGGCCAATAAAAAGATTACATGTAGGACCCTCTAAAGAGATTCCCAGCTCAGAATGAGATGAGGCAGAAATTGCAAAAAATATATTATAAATGCATGTTCCATGATGGGTGCTGTCTGTTCTGTGTGATTGTGAGTCTGTGTAGATTGTGAGGGCACTTAGATTGCATTTAGGAGGCCTTTGTCATACAGGTAGGTTACCTAAAAGAATGCCAGCATATGCAGTTGTGTGTGATTTGTCTGAGCTGTGTAAATCAATTTAGTGTGATGTTGTGTTGTTCTGACAACCTGCTTGTTGTTTGTAATGGCTACGTGTGAGAGCTTTGCCACCAATAATATTATATACAGCATAATAATAGCAGTACAACAATTTGTGAATACAGTATGAAGACTACTGAATAAGCTAGGGTGCTGCAACAGCAACCTTTAAGTGGTATGTAGAAAAAATGGGCATGCATTTCAGAAACTGATGCCATTAGTGAAAACAGACTAAAGAAAAAAAAATAAACTGCATTATTATGTTATCATCCCTTCAAGAACACTGACATTGGGGCATCTTGATTGGGCATTAGAGGGAGTGGGTTAATTTAAACGTGAAGAATGTTTTGTAACATTTACTAAATATAATTTACATTCAGTATTCAAAAAGCAATTTGCATTCTGCTGGAAAGCCTAAAAGCTGTTATTTCTGTGAAGGTGTCATTGTTTAGTAAATGTTTGTGACAACAGGTGCTACAGCAAATGTGGAGAAAAAGACCATTTAAAATGTGATTCTAAGTCTTACCAAGGGATTCAATAATGCCTACACTAAGTGTACACTGTTCTGAGGGAACAGACATAACTCACACATTCTTCCTCTTAATTTTAGTTTTCCTACTAATATTCTTGCAGCTTTAAATGTTGACAGGGATTCATAAAGGTTACCATAAAGTGTAGACTACATGTACAGTTAGTGTAATCATTCTGAGTTACTAGAAAGCACACAAATGTGATAAGAATGTTCTTGAATACATAATGTGTGCACTTAATGTAGGCTTTATTGAATCTGGCCCTTAATCTAGATTGTGTAACTCTAGTGAATGTTTCTGGTTTTATTATACTATAGTAAAACAAGGTTTAGAATGTACTTAAGAAAATGTACACCAAGAAAGCAATGCAAAAATGGCTGCTTTAGCTCATCTTTCATTACTCCTTTCTATAAATGATGTACATAAAGAGAGCGTAGTGCAGATAGAATTTGAAGAACATTGTGTGTGAAAATATATTAGCAGGAGAGCAAGTAAGTAAAAGAAAGTTAGGAAAACTGAAACCCAAGCGGAAGTGAAAGTAGCAACTACATTTCTTTCCTATGTGTAAGTATTAACAGACAAAAGTACTAAGAGTAAGTATTAACAGTATTAAAAATGAATAATGGAGGTATGCAGTTTTCCTATGATGTAATAACTTTAAGAAAGATATACTGTGTTAGATGTTGGATTTCTTTCAGAACAATCTGAAGCTATTTGATAAAGGAGAGTCATTTAGTCACTCAAAAAGATGAATGCTTAGAGGAAACAATACTTATAAGAAAAGCACCAGTAATTATGAAATAAGTGGTAATAATAGAAGCTGATAGAGCTAGGATGGTAGATCTAACGTTTTGAAAAGCGTGCATTTTATATTAATAATTTCCAATTTAATTTGAGTAGGAGACTTTAATTCAAATCTTTGGAAAAATTCTGAGTAAGTAGGAGAAGATGTAAACAAATTGATGGATGTTTTGTAATTTAGCTAGCATAGTAGTAGGAAGAATACCTTACAGTTGTTTGAAAAGAATACTAAGAACAGAAAATGATTATTCTTTTTTCCCCAAAGGGTTGAAAAATATAGACTTTTTTGTAACATGCTGTGGTTGGGCAGGGTTAGGGGAGAAATAAAAGATTTATAAGAGCGGACAAAGGTTTTAAAAGAGTTAAAACAACCTGGTGAAATTAGCTGAAAATATGTTATGGGTCGAACAAATAAATATGAGGGAATGAAATCAGAAGTGGACAAAATGGAGGGCAAGTATCAAAGAGAAGGAATTTATTGGGATTCAAATATTTTGAAATAAAGAATATAGGAAACTATTAGAACAACACAATATGAAAGGAGAAAGTAAGGTAGAATAATTACATGAAAAATGAGAAATTAATGTTCGGAAAATAAAAACAAAACTAGAATATGGAAATGGAGACAGAGATATGTTGTAGAAGGAAAAAAGAAAACGTCATCTTTCTTAAATGTATTAGTGAAAGGAAAAGAAAGGCTAATTTGAAAATAAAATAATTGACGGCAAAATATAATACAGAAAAGGAATGCTACTATGAATACAAAAACAGAGTTATCGCATTTACAGTATGGGAGTTTGTGAGAATATTAAGTGGAATGTGAAAAAACTGTTGTGTGAAATTACACAATAAAGAAATGACTATGGAAGTAATATGTGATACATTAAACCAGTAAAAATGATTCTTCTGCAGAAAAGTGAGGCCTGGATAATATTCCTGCAAGACATTAGGATATGTTTTTTTTCTTACATTTAAAGGAATTGTCAAATGAAGTAATCACTCATGAAAGAGTATGTGAGTCTTTAATTTTATTCATCTGCAGGAAGGAAGAAATAAATTAGTTAATACATTGTAGATCAGTAACATTGTGCAACACAGATAACATTTTTTTTGTGAAAATCATACAGTTAAGGATGAAAATGTATTAAATGGATTATTACAAGAAATATGTTGAGTTCCAGGGAAAATGGGCAATAATTATCCATCCATCCATCCACAACCTCTTTTTTCTATTTTTGCACATGGGGTCAGGATATCACTACAATAGTGACAGTCATCTAGAACCAAGGTTACATCGCTGGGTGGCTAGCCCTGCTGTGGTAGTTCATCCACACCACACACTTGCATGCATACTCACACCTATGGCCAGTTTAGTGTCCAGTCAACCTAATGCATGTCTTTGGAATGTGGAAGGAAACTGGAGCAGCTTGAAGAAACCCATGCAAACACAGGGAGGACATGCAGACTATGCACAGAAGGCACCCCAGCTGTGACTTGAACTAGGGAACCGATTGCTGTGAGGCAACAATACTATTCGCTGGACCACTGTGCTGCTTTGGGCAAAACTTATCATTAGTTATTAATAAATTAGTAGATACAATACCAAAGAGATGTATAGAAGTTGTGATGTTGTAGAAGTGTTTGATTCCATTAATTGTGATTTTTATGGGAAATTCTAAATGAATATGACTGAGATCAAAGGACCATTTTTTATGTCAGCATAGAATTCCTTTGTAAATCTTCTTGTTAATAGGTAGCTGCCTAGACAAATTAATATGGCCATAAGAGTAAAACATGTCTATTCTTTTAGTGGAGTTATTTTCTTTATGATGGAATTGTGAAATTAGTGACAAAAATTATCTAGAGCAAGTTGGGAGATAGTTATGGGGAAGGTGTTCTCCTCTAAAAAATGTCTCTCTTACTTTATTTGTCAGATTTTAAGTACAATGAACAGGGCATTTTTTATACTTACATTATCAGTTTTGTTTTCTATATCTTTTCCAGACTATTGTGTATTGATTATAAAATGATTTGTTGAAATAAAATTTAAAGTACCCCCTATCCTTTCTCTAATAAATGCAATAGGTTTTTATTTTGCATCTGCCTAAGCCACCACGAAATTGGTATCTGGTGAGCTTAATAAACAAAAACCTGAATCTAACATTTTCATGGAGAAACGGGTACCTCTGAGGTGTACATAAAAAAATTGTTTATTCATATGGTAGTTACGATTAATTGCATTTAAATGACTTTTCTTTGTATTTTGGCATACATTGATTGGTATAAGCAATCATATTGCATCATTTTGTGGGCATTGGTCAAAATGCATTTTGTGTCTAGCACATGATTTTCCTATCTCCTTGTAAGAACCTATGCAAATGTCTACAATGACAATTATTTTTTTTTTTATTTTTATGTAGCAGCATCCTTACACAGCCTTCACTAATCTTTCATCTAAATTGTAGCTATTAAAACTAGATTTTGTTTCCATCCCTCCTTGCATTGTTGTCTGTCTTTTCCTATTGAAACAGTATATTAGAAAAATATCATCTTTGTGATAATTGTTCTGCTAAGAAATTCCCTACCACATCACTCATTTTCCTCGGCTTTGATCTGACTTGGATAAGGGACTGACTCTCTTTTCTAGTTTATGCAATGTATTCATAATTTTTAAAAAATGAGGTTCATTAAAGTCCTACAGCAAGTCTTGACAGCAGACACATTATTTCAATTGACATGTAATAATAAGAAGGGAATCAGCTAACACTCAGAGCCTCCATTGCCTCTACACATTATGCAGAGAACATGAAAACCAATCATACCAGTGTTGCCCTATTCCAGGATAACTATTTATTAAATTTAGATTTGTCCTGTATCATCGGTATAGTCCTGAGCATCTTATACAGTTGCCCCCCTCCAATTACCTCGCTAGTAAAGCACAATCCGGAAAAGTAAATGAATCCTCTTTAAGAGCACTTTAATATGTCACTTGAAGACCAACATACACTTATGTTGCCATGGGTATTACTCTGCAAGAAACTCCATTCCCTCTTCTGGCTGGTGAACTCATTTTACTTCTGTCATGTGATTTATTATTCAGCATTAATGCTGGTTTACTAGTTTTACAACAAGTAACTTAAAATATGCCCTTATCAGAGTCAGCTCATCAGGTTGTTGTAACTTTTGGAGCAGTCCTTCAGAAAGCTGAGATATTAGGAGAAGTCTAAGGCATATGTTTCTTGTTGGTATTGATACTACTTGTTGCAAATCATTAATGTGATCACTGTCGCCCTTAGCAGACCTAGCAGAGTGAGGCATGCACACGTCTGAAGGTGAAGGACTGAGAGAATGTCAGCACCAGTCCTATATCAGGAACATGTGACAAAACCTCAGCACAAGAAGTGAAATTTACCATAAGTAGGGCTGCTTTTTTTATGCTGGCTTTCAGATAAGATTATAAAAATAAAACTTCTCTGGTATGTTCTTTTTTGTCTTTTAATGTAATTAGAAGGCAGATCACACTGGACCGATATCCATTAATACTCACAGTGAATGGCTGCATTAATATGGCAATAAAATAATTATTTGTATAGGGTCTGTATCAAGGCTTTTGAATGAAAACTCTTGGATGACCTTTTTGTGTCTTGAGCTGATCATTCAATTGCAAACAATTAAATCTATTGATACTAACTTAAATAAAGATGGAGGACACACTTTTTTCTTGGTAACTGTTCAGATGGATAGCAGTGATTCAGGATAATTTCTGAGTAAAAAGAGTAAGAGATCTGTCGCTCGTCTGGTCAGGATAAAACAGACTAACAGTTGTGAGTTTGGTTCAAGCAGCTTTATTTCATACAAACACATTAGGAATGAAGCTTAGTAACTTAAACTTAAATAAACTTATAAACAGACTGACTACCACACTCATACATGTTAACACTTGGGCTGTTCTCTCAAAATGGCACTGCTGCCTGCACGTGCTCACTATTTATATGCAGGTGCCTACATCTGCAAGTGCTTCTTAAAGTTACACACACACACTCCATTCTACATCCTCCCTCTTTGATAAATAGATCATACACCAAATGACAGTATTCACTGACATGCAATTACACAGAAATGATCTTCTGACATGCATTAAACTAATTCTTTGACATGCAGTCATACAAAATTAGACACATACACGTCCAGGTTGCTGTGTATTTTACAATAGGTCTAGAAATACGATCTGATCATGTAACATAAAAGTCAGAACTGGATCTAGAAATTGGGACTGTCTTCAAGGAATGTTCAACTCTGGGGGCAACTGGGACATCATCAGGAACAGGAATGGATACTGAGACATGTTCTGCAGTATGAACATTGTCAGGGTTGCGCTGAGATCTAGAGTCTGTATTACAGGTATGATGCTGTGATGTCATTTCAGACACAGAAAGAAGATGCCTGTGATTTCTCCTGTATTCTATAACCTCAGATTCCACTAAGCTGGATCTCGGCTCAGCACGTATGCTTCTCATTTGACCAATTTGATCAAAATCTTTTGCCATTTGCATTCTCAGTGTCCTTCTTTTAATGAAAGAAGAAATCTGTTCATATCATCATAGCTGGACTTCTGAAAGGAACTCTTAAAGAGTTGGGCTTTGATTGCTCTGTTGTTTTTAGCATTAGGTACCTACAACTAGAACTGATAGGCAAGGTTGCTCTGGTTTGCCTAGATAGAAGTCTCTGAGCAGGCAAGTCAACTAGGTTGTCATGGTTATATTTCTGAGATTCAGCAAATTTGAGAAGATATTGGTATTGTCATATTTTGACCTCTCTAGTAATTGCTTTGCACTCTGTACTGCATGTTCATCAAGGCCGTTCGACTGTGGGTATTACGGACTACTAGTAACATGGATAAAGTCCCACTCTTTTGCATATTTCTGAAACAATTGACTGGTAAACTGGGTACTGTTGTCAGAAATAACTTTATGTGGACTACTATGGACCAAGAAATGATGTTTCATCTTAGTAATAACTTCTTTTGGTAGAATCGAAACCTGGGTGGCCATGATGCAAAATCTGAATGTATTCATGTTGTAAGGAAGTTGGAATAATAACTTTGTGACCTTTGAAAATGATACCATCTTTCATCAGCATCTCATCTCTGTATGGAAAATAATGTTGTACTTCTGACAGTACACAAGATTGATTGATGGCCATCCAACATTGATGAAGTGGTTGAGCTTCTGCAAAACTGGATCAGTCTTTCTATGACCTCTTAGCTCATCAGGTCTCTTTGCCAGTAAATCAACTGCATTAACCTTTTCACCAACCACTGATACACCATCTACATAGAAAATATGGTTGCAGCTTTCCACATGATCAACTTGCTTTTTTGAGTGACCTTTCTTAATAATTGAATGAGGCTTGCTTGGTTTACAAAACTTTTGAAAATGGTTCCATTTTTTTACACTTCTGGCATTGCTGACCAAATGCTAAGAACTTCTCCATTTTAGGGTCATGACTGGCACCACAATTACAAAAGTTAACAATAATATTTGATTTGGGTTTTGCTGACTCACCCTTATACTGCACTGAGCATATCCATTTTGCTAAGCTAACCTTGGAACTTGCTAGAAGGTTATGGGTCCTCCCTGGGAATCCTGCAGGGGTTGCAGCTGCTATGTGCTTAGGCCTGCTTCTGCTTGCCATGTGTTGTATGCTGTCTATGCTTGCTCTAGAGGCTGCGGAAACTAAGCTCTTGTCACTTGTAAGCATATTTGATTGCCTTTCTGTGAGCTCATGGATTTGACAAATCTCTATGGCTTTGCTCAATGTTAAATCAGTGTCATGAAGAAATCTTTCTCACGGCAGCACTATTAACACCACACACAAGCCTGTCCTTTATTAATTAATCTTTCAAATCACCAAATCTGCATATTTTAGTCTTATTTCTCAAATCAGTGATATAAGCTGAAAGTTTCACCTGGCTTTTGGTCTCTTGTATAAAATAGGTGCCTCTATAATGTAACATTTGTCTGGGGGTTGAACATTCTTCTAAATTTACACTTAAAGCACTCAGGGTCTTCCCTTGTTTCAGCTGGTACAACAATATGGCAGTTTTCTCCTTCTCCTGCATTTACTGCTGGTGCATACACAAATGAATGCTCTCTTTCAATGGCCTCTGACTAAGCTACGTTAAGCAAAATGAATGCTCTTGTACATGCATCTTTGTCTGAAAAAGCTGCTTGTATGAAAATATCATATTCCTGCTCAAATACTCTCCAGTTCTCTGCAATATTATGATCAAACACAAGTGGACTGGGTCTGCAAAATGCCTCTGCCTTAGCAACACACAGTAGTGAAGGTGCTTGGAATTATGTACGAACACACACACATAAATATATACCAGAACTTGTAATTATGCCCAATAGCTTAACAAACTCTTTGAAATAACTGCACTTTGCCAAATAAGTCTCCATAGCACAAGAACACTTTAAAAATCACTCTACTCTGCAAAATCACTCCTTATCAGTGTAAGAAATACTTTGAAATGACTGTACTTTGCAAACAAACTCTACACAGCAGAAAAAGCTCAGAGTAAGAAACACTTCAAAATGAATGCACTTTGCAAATAAACTGTACACGAGTCTACTTTATTTAAACGAAAACGCGTTACGTCAAATACCACTCCATCGACACATATACACCGAACCATGAAATAATTGAATGCACGAAACCGCGAAACTCAAAATACCGAATTGTCATACTTGGCCAACCCCACTGCCTGAAACATACTACCCCCCAAACAAAATTAATAAACCACAAACATACACCAACCAAAACCCTACTTCTAACCCTACACTAAACCCCACATACATCACTATCTATGCACTATCCTTAACCCCTCCCTAACCCTAAGGTCTGTAACTACCACGCACTTACCCTACGGAGCTATATCCAAACAAAATAAATAAACCACACACATACAATAACCAAACCCCTACCTCAAACCCTACACTAAATGTTAAATACATTACACATCTTACATTACCTATCTATGCACTTACCTTAACCCGCACCCTAATCCTAACCCTAATGTCTGTAACTATCACACACTTACCTTACAAATCTGAAGCTCAGATGGGCCAACCAAAACACTTCGACATTTTGAATTTCGCGGTTTTGTGCGTTCGCTGGATTCGTGGTTCACTGATTATGTGTTGATGATGAACTCGCATTTGACCTAATGCGGTTTCGATAGAATAAAGTAGACCCACTGTACACAGCATTGGAGCCTTTCAAAATGGCTGTACTTTGTGAAATAACTCTGTACAGTATAAAAAACATTTTGAAATGGCAGCACTCTGCGAATAAATGCACATAGCACAAGAAACCTTTTTGAAATGGCTGTACTTTGACTGCCCTTTGCACACAGAAAACTCTTTGAAATAACTGCACCATAAATAAAGCACACACTCTACAAACACTGCACACTCTGAGATACTTTGAACAACTTTAGTTATGCTTTGAATGGTTTTGGTCAATGCAAAATTGTAGTTTATGCACAAAACACAGTTTTTTACCAAGAAATGTGCAGTAGCCTTGCTCTTTAAGCTTATTTTGCCCTTTTATTGTACTCATTATGCCCATTTAACCTCTTATCATGCTCACTATACCTTTCTTGTGCTTGTTTTACTTTAAACATGCTCATTATACAAACTGGAGATAATTCTGAGCCCCATATGAGTATTTCCGATAGTCTTATCAAATATCATGGTTTCAAACATTTTGTTTAATTAATAATGTGTTTTGTGCTACTGTTTGATTAATAATGTGTTTTGTGCCTCACAAATGCTCCGTTTCATTTCCATTGCAAAATAAATAATTTGTGCAAGTTTTGGTTACCTTAAGTTTGTTTCTGGCCCTTTTTGATTGTTTGAAGACTATCACCCAACCTGCTCAATATACCTTCAGCGTCACCTCTGCATCTCATGGCTTGAAGAAATTGCACTCTCAATCCCAGTTCTGACACCATTTTGCTTGTCTGGTCAGGACGAAAAAGACAAACAGTTGTGAGTTTAGTTCAAGCAGTTTTATTACACACAAACACATCAGGAATGAGGCTTAATAACTTAAACTTATAAACAGACTGACTACTACACTCATACATGTTAACACTCTAACTGTTCTCTCAAAATGGCACTGCTGCCTGCACATACTCAGTATTTATATGCACGTGCCTATATCTGGAAATGCTTCTTAAAGTTACACACACATGCTCTTTTCTACAAGATCATTTTGTCTAAATTTTGCAAACTTATTAAATTAGATACCACTACTATTTGGCTTACATTTTGGCATGTACCTGCATGTATTTATTAGCCAGGTAAGTGAACTGGTTCATTGACCCTTTTCAGTTGTGACCTAGGCCACAGGCAAAAAAAATTTAATTATGTATATAGTACAGAAAAAAAACAGCTGTTCAAGGAAAATGTGCATAGATATTACCTTTAGTAAAAACAACAACAAAAGTTAGCCATTTTGTGCATATATATATATATATATATATATATATATATATAAATACACACACACACACACACACACACACACACACACACACACACACACACACACACACACACACACACACATTATCTATAGTGTAATACATTAATAACGTAATGTAAAAAATTGTCAGAGAACAAATTTAGTTAAATTCAGACATCTGCAAGTAAGAAGTGAAGACGATTGCAGCGATGGAATACAGATTATTCACAGTCTCTGAAGCAATTGTGCTTTTTCTGCTCTGAAAGATGCTTGTTTATCTCTTTTGGAAACTTATTAAATTTTGTTTACTTCTGACATGATTTGGAAAAGCATTCTTCCAAGATGGCATTATTTTTGAGAAATACCTTTCAGCTACTGTCTTTGTAAAGGTGGGACAAAACTTTTCCTAGAAGACTGAGATCACACAGAATTAGACTAACATTACTTCCTGGCCAACAAAAACTAGCAAACTAACTAATAACAATGTAAATGCTGATGAATTATTTTTTTGGCTGATACCAAATTAAAAGAAAAGCATTTGGTTCTAAAGGAGAACCACACCCAAAAACTGAAAAACAAATTTTTTTAGCATATTTTGAAGTTTCCTGTGTTACTAATGTCTATGTGTCATTAAATAGTTATTATTATGTACTAATTTGTTACACTGAAAACTATTTTTAAGGGGGCTGCCATGCTGCATGACTTTGTTTTGTAGTCAAGGCTTTTGTCATCCTGATGTCAATTTATAGGGCTATATAGACAGAATATCCAATTAGTATTCAGCACAGCGGCACGGTCAACCCTTTGTGGTGCTGCCCATCTTTATGTTAGAGGACCATGCATCACTTTGTAAGGGTTGTTGCTGAATCAGGGAAAGGTACTGTGATGTATACACTGAAATGTACACATTGTGATACCTTCATGAATTCCACTCCTTGCTTTTATTTTAGGGAACATTTGAATGCCAGACTTGAAAATGTAGTTGAGTTAGTTCCTCTGCACAAACTATAACAGTAGTTTAATGTCTAAGTCTGAGAAAACTGACCAGTGTGATAGGTGGCACTTAGGCTAAGGTGGCTTGTGTTACACTCACATTGTAACACTGTAATTAGATTTAGTCTTTGTGATTTTAATCAATCCTACTCAACTAACTGACTTGCCTCAGCCAAACATTGTATATAATGTAAAACTTCTGTAACAAACATGTAGCTTTGCAAACAAAATACAGTGTTGAAGAAATACAAATTGAATACTGACAGAAAATCAGGAATGTGAAATAAAAATAGCTTTCCTTCTTTGCAGCAGTTGGCGTTGTTGTAGAACAGTACCTCCCCTGATGCGCAGTAGCAAGTACTGCCTATAGCCCACCCAGCACCCAGTACCATGTTCGAATAATGAATGAATATTCTTGGTGATGTCTTCACCGGACTCATGAATATTCATTGGGCATTTAGCAAATTAGCTTGAGGGTGCACTATAATTCAATAATGGTAAAGAAACAGCACTGTAACTGTAACTACTAATGAAAGACATGGTATACGATGTTAGCAATGACTTGAGCTGTTTATTAATACAGATTTGTGTGTTAACACTGAAGGTCATTAAGTGGCATGCATACCTCTCCACTGTCTCAGATTTATCCTGATATTGTAATTTACTGTTTAATAACATAGAGATGCTCATTAAGAAATGCCTATCTCGGTTCCACTGGAGACAGATGTTATTACTTTTCCTTGGTCCACATTTTACAGAGTTAGGGTTAGAGTTAGGCTAGGGTTAGCCCTAACCTTAACCCTCACCCTAATCCTAATGTTTAGGGTTAAAGTTAGGGTTGCCATTAGGGTTAAGCCTAGTAACCCTAATCCTAATCATAGCCCTAACCCTGAGCCTAACCCTAGCCCTAACCCCCAAGTGGCCTGTTGGCTCTGTAAAATGTGGACCACGGCAAAGTAATAATATGTGTACAGCGGTAATTTCAATATCTGTCAGTCAACTACCAATGTATGCATGATGTCACTGTCAGATCTGCACGTCAGTCAATCATGCATCATTTTCATACAAAATCATAAGCTATTTGGCATGTCAATCACATAAAGCATGCCACTTCTGCGCAGACTGACTGGGGAAGTACTGTTTTACAGCAATGCCTAACAGTCTTAGGGTTTGATTCAAGGGAAAGATTAGTGATTGTGATGAGAAAGAAATTAAACTGATATGTGAGCGGAGGTATCTTGTAAATTTACATATGAAAAATAAGCTTGGAACACTTGCTTTTGTTTAGAAACAAGGAGAGACTAGGATTTTGGATGCAGGCCTTTAAGGAGAATAAAAATAATCATGCAGATTAGAATATCCATAAAGTAGCAGAAAGTATTCTATGGAGAAAGGAGATTCTGCTATTAGGGATACAGACAGTAGAAGCAAGAGGGATCCAGATTTTATTGGAGAACTGGCAAAGGGACCAAGGTATTGGGAGAAAATAACTAGAGAGGGAATGATAGAATGGGAACATGCCAAGAATTAATTTGGACTGCAGGTTAGAGATAGCCTTCTCTATCAGGGATTGATATCAGAGTACAGGCAAAGAGAAAGAAATAGGGGGGTCCTAAATGAAAGACCAGCACTGGTAGAATTTTTAATAGAATCTAGAACAGAAGCTGCCATTAAAAAAGGAATAATTAGTAGAGCATATAAAATATTGCATGATAACTATAAGAATCAATCGGAGGAGGTTAGAAAGGATTAGGAAGAGGGACAATGGATAAGCAATTCCCAAATATGCAACACAATGTAGAAGATATAGGATTTTTGCCTGGAAATGTTTACATAGATATTTTTATACCCCAAGTAGACTGCAGAGAATTTTTCCTCAGGCAGACAGTAACTGTTGGAGGTGTGAAGGGGAAGTAGGAGGTAATTGGGAACATATCTTCTGGGAGTGTGGTGAGTTGGTGGGCTTTAAGGATTCCCTGTGGGATGCACTGTCAGAAATGCTGGGTGGGCAGATTGGTGTGATGAGGGAGATGATTTTTCTGAGCCATGATACAGAATCAGAATTGCCAAGACATGGTAAGGCCTTGCTGTGTCTAATAATGGTGGCTGCCAAAAATGCAATTACTTGAAAATGGAAATCAAAATATAAACCAACAATATTGGAAAAAGAGAATATAGTAACAGAGATAAAACAACTGGAATTGAGATCTTTAATGTAGGAGCAAAGTGCACAGGAAAAAATGGGAATTGTGGGAATGATACATAAAAGGGAGGAATGAGGTCTAAAAGGTGACAGGACTTAAATGAGCTATGTAATGTTTGAGTGATAAAGATTGGGTAGATTATAAGTGATGTATAATGTTTGCAACTGGGAGTGTGTCAATGTGGTTTGTGATGTAAAAATGCTTGAGACTAGGATTATGTCAGTGTGGTTTGTTTTCATTTATATAAATGTATGATTGCCTACATAGTAACTGATGGTTTAATAAAGATGTTTCTTGTTTTAAAAAAAAGCAGGAATTGAGTAATTTATGTAATATTGCCTAGGTTATATGATATATAGCGATATATGTGAAGTATAATGCTTATGTTAATATAATTTGATTACTTTTATATGAATGTAAATTTGCCTGTCACAAGTGACAATTCAATAAAGGTGTTTGGAAAAAAAAAACTGTTGCTTCAGGCTATACTATTTATCTGTGGTGTGATGCTGGTAAACTGTGACTTTTAAGGCACAATTAACAACCCAAGTTTAAGATAAGTTATTTTTTTAATGTCCCTGTAGTTAGAATCAATGACCTAACCTAAATACTTTGTCCCTCCTAGCCTTTGTGATGTGACAGCTGATATGACAAACATTGGAAAAATGTGAAAATTCACAAAAAGGCGAAGAGTAACAAGTTCAAGCACAAATCAACAAAAATAATTATTAAATGATGCCTTTAGCATTCACTGGAGCAAAGCTACTGATGCGTAGTCCTAGCCAGTAGCAGATTAAGTATACTACTGGCTCCTGGCCGTTTTCAGTCCATGGGCCCCTGCCTCTCACCTACCTCTCCCACCTCCCCCAACTCCCTGCCTGCAATGTACTGCCTCCAACAAGCTACTTCTAGAGACCACCCATGCAGAGACAGACAGACACACACACACACACACACACACACACACACACACACACACACACACACACACACACACACACATACAGCACTTCCATTACCTGTGACCACTGCCGGCCAGCCAGGCTGTCATCATGCAAAAACAAGTTGACAGTACAGAGGAATAAAGCTACATGATATTATTTTAATTGACTTCCTTACCTTCTTCTAGTCCAGGTTTTGATTCCTTTAGCCTCTGTTTGCCTACTGTGTGATGCTGGCAAGTCACTTAACTAGAGAGGGTTTGCAGGTCACCCCTAAAAAGAGGCACTGTGTCCTGTAGACATCTCTTACCCAGTAACAAAATACACAGTTTTTTTGCAAGCTTCAATCCAACTTCCCAATTTTCAACATTCAACACACAGCAATGTCAGTGAAAACAAAATAATGTTAACTTTCAGCATCATTATTATTCTTTAATTAGTTCAACAACCAATTGAGAGAGAAGGAAAACAAACTTATAGCAATGGATGTAGCCACTCTGGTGATGTAGAGGGATAAAGCCCTGACTACACCAAGGTGATCTAAATTTGATTAGCAGCTCAGGCATTTGATGGAGGTGGCAGGAAGGATGGGATATTCCTATCCTGGAGGGGAGGGCATGTGCTGACATGTCTCCAGTTTAGCTTTAGAGAAGACCAGAGCTCAAGGACATTGGGCGTCAGGCTGGGGAGTGGGAAAGACAGATCAGTGCATGCCCTTAGGGCTTGGTGGAGGTGGAGCACACTGTAGTTTCCTAAGCCCAGCCAGTCGTAGCTTGTGTGCTATGCATGTGGGGGGGGGGGGCATAAGACAGAAAAAGTTCTCAGACCCCCATATATGAAGATAGGACTCCTGGCATTTGGCTCATGCTTCTGTTGAGGTAAGTAAAAACCACTATGCTGAGTCCTCAGAGGGAAGGTGGACAGGCTTATTTGGTAAGGAGGTACAACTTTAAAGAACAGGGGTTCTGGATGAAAAAAAAAACTTTGGGCAAGTGATGTATGTTCAGCAAGAAATTTATTTTAGGATGGTATAAAGTGCCTAATAGCTAGCTACCTTACTGTGCAACCCAGCCTGTCCATGTAAAACAAATATATATATTTACAGTATATACTGAATGAAATAACCAAATATCGATATTTACAAAGTCGACAACAAAATGCTAACTTTGCAGATGTCAACACTACCACACATGCTGATCTATAATCTTGGCCTATGAAAAACACAACATTAAAAAAAAATAAAAAATACTCTTTTTTTGTGGGGGTGGCCCCCTGCACTACCCCATGTGGGGGGCACCTCCTGCTAATTAGATACACTAACTCAGAGATTGCATGGGGAATGGGAATATTTCCCTATGGTGAGAATTGTGCAATGTCGCCCAGCTGTAAATAATCCGTTTAGTCGATCAGATTTTACCAGCTAAACAGATATCACCCAAAGGCAGAGTTGACCAACTTCAGTGGACCTTATATACACACATATATATATATATATATATATATATATATATATATATATATATATATATATATATATACATATACATATACATATATATATATATATATACATATATATATATATATATATATATATATATATATATACATATATATATACATATATATATATATATATATATATACATACATATATATATATATATATATATATACATATATATATATATATATATATATATATATATATATATATATATATATATATATATATATATATATATATATATATATATATATATATATATATATATATATATATATATATATATATATATATATATATATATATATATATATATATATATATATATATATATATATATATATATATATATATATATATATATATATATATATATATATATATATATATATATATATATATATATATATATATATATATATATATATATATATATATATATATATATATACGTATATATATATATATATATATATATATATATATATATATATATATGTGTATATTAAGTTATCGAACTTTTAAAAGTTCGAATGTCATATGTTCGACACCATATGTGAGAACTCGGAGTTGGTATATTTAAAGAGCGGGGTGTGGGGGGTGCTTAAAATGGTCAGGTAGGTTTTTACTGTTATTTTTTTTTTTTTAGCTTTTCGAACTTTTAAAAGTTCGTTCATATGGCTTCGACCATATGACGTTTGAACTTTTAAAAGTTCGATAACTTAATATATACCATATATATATATATATATATATATATATATATATATATATATATATATATCCCTATTAGATCGACAAAAAGTCTAAATATCAAATGGCTTATTGATCGAAAATGTTGTTCTTCGAAATAGGTATTGTGGGTGGCTGCACTTCCCGCCACCCCCCGCTAATTATATATACCAACTCTGAGATCTCACTACAGTGAGGAAAGGGCAAATTTTCTGATTTTCACTGTACTGCCATCTGTTAATAGCGATTCCAAAGAATGGCATTTTCGATTGCTAAGCCGTTCGATATTCAGACTTTTCATCAATCTAATAGGGACCCTATATATATATATATATATATATATATATATATATATATATATATATATATATATATATATATATATATAAATATATATATATATACAGATATATACATATAAATGAGTTACATTCAACCCACTGACAAGTCAACTTGAACTGAAAAAAAAAAACAGCACAGCTGACTGAAAATCAAGTGATCGTAACTACCAGCTTTTTTTTATTGCTAGGTTGTAGAACAGTAGGGATCTGGCAATTTACGGTTTCCCCCTGTATTCTGATCTTGGAGTTGGTATATATAATTAACAGTGGGTGTGGGTGTTTCAGGGGGCTTGCCCCTTGCAAAACATATGTTTAAACCAGTTTTGTTTATTTTTCAATTGGCTGGTGAGCGATCATTTGCATTTGATCACTTTTCTTATTTTTGAATCAATAAACCACCACCTCTAAAGCATCCAACACTGCTACACATTCCCTGTCTCAAATCTCAGTCAGTGACTAGCCTACTCTTAGTTAACCTACATTCACCATTTTATATCTAGCTGGAGACTTAAAACTTGCTGGGCAGGTTAGATTTTCTTAATGTAGTCTTAGGTCAAAGTTTAGAATCAAAGAAATCAAACTGAACTGGAGCTGTACATATTGTTGACTGTCTGTCTGCCTCAGTCAAGTGAATCATTTTCCAGCAAATTATATTGATTTTTATATGCTTTGCTTTGACCCATGACCATACCTCTCAACTGTCCAGCTTTTCACAGAATTCCCAGATTTTTACCTCACGGTTTTGGTCCAGTCCTCATAAAATTTGTGCTTTTATGGCAAATCACTGAAGACTAAATCACTAAATAGCATACGTTTGAATTTCAGATTTCATATCCTTCAGAAAACTGCATGTTAACATACATCCTGTTATTCTAGCAACATTCTAAGTGTATAAGAGCAAAATTTAAAACCTGTCCTTATTTTTGAGCATTGTCCCCATTATTTTAGGTTTTGTCCAGATTTATTGCATTAAGAGGTTGTGAGGTATGCCCATGATCCCCCCCTATTCAGATAGTACCACGCTAATTGTAGTCTGAGGTGACAACTTCCTTTACTGTAAAAGTAGTTGTTACCTTGTAGATCAGTATGTGTATTGTTTTTAATCAGCCACTGTAGCTAGATGGCACATGCATATAAGTACTGAGCATGTGCAAGAACAGTACCGTTTTGTACAGTCAAAATGTTTGCGAGTTCACTCAGGTATATTCCTCCTCTTTTAACTGCGTGCATCATGGCTTGTGTGTTGCTTCAACTTTGGATCACACTTCTGACACCATGTCGTTTGTCTCATGCATTCACAAGAGACAATAAAGCGGTGTATGGGTTCAAGATATTTACTGTACATAAACACTTCAGAACTATAATTGGGACATGTATTTAGGCTAACTGATTCACTCATTACATCAAACACACTTGCATGTGCATTTCCACTCATGACTGCATTCATGAAACTGTTAATACAGTAAATTATCAATTGATGGCAAAGAGTGAAATATTTTGTACTGTTCAGATTAATGGGAAACCTGTAGATATTGGAGCCAAGTGCAATGATATATCAGAACAAATGTTTGCCAGAGTAGAAGCTGGCGAAACTTGATGCAGCAATGTGTGGAAAGCTTGTTACTTACGATGGTGAAGAGATCCAAACTGATGGTGCAGTAGTTCTCATGTGCTATTCTGCTGAGAACAACTATAACCTGCAGCTTTACATAGTCAAAAGACACATGCAGTCACTGTTAGGCCTCAAAGACAGTTTGAGAATGGAACTGATTTCATTTAGTAAGGAGGTCCACTGTACAAGTTTGAACAACCACGATAGTTTTACACAATATTTTTTGTGACTATGCTGATATTTTCAAAAATGAGCTTGGCAAACTTCCAGTCACATATTTCATGAAGTTAAACCACAAAGTAAACCCAGCTGTCAGACCAGCAAGGAAAGTTCCGGTAACAATGCAGAGTAAAGTGAAAACAGCACTAGACAAAATGGTGAATTTAGGTGTGATAATGCCAGTAAAAGAACCAACAGAATGGGTATCCTTCATGGTTGTAGCTCATAAGAAAAGTAACCTCAGATGATATTCGAATATGCATTATTAATCTCAGAGATTTAAACATGCTTAAACATCCTCATCATCAGATGTGCACAGTAGAAGAAGTAGCAGCTCTCATGCCAAATGCCACTGTTTTTTCAGTCTTAGATACAAAAAGTTCATTTTGGCAAATTTCGCTGGATCACAAATCTTCATTGTTAACTACTTTCAGTACACCATTTGGATGATACAGATTCTTAAGAATTCCATTTGAGATAAATTCTGGCAATGAAGTATTTCAACATGCGATGGAGCAAATTTTTTCAGGTTATCCCTGTGCTATCATAGTAGACATTATTGTAGGGGAAATGGTGAAGACGAATATGATAGAAACCTCAAGAAAGTTCTAGACTATGTACATGAAGTTAATCTTAAACTGAATCCTCAGAAATGTAAATTCAAGCAGGGAGAAATTACTTATGTGGGTCATTAGTTTACTATTTCTTACAACCAGACCCATCTAAGCAAGCAGCAATCCTTGAGATGCCAGTTACAGACAATGTCACATCTTTGCAATGTTTTCTTGGTATGGTCAACAATTTAGGAAAGATCATCCCAGACCTGAGTGAGCTTTTGGCACTGTTACATGACTTGACATGCAAAAATGTAAATTGGTCCTTGCTGGAACAACACCGAAGAGCATTTGACGTCCTGAAACAGAAATTGAGATATTATGATGTTCACAAATCAGTAACTCTTTCATGTGATGCTTCTAAATATAGTCTTGGTGCAGCATATCTTCAAGAAGGCATACCAGCAGCCTGTGAATTCAGACCTTTAACCCAAACTGAGATTCAGTATGCGCAAATTGAAAAAGAGCTTTTGGCTATAGTGTTCGCATGTTCGAAGTTACATGATTATATCTATGCCAAACCTGTTCAAATTGAGGCTGATGACCAACCTCTAGTGATAATTTCAGCCCCAGCATGCCTGCAATGCATGATATTAAAGTTGCAAAAATACAATTTCAGTCTTATTTATACAAAAGACAAATATCTATACCTTGCTGATGCTTTGTCAAGAGCACCCAGACAAACAACAGAACAGCATGACAATGAGAAAGCAGACTTTGAAGTCATGGAAGTCAAAAAGTTTTCCTCATCACATCTTGATGAGCTCAGAAATCACACAGCCTCAGACCCTATTCTCCAGAAACTAAAACATTTTATCAGTCAAAGATGCCCAGTACGACAAATCTGTTTACCACTTGACATACAGAAGTATTTTCCTTACAGAGACGAGCTCATGATGGAAGATGAAATCATCATGAAAGGTCCTAAAGTGGTAATTCCTTCAGTGTTACAACAGGAATATATCCAGATTTTGCATCATGGACACCTAGGTCCTGATACAACCAAAAGAAGTGCAAGAGGCATAGTATTTTAGCCTTCAATGTCAAAAGACATAAACTCTAGCATGTTTTATTTGTAACAGTACTAAATCACACCAACAAAAAGAACCACCTCAGCTAAACCAGATTCCTGAACTACCATGGCTGATGGTTGCTACTGATATTTTCGAATGGAATGGTCAGCATTATTTAGTGTTAGTAGTCTCAAATTGGTTTGAAATTGACCTTCTTCCTAATCTAACGTCTAGCACTGTCATTACAAAACTGAAGAGACATTTTTTGTTCATGATAGTCCACACAAAGTCATTACTGACAATGGAACACAGTTTACAAGTCAGCAGTACAAGAAATTTGCTGAGTCTTGGGACCTTGTCCATGTTACTAGTAGTCCTGTGTATCCACAGTCCAATGGATTAGCTGAGTGTGCATTTCAAAGTGCAAAATATTTGTTAGAGAAATCCAAGAGAGATAGTATTGATGTTTTTCTTAACCTACTCAATCTCAGAAACATTCCTTGAAATAACTTGTTTGATTCAAATGGTCAGAAATTAATGTCTAGAGATGAGAACAACCTCACTGATCAGTAAACAACTATTGATTCCAAATGCTAAGAACAGCAGAGTCATCAAGACTCAACCTTTGAAAAAAACATCAGTCATAAAAGTTGTACTATGATAAATCTAGCAAACCTCTTAGACCATTAAGACAAGGAGAGATTGTAAGGATGCAAATGTCTAAAGGATAACCGAGTGAGAATTATCAAAAATATTTGTGAAGAACCGAAATCTTATATTGTACATTTGGAAGGAATGGATTTCAGAAGGAACCAAAGACATATACTTCCAGTTTCTGAAACAGTAATGTAGCAGATTGCTTGTGCTAAAGACTCTACTTCTCAGAGTGACCCTACACTTGTTCAGATTTAAGAGGACAGTGTATTTTCTTCAAATAATCCTGATGCAATCCCTGAAGTTGCTATTGAAAAAAATTCCCCAGAAACTGTCCCTGTTGCTAAGCCCAGTCAAAGCTTTTATGTGACCAGATCAGGTAGAATTTTCAGACCCAATCCAAAATACACAGTGACTTGGACTTGAGTTCTGATTTGTTGTTAATATTGTAATGTTATCTATCATGTAGATTGCCTTGTTCTCCTCTTGCATGTCAAACAAATCAAAGAGGAAGGATGTAGATCATTATGTGTATTGTTCCCACTCAGCCACTGTAGGTAAATAGCACATGAATACAAGTACTGAGCACATGCAAGAACTGTGCCATTTTGTACAGTCAGTCAGAGTGAATACAGTCAGGAGTGGAGATGCACATGTGAGTGTGTTTGAAGTAATGAGTGAATCAGTTAGCTTAAATGCATGTTCCAAATACAGTTCCTGATGTGTTTATGTGCAATAAATATCTCAAACCCATACACTGCTTTATTGTCTCTTTTGAATGCATGAAACAAGCGACACTCAGTGCTAGTTGCTATGTAGGCAATGGAAATTAATTTTATTTTTATTCAGCTGATTAGGCCATGGAATCAGAGATCCTCTAACCAGAATGGTTTTTCTTCATTAACAGAGGTACAATGTGCTGTGCAAGATTAATTTAGCACAACAGATGCAAAATTAATCTGATTTTCTGAGAAGATGAAGACAGAGACAGGCAACAACACAAAATTGTGGGGTGCTTTACAAAATTCAACGTGTGCTTCAGACAGTGTGCTGTGCAGTACCAACCAACCCAAAAGCATTGCCTGTAATCCAGGAAATGCGAAATACTTGCAAACCTGTGTAATTATTCCTTGTCCCCTGGCCCTAGCACTTTTTTTAAACTGGCTTTCCACTTTTAGTTCTATCCTTGCCCCCCCCCCCATCTTTGCACCTCAGTGCAAAATGAATAAATAACCATGAAGACAAGAGTTAGCACTGCATCCTGTAGGCAGCAAATTTTACATCTGTGTAAACTACTAGGTTTTTTGTAATTGAGAGGGGTGTGAAGGTAATGTCTGCTAAGTTTGTTGATTCTGTGGCAGTGCAGTCTGCAAAGAAATATGCGATTAAGAAAAAAAACATTTATTGAACTTAAAATTAACTATAATAAAATCCTAGGAAGTTAGGAACTTATAAATGCAAAGAGGTAATTAAACTGTATGAGTTCCTAGGATTTTTAAGTATACAAACTGTCTCTTAATTGCACATTTCTCAAGCCTGCCTGCAGCATAAAAAAGAAAGAAATACAGTTACTGACAGGCTTGTAAACAGTAAATAAAAAAGGAACGTATCTAGCAGGGGATTTGAATGGTCTAGCTACTTCAGTTTTTCTTTCTTCCGCCTAGCTAGTTAAATTAGTACGTAGGTGCATTTTTTAAACACTTGCTCTGACATGCATGCACACATGCACATGCATATGTGCTTATTATAATGTATATATTATATTGCAGTAGTCCCGTGTGCAAGGCTTTGTCTGCAGAATTAGGTGCTGCTTGTGGAAACTGATTAAATGCTATATGATGCTTGCCACACTGCTGAGTCAATAAATGACCAAGCAAAAAGTGTCTGTTCTGCTTTTACTGATTTCACAAGCAAGCAGTATCACACTGCAGACTAACGAAAAAAATGAATCAGAATTCAAAAATGACTTGCAGTCACACATGAGTGATTTGTACTCTGTTTCCTAAACTGCATGGTTCTCAATGCAAGTTGCTATACGTGTCTACTCTATAACATGCATTTCTTCAAGACTTGCACATTATTATGAGTAATATTCATTATCTTACTTACTGGGCTACATCATGTTGTCTGCAGCTTTTCACTTTCTTTTCCACTTGGTACATTTCACCTGCTTGTGACACTCTTTGTGTGGATGCTCGGCCTATCACAATGCATGTGGTGATACATTTCTTTGGTAACATGTTTCTGCAGCTCCTCTTACAGAATGCATAATATGTGCTTAAAATTACCAGTTTAATAATACTTACTTAGGGGTTCTGGATACCAGCTATCCATCCACCTATAACTCCCTTTTCTCCATTTTTGCACATAGGTCAGGGTGTCACATCATTCTCAGATATATAACATTTAAATTAGACTGCTCAATGCTTATTTCCAGTTCGCTGTTCAGCTGTGCTAATGCATGGGTTGTACACATTTTAACTCAGACTGTTAAAGGAATAAACAGTTGCTACCTTAGCAATGTATGTTATGGCATTCCTGGTCAGTACGCTGTATTTTGAGTGTAGTTCATTTCCTGAGAATCAAGAAATAGTTGCACTGGCAAGTAAACACTTTTATTTTACATTAAAAAGGAGCTTAAGATGTATGTAGATGATTTACCAAGGAGCAATATGCTGGATGAGCAGCCATGGGCCCCCTTGGAGGTGTGGGCCCAGGGCAGCCACCCAAATCACCCCCGTTATAATCCATTGTTCATTCTGCACATCTGTCTGGTTATATGATGCAGTGCAGACAATAATTTTGACAATCTGAGGTGATAAAAACAAAAAGCTTTAAGCTAGGAGGTTACATATTTTCCAAATTATTTACTACATGTGGAAGTAATATCTGTTATTTTCAAGGACCTTATCCACGTCTTTGCCTGCTGGGCCCAGTCTAAAATGGGTAAAGCTTATTTTGTTTACTCTGCAATTAGGAAAACAAAAAAAATGTGCACGCAGAACTGAAGCATTTACCACTTTGTGTGACATAAACTGTAGCAAATAGTTTGCTGTAGTTTAAAAAGGAAGAGATTTTTTTTTTACATCTGAAGCTCTCTAAAACTCCATGTATCAGGGTGCCATTAAATAGGTGCACATGCAGCTGATGCCCCGCCCATGAAAGTGTGTGTCTCTGAATGCACCAGTCCCTGGAATACTAAAAAGTCTCTCTCTCTCTCTTTTAAACATCCCTGGCTGAAAGTTTTCCTTTACCAGCTGAACACACAAACACACTTGACTCTTTCTGCAAGAGCAGTCTTACATCACAGGAGCTGGAGAGTGCTGGCCTTTTGCCCAAGATTCTGATGTATTTTACTTCATTTTGGGAGGAAGTAAGAGAGTACACGTGTGTGTGTGTGTGTGTGTGTGTGTGTGTGTGTGTGTGTGTGTGTGTGTGTGTGTGCAAAATGCTCCAGTTAGATAGACATTTTTGGCATAGTGGGAAAATGAAGGTAGAAAGAATCAAATCCTGTACCCTTAACTACAAGAGGCAGCCCATTATGAGCTCAGAGCCTTAAACATCCACACCAAATGCCAAACTTCCATTAACTTCTTTTTTTTTTTTTTTTTGAGGTAAATGCATGTCCATTCAACACCTGTTGTATTTCTTTAAGTGAATTAAGAGTTCTATGGTGATTAAGGCTTTGAACTGTTAATTAACTGCTTCCTGCAGTCAAAAGTACAGGGTTTAAATTCTCTGACATTCATTAACCTACAGTGTAAATGTGAATAAGTCACTTGGAGAGTATTCCTGGGTCACCCCTGAAAAGGGACACTTTCTCCAATGGATTTACCTGGTTAACAAATAAATAAAAATTGTATTTAGAATTTGTCCTTTTGAGGCCTTTGTTCTGTTTCCAATTAGTTTTGGTTTTGTCCAGAATTCTTGCACAAAGAAACTGAGACTTATTTCAGTTTGTTCTTTGTAAAACTTGTGACCTTCTGGCAATTTTTGTGTGGGTTACAGTTGCTAAATAATGTCAGGCATATGTGTTTCAGATTTTGTGTGCTTCAGAAAATTCTTGTTATTGCAACTTTTTAAGTATATAACAGAAGGATTTAAAACATGATTCTGATTGTTGGGTCTTTGTCTCTAATTCTTGACCTAAAAGGTTAGGAGGGCATGGTGGGTATGCAATGGGTTGCATGTTGTGGTTTTAAAAGTAGTGAGCTTTAATACACTTCTCAGTCATTATTTATGTATTGTTCATTTATTTTATTTCAAATACACATGTGAATGTACACAGTTGTAGCTGATGATTACATCTGTATGTTTGTGTATGTGTGTATGTGTGTGTGTGTGTGTGTGTGTGTGTGTGTGTGTGTGTGTGTGTGTGTGTGTGTGTGTGTGTCCTGCATCCCAGATTAGTTTTGAAGTAAAGGAAGGAATTGACTGTAGTAAATAGGGGCTTCATCATGTCAACCATGTTCTTTGAGTACAATTCATTGTTTTGTTGACTGCTAACAGTGTGCTTATTTATCTGTAAACTGCACAGCATGAAGTCTGTTAACTATGAATGCATTTTTTATTTAACTATTTTTTGCAGGCACGAGGATGTGAAATGCACTGTGTTGTATTACAACAGTTTGGTACTTACTGCAGATGAGTTAAGGCTATGAGCTATTAATGAGCTGTGTCATGTAGTGTGGCTTTTGATTCCCTCAGCCTTCATTTGTCTAGTGTGAGTCTAACCAAGTTACTTCACTTGACAGTACTCATGGGCTGCCCTTGAAAAATAGCCAGTAGTCTGTCCCAAGCTGTTAAAAGATGCATTACACATTTATCTTTTGAATCCCTACATCTTTCAGAAAGTCCCTAATTTGTGCCTCACTATATGCTATTTGACTATGAATTCTTGCATATCTGTTGTAGTTTAATGGACTGCCAAATGTATTTTCAATAAATGTAATTTCCAAAGGAAGAAAAATGTTCTGTTGCTCATGCTGTTTTTAATGTGAGTGTTTTGTTTATGAAATGGCTATTAGTGTTCTTGCAGTAAAATGTTTAATAAAATTTTGAAATTAAATCCAAATCTCTGTGATCACTGTACAAATAAAGAAGAAAGTAATATGCAAACTGACAGGTTTCAACAGTGCTTTATCATAACTTGGGAAAGACAGCCAAGTAATGGGATATTGGCATAATTGTGGGTAGGGGGACTGGCCCATGACTCTGCCTAGGGCTCCATTTGACCATGATCCAACTTTGCCATTGTTGTTCAGAAGCTGCACATGAGCATTTAGCTGCAAAGGTATGCCGCATCACTTTGTTTTTCTATCTTTTAAACCAAGTGAAGGGACAACCCAGGAGCAGCATGTGATTATGTGACTTACTCAAAAGTCACACTATAGGCATGGAGAGGAAGAAGGAAACAAAACCTTCACCCTTTTCTACAGGAAGCAGCTCAATAACAGTTTGGAGTTTAATCCTCTGTGCTAACTGCCAGACCTTCACTTATATCTTCATTTTCAATAGATCACTGAGGGAGAGCAATCATTCAGGTTTATAGTCAGTCAGCAATGCCAATTGTTAAGAGTTTCAACTATTTTTTTTCAAGTGTTCAAAAAATGCATGTTGAACAAAGGCAGTAGTTTGCTTCTTATCTGTCTTTGAATTATGCAGAACATCACTGATTTGCTTCATATTTATGCCCTGTCCCTCATTAACTTTTTATTTTAAATTACTGAGATTTACTGTCAGTCAGTAATGCTAGTCATTACAGTTTCATAGTTTGTATTATTCAGAGACTGTACATCTATGCAACACTTGTTAATTCTGTTAACATTTTAAGTGATTTAGAGTCGTCTGGCACTCATGTTAATGAGCAACTTCCTGTAGTCAAAAATACAGGGTCTGAATCCTTTCACCTCCATTTGCCTACTTTATGGTTTGAGCATGTCACTTAACCTGGCAGTGCTCCTGAGTCACCCATGTTAAACGACAATTCGCACATTGGCTTTACCTGTTTAACAAATACATTAAATAATATCGAAAAATGTGTCTCTTTTTGTCCTTCATTATTTTTAACTTTGTTCAGAATTCTTGAGCAGAGATTGAGAGTTATTTTGGTATGCTCCTTGTAAAAATTTGTGGCTTCTGGCAAATTGTTGCAGGTTGTAGTCACTAGAAATGACAGGCATGTAAGATTCAGATTTTGTATCTTACAGAAAATGCTTGATAATGCAAAGCTTGTTATTTTATTAAGTTTCCAAGTATGTAACAAATATTTAAAAGCTGTTCCTGATTTTATTCATTGTTTCTGATTCTTGAACTAAGAAGTTGAGAGGACAGAGGAGTTGTACTGTGTGACTTTAATATTAGCAAGCTGAGATACATTTCTGGGACATTATTTACAAATGTATTCATTCACCTGATCTCAAACAAATATCTGAGGTATACAGTCATACAAATGGCTGTGACTGATGGATGACTGTGTGTATGTGTGTGTGTGTGTGTGTGTGTGTGTGTGTGTGTGTGTGTGTGTGTGTGTGCATCTATGGTTCTCGAATTTCAGTATCTCAAAACTATAAAGTCGAATGGCCCACAATCCCAAAACACACAATCATGAAAAATAAAATCCTGAACATGCACAGACCATACACCACACAACATGCACACCATTCAAACCACAACACACAAACTACACAATCCTACACTACTTATACATAGGGGGGTAAGCACCCCTGCACGCCCACACCCCCCTACTTATATATATCAACTCCGAGATCGCTCTTATAAGTAAAGTAATGGCTTACTCACATGCACACATTCCACACTCCCTCGCACACACACACACACACACACACACACACACACACACACACACACACACACACACACACTCATATTTTCACCTCCCTACCCCAACCCACATGCACAACTTACAAAAACACTCACATACACTCACTTACCTTCACTTCCGTAAAACATCCCGGCCAAGCACTTCCTGTCCCGTTGCTGCACTGCATAAGCGCAGATTCAAGATATTCAAATTCACTCTTATGCACTTTCAACATTTTTGTTTTTTGCCTTTACGGTCCCAAGATACTGAAATTCGAGATTTCAGTATTTCAGGATTGCAAAGGGGAACTATATATATATATATATATATATATATATATATATATATATATATATATATATATATATATATATATATATATATATGGATCACGTAGTAGGAAAGGAATAATAATAACAACTGAGATGGGGAAAGGCTAAAGTTAGTTGTCACCAAAATTTTGTTGATAGAGATGATAAGTGATGAGAGATAATGAGAGAATAATTTGCTTATTTATTTTTCGTGTGTGTGTGTGTGTGTGTGTGTGTGTGTGTGTGTGTGTGTGTGTGTGTGTGTGTGTGTCGGGGATCCTGGACTTTTTTTACTTACTTTCAAGTGTCTAATGTTTAAAGAGGTGGGTGTGTAGTAAAACAATATATTATAACTGCTGTATAGCTTTTGTCTTATAAATAGAATAAAAGGAAATGTTTACTTTCCTAAGCAAGTGACTGATTTTAAAAGTAAATGGAGACTGGCAGTGCTGTAAAACAAGGATTCTAACCATGTTACTTTATACTTGTTTTACTGCAGACCCAGTATAAAGTAACATTTTAATGATGTTGTGAGCTCCCTCCCTAGTTGTTAGCAAATGTTCCACATTTTGCCAGTTCGTTCCACTTTATGAGAGGTAGCAAAGTGTTCCATAGTTTGAAGATGGAATGTTGACTTTGGCTGCAGTTTCTTTAGTTATTTTGCTTGCTGGTGCTGTGGATGCTACGGTAATGTCAAACCATACTAAGCTGCCTGAAAATGAAGAAGCCACAAATTAAGAATATGAGGATACCTGGTTTTAATTATCTCAGTCAATTAAACCTACAAATTGTCGAAGTCTTCTGTTGAGACTTGTGCTTAGACAGTTCTAATAACATTCAGGAAATTATAACTGCATCATTTAAAATCCTGCACATCGAAAAAAGTACTGAAATCCTGCAACGGGTTATTGTGACTAGACATTCCATTTTGAGCACTACTCATGCCTTTTAACTTTCCCTATTTTTGTAGAAGTCCCCGATTTTGCTTCAGACGTTTGTCCTGTCCCTCATAACATTTTTGATTTTATTGTAATTTGTTCTGTCCTCATAACATTTTTGATTTTATTGTAAATCACTCATGATTATAGTCAGTCAGTAATGACAGTCATTAGAGTTTTATACTTTTCATTGCTCAAAACTTCATTGATGCAAAACTTGTTTTTCTGTTAATTTTTTAAATGAATTATAGTAATATTTATAAATGTTCTTAATTTTTATCTTCTTTCCATTTTTCGGCTTTGTCCAGAATTCTTGACTAAATAAATTGAGAGACATGGTGTTACCCCAAAATACTCAGATCTAAGTTATTTCTAATCGTGTTATCTCAGTAAACCAGAAATAGAGTAGCAAGTGGTTCATATTGCTGTACTTCCTTGGTGCAGTTTTTGTCCTTATTAATGCAGTTTTCCTTGGACAGGGCTGGAAAACTGATATTTATTTGCAGTCTCAACAGCTCATCTAGCAGCACATTCAACTTTGGTGCCGAAGGCTGTGAGTTCTACTTCCAAACCAGGGTGTTAGATAATTTGTTTTCTGGAACCGATAGTGTAGTAAAGTATAAGGAAGCGATGTACTCCTGAGTGTGCCTTCCTTTGGATGAGACATTAAACTGAGGCCTCATCTGCCTGAGCTAGTGGTAGCTCAAGTGGATGTAAAATATACCATTGCACATATCAAAAACAATAATGGAAGTTCTCCAATGTTCTGGCCACATTTTCCCTAGGCAATATGAATACCACCTCAGGTCTCCCTTGAAAAGATGACATTTATCTACTGTGACTAACCCAGTAAAAAAAATGTATAAATAAAGTTGCCACTATATCTCAATTATTTCATTATATATTTGTACTCTGACTATTTTAATGCACCAGAATCATTAAGGGTTAATGGTTATTATACTTCAATGGACCTGCTGCCATAAAGTGGTCTTGGTGGCTTTTTCTCCAGAATCTACTTTAAGCCCCCTTTATATGAGTTATGCTGGGCATAATACTTTTTTTTAATTCTGTATAAGTAGAATGGCATTAGTGTGAGTCACAAACATCTTGCACAGTTCCTGGATCCTATTTTAATTGTCACTTTTTTTTTTGCTTGAATTACTCTGATTTGTGATCTTAGAGCAACTCTTACCTTTTTAACCAAAAAAAAAAATAAATTAATAATAATAGCAGATCTGTGTGTTTTAAGGCTTTCGATTTTTAGTCAAAATACTGACAAGACCATCTCCCTCATTATTCCTGGAATGGGTTACTGTGATTAAACATTCCCTTTTGAGAGCTACACATACCTCTCAACTGTCCCTGTTTTTGCAGAATTTTGTAACTATTGTTATAATTCAGGAGCTGAGGACTGAGCACTCTAACGTCTACCTACATGAATTTTTAGCAGACATTTAAACTACTTTGCTACACACAAGCGTCTGTAGTGTGAAGATATGTGTTTTGTTTTGAATGTTGACTACATGAGCTGAATTTGTTTAAAACTGTTTTCCTTAAAATGAAACACACAACAAAATATGTTTAACTCAAATTTAGGTTAATGATATTTTTTTCTTTTTTGTACTGCGCCTGAGGCACAAATGTCTTTCTGCATAACATTTTGTCACCTCTGTTGTATTGGTAGGTACACCCCTGATTTTCTACATGAAAAATTAGTAGTTTTTCTATGTTTTGAGTATTGTCAGAATTTGTAAGATTATGGCATTAAATGTTTTTCATAGGGAAACGGTCTTTCAATTTTAACCTTATATTATGGGTGAGTTGTCATCATGTATTCTATACTTTATTGCTATGGTGTTTAGTGTTTCTTTTCACATGCCCTACATGTCCCTGCAGCTAGCTAAAGTGTCCATATTGTGCCCCAGCAAGAAAAAGAACCTGGATCAATCAAGCATATGTGGTATAAACTGTAAGCAACTGCTTGCTACAAATGTAGCAAGCAGTTGCTACACTTTAAAAGAAAGACCTTTTTTGTTCCTCAATTTAGAGTAGGGGAGGGGCTGATCAGCCAGAATAGATAGCTATACCTCTTCTGCAGATTAATATATATATATATATATATATATATATATATATATATATTTTTTTTTTTTTTGTTACAAATGAGGCATTTTATTAGTCTGTCAAAAATCAGGTGTTTGTGTCTTTCGGCTTTTCCCGGTTAGGGGTTGCCACAGCGGTACTCCGGTCTGCTAATGATTGGCAGTAGATTTTTACGTGCCGAGTTGCCAGCCCTGATGCACAACCTTCAACGAAGGTGCGCCCATTCACGTATGTCTCACAAATCAGGTGTAAATAACTTTTACAGTGCAGTACAGGGCAGTATGGTTTTGTTCAAATTATTTTAGCAGGAACATTTTAATTACAACGTCTATTTTATTTTTAATGTATTCTGTTTACATTTTTATCAGGCTTAAGTACCTTACAGAATGATCAAATGCAGGTTCAGCCCATGCTACTATCACATTATTGAAACAAAAAGCAACAAACAACAAAATATCAGTAGAATCATAATAGAACAGCTATGTAACTAATAATACATAGACATTAATGCAACAGAACAGTAAAAGCTGTACAAAGAAACTGAAATGCAGACAATTATTGATAGTTACACATCCCAGAGGATTTTACAGGATGGTGTTACAGATGTCTAAGAAAACATACTACGGAAGGAAAATAGTGACTGTTACTTGACAAGTATGTAATTAGTTAGTGAGGCATAAAATTAAACGAAGCAGTACAGAGTAAGAGGTAATCAGAAATAATGAGTTGTTAACTCATAATAGTAACATCTGTTCTCCCAAACATCTTAAATGATCTTCCTGGAAAAAAGAGGTGTGGCTTGAAGGTGGGTACTGGCAAGACATAATTGCTCAAAAAATAAATGACTTTGGAATATCTTTGAAAAACCTATAAAAAAGAAAATACCTGGCAGTCTACTTCCATTTCCTACTTTCCTAGTAAACTTCATGTATGGTGGCTGCTGTTTACAGGATCACTATTGAAGTCAGGCACTGATTCCACTCATTTATAGTGTACTCAGTTCTCATCCCTTGAATAAAGCCATAATAGAATCTCCATATTTCCTGCTGGTCTTACAACTATAACTTATTGCTGTCTCTCCCTCTCTATCTGAAGTCTTCACTGACATAAAAATATCTGAAGATGTTGCAGTTAAAGATAAGCTATTCTATTTAATACCATAAAAATAAATGTAATGTAGTTTGTTTTCTGAAAGAATGGTCTACTACTCACTATCAGTTTAGCATCTGTCCACACAGCCACCTCTTCATCTACCCATGGTCATTTGTCTCATTTAATCTACAGGGGGTCCAAGACAACTGAGTAATTGTACAGCAGAGTATGATAACATTTTATGAACTAAAATGGAACATAAACTAACATTTTATAGCTGTCATCATAGTAAATGATATCAAGAAATATAAACCTCACATGAAGAGAATCTAAGAAAGACATCATAAATGTAAATGAACATTGCTATACTTAGATATATTGAATGTGTATATAAACTACATATAAATGCATTTTCATATTACCATAGTTACTCTAAAGTCTCTCATTCGTATTATAATTATATTTTCATAAAAAAACTCAGTTGAAAAGTTAATTTTGTCTATATTAGAAATGTATTCCATGTGTTCTGACTTTTTGGACTGCACCCTTGAAATGTTATAGTTATGGTACATATTTGATCTCTGAGGTTTATGTTATTTCTACTGGCATTGTCTATTAACTCAAGTCTTTCTAGTCTTTCTTGAAAGCAAACATAAGACTGATGTTTTCTTCCTTACTTACAATTTGTACTGAAGCCATCACTAGATGAAAAGTTTACAAAAAAGCTATTACGATGCACCTCTGAACATTGTACTAGATAATAATTGCCTACCCACTGCCTTGTGCTTCCTTTCTGATTGCTGTTCAAAGTCTGTGTCACTGTTCTTTCTCTTCATGTCCTTTACTATCCCCATCAGTGTCCTATGAAGCACAGTACCAAATGTTTTGCTAAAGGTAAGATATCAAGTCTTTTAAGTCCAATCCATTTTTTTGTATAGTAGTGACACAATTTAGCTAGTATCCACCAGGGATTTCTGCCATTTGTTTAAAAATACAGTGAGAGTTGGGTTGTCTGCCATGTTTTGTCATCATTTGTAATCTCCCGAGCTTCTTCTGTATCTTTTTTGTCTTCTCAGTCACATATTAGTTGGATACAGCAACAAATCCATGCAGATTTAATTCAGCCATGATCACAGCAGCAAAAGTTTTCTGCATGGATGGACCATTTAGATTATCAATAAGCTGTCATGTCTGTTAGAGATGGCAGGAAACTGGATTACCAGGAGAAAACTCATGTCAGATACAGGAAGAACATCAAAGCTCTGAAATGAATCAATGCCATGGAGATGCTAAACATTAAACAAACCATTGCACCAACATGCTGCCATACAATAGCCATGATTCCATTCCTGTGCAGTAAATTTACCATCCATACTCCTTCTGTCCTGCAATGTTTACATCCTGCTCTTTCATTCATTTTCTATATACAGGTGAATATTACATAGTTTTCCATGTTGCCAGTCCCTTTTACCACTTGACTGTTTTCTTTATAACATGTCTATCTCAGGCAGACTATTCTTACATTCCATAATGCATAGAATAATTATTTATAATCTTCCCTTTCTCCTGCTTTCTCCTTCTTTAGGACTTTTTGAAATCAGTAAATACAAGGAAGAAAACAACGGTTTAACATAATTGTAAAATATAAGTATGATATTACAACTGCTTTCCGCTGATTTATTATTATAGACAGGATTGTGGGGAATAGAACAAATAAAGCAGGGTGGCATTCAATATTAAATACAAAAGAAAAGAAATGGATAATTAAGCTGGGTGGTTTATTTTCACCAGGGATTAATGAAAATGAAATGATTGAGTGAGCTCAGATAACTATGAAGAAAATAATCCCAATATATCAAATAATACTCCACTGGTATTCATAGACCATACCACACCATAGTGGCTCTATGGTAAAATCCAAGGGAATAGTAAGGCCAAATAATATATCTGAACCAAAACCTTTTTCCCAGCAATGCTACGTTCGTTCCTAAGTAATGTATTTGTACCCATCCATGATGTAATCACAAACAAAAATCAGTTCAAAGAAACAGACAATAATAGCCCTTGCCAATCTCCACCTTAAAAATGTGTTTCAATATGTTAGAGAGACACCCATATGCAATACTGTGTCCCCCTGTATAAATCTATGATTTCCACAAACATACATATATATATATATATATATATATATATATATATGTACACAAACATATACCTGATAAATGCCCAAATCCGAAAACGTATCATCAGCAATGTTATGTCCGTTCCTATACCAATAATGTATTTATAGCCATTCGTAATGTAATACCAAACAAAAATCAATTGCAGGGAACGAACAATAATAGCTCTTGTTACCAATGTTTTAGAAAAACATCCATATGCAATACTACATTCCCCTGTATAAAACTGTGGTTCCACATAAGTTGAATAATATCAGGTCTGATATGAAAGCCGTGGATATACCATCATAATGACAATATCCGTGAGCTCATGGAATGATTCCCCTATCTAGGAATCAAAAAACAAAACCGTCACTTGATATAGTCTTGTTGATCATACCATCATAAATATAAAATTGCAACTATTACAACTGGAAACAATGTCCAACTGCTATATTAGTATACCTGACCAAGGCTTATCTATAATGGTAATATCATGGGAAACCCTGTACAACTCAATGGACCCAATATAAAAATATAAATGTCTAACTGATATAGAACAGGTCGACACAAAATCCTGACAGGGAGATCAATGTAATTGATTGTAAATTTCAGATGGACCAAAATGGTAGCCCATGTATGTACAGATCATCATATAATCTAGCTAGTTATATTACAATCATTTGGGTAAATCAAAAATAAATTCATCAGACAAACGATGATGAAGTATATAATGTGATAACCTAAAAAAACATATATTAACCCTCTAGCAAGACAATATATGTCATATTCGCATATAGCTAGTATCACACAGCAATAATGGCTGACAACCATGATAGGTTTTACAAACAAAACCCCTCTGCTAATAAAATCACTTAAAAGTTTTGATTAACCAATGAGCATAAATTTTGTTTCTATATTGGGTTATATAAGGGCATTGACTTTTATGTTTTTTTCACTTAACACTGATGAAAGTTGCTTAACTTGCTCAGCCCCTTAAATAAAGGTCTAAGTACTAATAAACCAATAAATGTCCCGTTTGCATACAGTTTACAGATACATGAATATTACCAAAATTGTCTGGCCACAATGTTAAATGTTACAAGCATAATCACTCTACTAACTGGCTTGCCCCTGCTGAATGTTCAGCTAGGTAGAAAATGTAAAGAACTACCATATAGCATTGGTCCCAATTGGAATATGCCCTATATCCAAAAAAGCAAACAGAGGTTAATAAAGTAGTCAGTTATCCAGTAGTGTTGATCCGAGCAGTAAATCATACAAAAGTTCACCCAAATTCGAAGACTCTGTTGAGATCTCATGAGAAATCCAAAACGCTTGCACTGGCAACGTAGTTGTAAAAAGTCCAAACACAAGACCAAGCCACATATGTATGCGACCGATAGATTTCTGATTATGTAATTATAATGTAGATTCCATCACTAACTGCTCACAATTATGTCTATTTAGTAATAAGTGACACTTCAATACACTGTGATACAGCAAAAAATGGCTGACGACTATGTTAAATTATACAAGCAGAACACTGTTCTAATTCAATAGTCTGAAACAAAGGCCAAACGTGTTTACCAAATAAAAAACTTTAATTGAACCCCCCAAAACAAGACAAAATGTGCCTTAATGCAATTATGCGGCCAGTGGGTCCATTCCTGTTTATGAAAAAAATGCTGTAACCCAGAGAAAATGGCTGGCGCCAATGTTAAATAGCAAAAACAGAAACAGTCCATTGATAAACTGCTGTAAATAAGGCCAAATATGTAAATAATAAAGTGACTGCTTTCCGTTGCTCCCCAGAACAAAGTGTGTCATGAAGCCCAATTGTCCAACCCAATAGTTCAATGTCGAAAGATAATCTGGCAAAGAATAAGTCTAAAATTGTAAGCGTAGTCTAAGAATGATGCTAAAGTTGACCCAAAGAGTCCCAAAGTCCAAAAGTACTTACAATTGTGCCTTTGCTAATTAAAGACACCAAACCAAGGTCATAACCCAATGAACTGCAGTCCTGATGCTTCTAGGTCTAAGCCGATCCAGAAAATGGACGTGCGTGTTGAAGCCAAATCCACAGTGTAATGCGAACCATGAAGACACAATTCCACACTTGTAAAATACAAGAAAACAGCACACAAGATCCACCACCTTGTTTAGTAATTCACAGGTGTAGAGTAGGCATGTAACAGGTCACTAAAAATAACAAATGTCAAATGAGCAGAAAAAATAGCACATCCATAGATGTGCAGGAAACCACATGCCAACAGCAAGGGGAAAACCACCGTATAAATGTAACAGAGCCCTTGCAAATACAGCAACTGCACAGCCTCAAAAAGAGTCAATTCAAATCAAAAAAGCACAAAGGCTAGCAGACTGTAGTAGAGAAATGCTTCAATAAAGCATATAAAAGAAGAGCAATCATAAACTAATTTCATGTTTTTTCACATAACACTGATGAAGGCTGCTTAACTCGCTCAGTCGAAACCGGTTTGTGATTGCTTTTCATTTATATGCTTTATTAAAACATTTCTATACCACAGTCTGCTGGCCTTTGTGCTCTTTTGATTGGAACTTACTCAAAATAGCCAATGAAAGAGGAGACAGAATGAGATATGTGGTCAAATTAACAAGGGGCAGGCAATTAGAAAGACAGTTCAGTTTAAAAACACAACAGCACCAGGGTGGAAGAGTGGGGAAAACTTAATTTCTTTGCGACTCAAAAGAGACACAACTATGGTCTCTTTCCTAGTTTAAATATGCAATTGGAAAACACAGTGTGTAGTAAATAAATCACAATATAAAAACTGAAGAAGGCAATGAAGCAATACAAAACAAAAGAAAGCAAAAACAAATTAACCTTTCCCCCACAGCAAGTTGTAGCAGAGTCTCAGTGACCTTTTCCAGTGAAGTGTTGAAATGTTTTATTTTTCCCCTTAAATAGAAGGTTTAGTTCCTAGCTCCACCCTCACTTCATGGGTAATTAACCTTAAAGGATAACAACGGGATATTAAAGCAGATTCTCAACTTGCTGTCTCTTTTAGTCCCCATTGTTTGATACAGCTACAAAAAATCATCACCACAGCTTTAAAAAGTAATGCAGTCAACTGTTTTACCTCTCAGGCTTCCTACCTTTCCATAATGTTTTACTTTCAGTTTGCAAAACAAGTTGAAAAACCCCAGCTGGCTCTTAAATGATGATGTAGCATCTGCCAGAGCTCTTGCTGTAGTTACCTGGATGTTTCCTCCCCCAAAGTGATGTAACCACTGGCTGATTTGCATGCTCTATAGAAGAACCAATGAACCTACCAAATTGTGATGTCAGAACTGCCTTTCCCAGCCCACTCTTAACCCAATATTACTGGGTATATGCTGTGTGGAACTCCTTTTCTGTGTAAGTGTACCCTGTCGACTGCATTTATCTGAGGGATTTGAGGAAAGTTTGCATTGCCTGCATCTTTCTCCAGCTTTGTGTGTGTGTGTGTGTGTGTGTGTGTGTGTGTGTGTGTGTGTGTGTGTGTGTGTGAATGTACAGGTAGGTGTGTGTGTGTGTGTGTGTGTGTGTGTGTGTGTGTGTGTGTGAGTATGCACACAGGGTGTGTGTGTGTGTGTGTGTGTGTGTGTGTGTGTGTGTGTGTGTGTGTGTGTGTGTGTGTGTGTGTGTGTGTGTGTGTCTGTGTGTGTGTGTGTGTGTGTGTGTGTGTGTGTGTGTGTGTGTGTGTGTGTGTGTGTGTTCCATTCCTGGAAATATTACAGCAAAAATGTCAAACTAATATCAATTTTCTGAAAAGCCCTACTGATGTGACAAAGCACAGTGAGGAAGTACAGGTAAAAGTACAGTAACAGCTGCATAATTTTAAAAATTACCATGCATAGACATTAATTGCATCTTTTTACATAGGAAGCAGATGTTTGTCACAATTAATAGAGAACACTACATACATTTACATGAAGTATGAGAGACTGTAATTTTCTTAAATTACCACTTAATAAAACATGCAACTGCTGTCATGCAAGTCCTTGAAATATATCTTTTTTATAGTCTATCATTTGTTAGCTATTTAACCACAGTGTAAGGAAAAAACTGGGAGTTTGGTTTGTAAAGAAGTGATTTTTCCCAGTGCTATAGAGCTTGGATCTAAACTGGACAGGAGGAATGCAACAAAAAAGTGTCTACTGTAAGGAAGGAAAGGTTGTGAGAAGCAAACAGTACATTAGTCTGGTCACCTGCTGTGAGCTGTCAGTAACATGCAGATAATGGGTCAAATTACCCTTAGCTCTTTGATAGCTAGGGAAGGTAGGTGTGAAGGGAAGGCAGGTGTGAAGGGGAGGGGACTTACCTTGAAGAACTAGATTTCTTTTGTCAAGCCTGTATTCAAGTTAGCATTTCTAAGAAGAAACAGGAAAAATGCACTTTTCAGTTATGTTCTGTGACATTTGCACTGCTTGGGTTTGAGGTAGTCATTGAAAATTAATAAAATGTTAACCAAAACTAGGTGTTTACAACACAGCAGTGAATGCCTGTAAATGAGTGCAGTGACAGGAGCTCTAGGGAAATAGTGGCAGATGTGATGCATAGAGGTGGACTAAACTTTTGGAATTCCTTCAATATGCCAGACCCCATGTTGCCAGACTCAGAAATTATGTATAAAAATATCTAAAAACCTGTAAATAGTCCCAGAGTGGTGTTAAAATGTAGGAAACACCAAACCATGATGAAATAAACATGTTTTTGAGTCTGAAGGCGCGGTTGTCCTTTTACTGACCTGTTCTAATTTCTGTATGACTCACAAGAGACACATCCATGATCTCTTTCCTAGTTTAAATATACAGTTAAGAGCAGAATACAAGTTAAACACATTGTAGAGAAAATATATCACAATATACAAAATAGAAGGCAATGAAGCAAAACAAAATACAAAAAAACAAACTAACCTTTCCCTCACAGCAAACTGTAGCAGAGTCAGAGACAGCTTTCTCAGTAAAGCTTTGAAATGTTTTATTTTACCTCTTAGATAGAAGGTTGAGTTCCTAACTCTAACCTCAGGTCACAGGTAATTAACTTTAATTGATCTATTGTAATTTCTGTGTGACTCACAAGAGTCACAACTATGGTCTTTTTCCTAGTTTAAACATGCAAGTAAAAGCATGACAAGTAAAACACAGTGTAAAGAAAATAAATCACAATGTAGAAAAAAGAAGAAGGCAAAGAAGCAAAACAAAATACAAGAAACCAAAACAAATTAACTTTTTCCTTGCAGCACATTGTGGCAGAGTCTGTATGAGCTTTTCCTGGATCAGACCCTTGTGTCGTTTCAATAAGTGTACCAGGAAACTCCTCCCATACAAGGATCTGAGGGATTCCATGCATGCCCTCAAAGACACTGTTTGTCTGAAGTATCCTCAGTCTACAAGACCACAAAGGCCATACCAACCTTCAATGGGGTCTCTGTAGCAGGTACCTGAGAGGTCTTGTGTCTTGTGTCTTTCGGCTTTTCCCAGTTAGGGGTCACCACAGCGGAACTCTGGTCCGCTAATGATTGGCAGTTGATTTTTACGTGCAGAGTTGCCAGCCCTGACGCACAACCTTCAACGAAGGTATGCTCATTCATGCATGTCTCCACGCAGAAGACGCTCTAGCTGAGAATCGAACTGGACAGCGTCTTACTGTCTTACTACCGCAGCACCACCACCATGGCATGTATCACAGGTTTGACCACCTCAGTGGCTACTCAGAGACATTGGACTGAGAATCATCTCAGGGTCTCAGGGTCTCTTGACTTTTTTCTTAGGGGGAAGGGCAATTTCAGGATCCTAACAGTTTTCCATCTTAGACTGAGCTAGGTATTTCAAATCCTGAGTTTCAAGAAAGGTATTGGGAGGATAGTCTCAATCTGAGGATCTTAGGTATTAATGACTGACAAATGAAACAAGATTTGTAGTAGTGTTCTTAGCATAGGCAAAAAAGGCCCTTAGTGTGCAAGTCCATTTACAGAATGTGCCTATAGCACTTACCCCTCCTTGGTGACATGTAACAATTTTAAACCACAGCTCTAAGAAGTAAGAAAAGGAAGGTTCCCCAACAGGGCAATTATCTGGCAATGTTTAATGAAGCAAACGGTACCAATGACAAAATGTGGATCAGACCTGCATTCAGGTGGGTGGCAAGATAGTCTGATGATCTTGCATGCCCGTCCTTAATAACCTGATGCACATACCTAAATATTAGGCTATGGCAGAAATCAATGTATTTTTGTTTTGCACACATTACTAATTTCGCATGCCCATATATGTAATTTTGTACCATATAAAAATTATTACAATTTCATGGAAAACATAGGTTTAGACAGTATAGTTAGTCTTTCTGTAAATTAAAAATGTGTTTTCCTTATTCCTCTTTTGAATATCAAGCTACTAATAGTTTATCAGGTCATAAATCATCTAATGGACAGAAAATGCTTTTGTCTAGCATGTGACATTACAATAGCTTTGGGCTAAATAAAATTAATTTTTGCCACATGTTGGACTTTTATGTTTTTTCTTTATATACAAACTTTACAAATAATTGAACTTAAACTACTCAGGCTACTAATAATTATTTCTAAGAGTAGTTTTCATATTATAACAATAATAAATAATTAAGAAGATTTTAGAATGCCTGTGAGTAAGCTTCTGAAAAATGCATGCACACGCAAATTCTAAACTTCCTCCTTAATAATCAGATCCTATCTGCTACTCAGCATGGACTCATACCAGGTCACAGTACTACAACTGCTTTAATATCCTTCATGGACACAGCCAACAAAGCTCGAGACCCAGGCAAAATTGTTTCCAGCCTATTTCTTGACTTAACTAAAGCTTTTGATACAGTTTCTCACTCACTTCTTCTAACTCAGCTCTCAGATAGCTCTCAAATAGCAGTCTCTCACCTCCTCAGCTGTTTTTCTAGTTACCTATCAGATAGACAACAGGCAGTTAAATGGCAAAAACTCCCTATCTCCATATCTTCACACCTCTACTGGTGTTCCCCAAGGCTCTGTATTAGGACCACTCCTGTTTAGCATCTTTACTAATAATCTTCAGTCCTCATTCAGCCAGGGGTCACCCATACAATATGCAGACGACTCTACTATAATATGTTCTGCTGATTCTACATCAGCTCTACAACAAATAACTCAATCGGCTTTTATATCCATAAAGACTTGGTTACATAATAATCATCTGTCTCTTAATCCTAACAAAGCCAAACTTATTTTATTTACCCCCAAGAAAAATACTCCCATAAACAAAACTCAGTTCACTATACTTTCTCAGACCAATGCAAGTATCAAAGTTGTTAGTCACACTAAGCTGCTAGGAGTAATAATTGATGAAAGCCTAAAATATGACCTGCACATACAACACAACATCAATAAAACATGCCAAAAGATGGGTATTCTTTACTGGCAAAACCACTTCCTTATTCCTTCCACCAAACAAGTACTTGCTACCACTTAGCTATTTTCTTCTTTCATCTATGGGGCCCCCTTACTCAGTAATCTGCTATCCTCCATAACCAAATTGCCAAGTTTGCAACAAATGCTAGACATTCTACTCACCACTGCGCATCTCTACACTCACTGAACTGGCTGGAACTTCCACGTTATCTCACCTACCTTCAATTAACCACTGTAAATAAAATAATTTGCAAACTTTCAGCCTATCCTGCTCTTAGTTCATTATTTACCCACTATCTTCCCAATAGGCCTCTTCGATCTGAAAAACAACACCTTTTGCAAGTGCACAAGTCTAACCTACCTGCAGGCCAGCTTCTTTACTCTTGTGTGGTAGCCAGAGTCTGGAATGCCCTACCATTAGTAATCAGAACTATTTGGAGTCATGCTTCATTCCAAACTTATTTGTGTGAATACCTCTCTGCTAACTGTAGCTGTACTTGTACCAAGCCTCCCCCTTTCATAATCTGACAGTCATTTCTTCTTGTATATATTCATATTTCAGACTGCACTATCAATACATTGTCTGTGATAATCTAACTACACTTAGAATATTTTACATAATGTATCTTTTTACTTTTATTGTCTATGATGTAATTTTAAGAGTGCATGCATTGTACACACTAAGCAATTTCACTCTCTGCTTTAACTAATTGTTAATATCTGCCTATGGGTATATTTTTTCTGTAAATTGTGCACATTTTTCATATTGTTAATTCTGCGAAATGTGCTGTGTTTTAAAGAGCTTTTCTCCCCTGGCCTCCATTGAAAATGGGCTTTCAAGGGCCCAGTGGACTATCCCAGTAAAGAAATGCCAATAAATAAATAAAAATAAATAAACACTTATTTTCTTGTAGCTTTAAATATTGACAGGGATTCATAAAAGTTACCACAAAGTGTAGACTACATGTACACTTACTGTAATCTTTCTGAGTGACTAGAGAGCACAAAGAATGTGGTAGGGATGTTCTTGAATACACATCGTGTGCACTTAGTATACACATAATGTACTCTTAGTGTAGGCATTATTATATCTGGCCCAAGGACCACAATGTCCAGATTTTTGGCTCATATTTTTCTTTTATTCCTCATAAAATTTATGATTTTCTGGCAAATCACTGGGATGATCTGGGGGTTGAAATCACTAAATAATGGCATACATTTAAGTTTCAGGCTTCAAATCCTTAAGAAAACGTATGTTAAAACAAACCCTGCTACTTTAGCAACTTTCTAAGTTTATAAGAGCAATATCCTCCCATCCTTGCACTAAGGGGTCAAGAGGTATGCCTATATCAGTCACTTCAGTCACTGTTTTATTTCATATGCCTTAAATTGCTAGAGAAATCAACTGTAATGGGAGAGCTTGCTTCAGCAATTTAGTAGTTATCAGCTGTATACAGTTTAAGGCAGGAATTCAAACTGGAGTGCAGGTTAATTGTTAAATTTTGCAGAGTTTTTATAACCTCTTCAGTAGAATGAATAAATGAATTTTAGCTAGATATATTTCTGCATTAAAGATGCATACATATGCCATTCCTGTACCTATACAAATAAGGGTAAAGACAGAAAAATACATGCAAACAAAAATACACTGAGAAGCAAGAAAACTATTAGATTATCAGGTGATCATTTACTAGATCTTACACTAATATTTGTTTTTACAACCTCATGACAAGAGACAAGAAAAAAATAATGAGTTAATTCTATACCCGTTACACAGGATTTGGGATAGAGTCTTATTTATTGGTATGTCAGAAAGCGATCATGTAGCATAAGAAGACCTTTTGGGGTAACTGGGACTTAAATAAAAAAACAGCAATACATATAACCTGATTTATTGACTGTTATCAGTTAATCACTGGCACAACATGGTAGTGCTGGGTAACTCTCACAGTTTGAGCAATTTATCTTATCTTATAGGTTCATAGGTGAATACTAGGCCATGAAGGGTCATTTTAAGCCTAGCCAATAACCTGAAGTTAGAATCAAACCCTGTGTCTTTTAGGTGAAGACCTTAACCATTATGCCAAACCCTCTCCCAAAGATCATAGGCAAGTACTAGGCTGCCTGCATTTGTGGGCTGTTTTAAGCCTAGACAGTTTCCCTTCCGAAGCTGAAAATCAAACCCTGTTCCTTATGTCTGTGAGGCAAACACCTTAAATGTTATATCACCCTCCAGTGTTGTCCTGTATATACATTTTTAATGTCACATTTGTTAATAAACAACCTTTCAAAAGCAAGCATTATGTGGCAAATTGCTGTGAAGTTCCATTTCCTCTGGTGCACTACAGTTGATGTTTTATTTTTCATCCATTTGGTGGAACCTTATAACTCTTAAATGCTTTATTTATTTATTTCTGCAGTGAAAAGGAACTAGAGAATTGTTCCCTCCAAGTCTTGGCGGCCACAGGGAGCCCTAGCCGCTACCTCCTTCAGTTGCTGTCAGAACGAGCCTGCACCTTACGGCACCTGCTTAACTGCTTGGAGAAGATGGGACATAAGGAAGCAGCACAGCTGCTAACAAGTGCAGGTACTGTGAATGCATTTATCTGTTCAAAATACTAAAGCTTTATTTGTCTTCATTTTGAACACTTCTTAATTAGATACTGTCTGTATGGCCAATATAATATGGAACTATGGAAACAGATTTGTGAGACTTGGATTCATAAAAAATGTAAATTTCAGCATTAGCCATTGATGGATGTAAGAAAAATGTCATATTCAATCTCACTATTAGTAGACGTATAATAGATATGACCATATTTTACCAATAAAAACACATATTTTCTCAGTTCTACTTAAACAACAGCAATGGTTTTACTGAGATTGGTATGTTGTAGCTGTGTACAGTGAAAAAAAACAAAGTTACAGAAGACAAAACCCACAACAAGGCCCAGTCTGAATAGTCAAAAAGTTTACTTGTTTTGTGTATGCGTGGAGGCCAGCAGATGGGAGATTCAAAAACTTGGGTCATTCACCCTGCAAATAGAAGACTCTTGTATCAATGCAGTTGCATTTTGTAATAAACAAAATCTCACAGGTTTACAAGCTTTGCGTATGACCTACTGACCTTCAAGAAAGTTATCTACAATGCTTGTTGAAATTTTCTGCTTCCTAAATGTAGCCCAAGATAATTGTTAAAGAAAACAATGAATTTGCCAAAGGGATCCTGCAACTAAACTGTAAACTACATCAAGGAATCCCAAAAGTGGGATAAATGCTTGAAAAACAATGAAGGAAATCACTGAAACATTTTGCTTAAAAACACACTCTAATGCCACAAAGCCATAAACGTTAAGCACAATACAAGTACATGTGCTTTTGTCCCTGAAGTACTCAGGACTTCATGAGAACAATAATGAATCTAATTACTTTAACAACCTAATAATATTTCTAAGAATGATGATGGACTTAACATGAGGGCTATAAATCAACTGCCAAGAATTTGAGCTGGCCTTTATTTTACCTTATTGTTTTGGGATGGACAAGGTTAGAGATGTAGTGGAAAAAACCTGGACCATTTTTAGGGCCAATGACCATATATATGGGGCACTGGGTGATGCACCACATTTAGTATATAAAACTATCCACAATTTAAATTACATTTTAGAGAGACCGGTCAAACAAGGAAATTTCTTAGATCAAAACACAAGGAAAGTAGGGACTAGAAAATGCAGTATGTGTGGACAATGCAAATATATAATTACAGATAGTGATGTCCAGCTAGAGAAAACAAAATCAGCAGAAAGCATTCCTTAGATGTGGGAACTGCAACAGTAGGGGACTTGTGTACATAGCCCTGTATGATTCATGTCTGGCTTTTTACATAGAAAAACAGAAAGACAATTTAAAAAGCAGATATATAAACACTTTTATGACATCCAGAAAGGCAATCCCAACAATGCTATTTACAAACACTCCACTAGCTGTAATAATTTTAAAGGTTTTTCTTTTGGTATAATTGAGATCATCCCACGAGACTTAATAGGTGGGGCTTGGAAGACTAAAATAGAATATAAGGAATTGTATTGGTAACTTAGGTTGGATGCCACCACCCTACTAGGTATTAATAATATGATCTCCATTACCCCAGAAATGAAACTAAGAGCTGCTAAATTTTAGTAAATATAATAATTAGAATAATTTGTTTAATGCACTTTGTGTTTTTCAAAAAAAAACACTATTTTATTTAAGTCTTTTCATGTAATAATTTTTAGAAATAAATATAATATATACATATATTTAAATCAATATATATTTCTATACATTTTTATACACACTTTTTATATACTTTTATATTTTACTTAAGTGGCCAACTTAAATATGTGAATACATATTTATAATATCAATATTTTCATAATGAAGTTTTTGTTATAATTTAGTACTGTTTTTAATATTGATTTACCTGTCTATTAATTTGGAGTATCTGTTTAGTAGTTAATTGTATGTGGGATGATTGGTGGAGAAACATCATGTGATTTAATTTTTTAAACATATAAATTGTTAAAGTAATTAGATTCATTATTGTTCTGATGAAGTCCTGAGTACTTTGGGGAGAAAAGTACATGTACTTATATTGTGTTATGCTTAACATTTTTGGCTTTGTGGCATTAAAGAATGTTTTTAAGTTACGATAAACACACTAAGAAACCAGGCAATAATCAAGATGAACTTGAACTTCCTCAGAAACATTTTGTTATAAAAAAACTGTTTAAATGATGTCATCCATTTGAAAATCAAATTAATTAGTTAATACATGAAATGCATTCATAATCCTTATAAAATTCACAATTTACTCATATTTATACTACTTTGTCACTATTAAATGAACTTTAGAGTCTCAAAACATTTTCATGTCATTCTTAATTAGATAGTCTTATTAAATTAACTATCTATAAATTTTCATCTTGATTTGGAACATTTCTACAGTATTTTTCAATGTTTTTAAGTTATGCTTTTCAGTGATTTCCTTTGTTGGTTTTTGAGCATTTATCCTGCTTTGGGGATTCCTTGGTGTGGTTATCATTTTTAAAGAAGTTAATGACTGACTTGTTCAGATGGTAAAGGGACTCTTTAAATAATAATTCTGAAGGATGCTGTGTGAAGAATCTGTCACTTTTTTCTGTTATTTGTATTTATTTATTTTCCTAATATGAACTTTCAAACAGAACCAGATCAAGCCTTGCTTTATAGACCACACAGCAATCATTATAAGTAATCTTTAAGAAACACTGTGACAATACCTGAAGGCTTTCTGAATAGCTTGGATTCTAATACCCCTTGATTTGCCTATTAAAGAATCACTGCAATTTTTCAAGGTGTTTCAGGTGGTGTGTTCAAAGGCAGCATTATGTTCAATGATGGGTCAGATCACTGAGATGTAAGATAATACAGTGTTCTCCTCGAAGTAAAAACTAAACATTCTCTAGACAGTAAGTGGTTCTGACTTTAATAGACACATAGCGGTCAAACTTTAAAGTTGTTGTCTACCGCCATTGCTATCTCATTTACAATAGTGCCATTTTTTATGATCAGACTATTCATTTTGTAGTCATAGGTTTCATGATAGTGCATTTATTGACATTATAGGCAAAGGCATTTCTTCAGCATCAGGTATGCTTTTTTGTAGGCTACCTTTGAGAACTTTAGACTCTTTTATTGAAATAAATATGTTAACAGATTTGCAGACATCAGCATATTTGCTTATTTGGATCCCATTTCATACTTTGATATCTGTATATCTGTGAAGAAGAATTTAAAAATAAGTGGCCCACTTACAAACCCTTTAGGACAGCACTGGTATCTCCCACTGGAACAAACAGCTAAACCTACCCTGACTTAGTTTACCTGTTGCTTAACTATTACTTTAACTTTTGAACTATGCGTGGATTGACACTTAATGGTTTTATTTTGTTAATTATTCCCTTATGAGAAGTAGACTTGGATAACCTAACAAGGTCAATTTAAAGGAGAGGGCACTTACATGCACTGCCAATCCTTTATCAAGTTCTTCAGTTACCTCTTGAATTAATGCCACAAAAATAGAACAACCGGATTGTCTCCCCTTAGTGAGCCCCATACTGCCTCATATCTAACAGAAGTAGGTCTCCTGGGTCAGTTTTGATAAGCTTCACTCTCTCCATGATTTTTCAAAGAGTAGTGGTCATCCTATTTCTAAAACTGTTTGGGTCTGATGTCTCTACTCCTTTGTGAATTGGTTCCATTATGATCTTCTGCTGTATATGAGGGATCTGTCCATAGAAAAACATATTGTTTCACTCGATTGAATGAGGTTTAGTTGGGTATCCCTTGATTCCATATATGAAACCACATGGTATATTGCCTATTTCCCATAGGACATGCAGTTTTCATTTTTTTATGGCAGCAGTTATCATAACTGTATTTTTACAAGGGATATCTCCCTGTGTCTCTATAACATCCTAGTTTATGTCTTTGCTTTTCTGCAGTACCTACACTTATGTCTTAAGGCTGGGTAATCACTTTACTTATTGCTAACACTTTATTGGCACAATCTTTTCTTTTCTGATGAAACAGTACTTGCTACATCAGTACAACAATTACTGTACTGCTTTGATAAGATGGTGTACATGAGCTACTTCTGTTACTGTCCAGGATTCCTGTATATGATCGTGGAGTCCCCAGGTACAGGAAAAAGGAATCACTGTAAGGGATTATTCTACCCCACAAACACAGAATTCAAGCATATCTCAGTCTTAAGAGTGGACAAGCTCATAATTTGTAGACTATCTTTCTCATAACCTGTTCAGTTCCAGCAGAATTAGGCAATGTTGCAATGGCGATTTTTTTAGAAACATGACTGCTGCATTTTTCACAGTTTTTCACAACAAAGGGACCCATCAGAGTCTTCAACATACAATATTTTTCAATAGTTAATCTCTGTGGTTACAAATGCACATTTAGTGGACAGATTGGATTATACGCACGTGTGTGTGTGTGTGTGTGTGTGTGTGTGTGTGTGTGTGTGTGTGTGTGTGTGTGTGAGAGTGTGTGTCTAACTTAAAAAGACACATATTTCCTCATTTTCTTTATTTTATGCCCGCTAAGGTGAAATCGAAAGTAGCTCCTTTCTGGCAGATTTTAACTGATAGCAAGGGTGTTTCCATTTTAGGTTTACTTTACTGAAAATAACAACATGACTTTAGCTAAATGACAGCAACATTTTACTAATACTAGGAGACATAACTGGCTCAGTGTGAGCCAGAGTATATCAGAGCTCAATATAATAAGTAGAATGAGCTTTACAGACAATACACTGCTATTAAATGGCAGTTTTATGACCTTAAATGTAGCAACTACTTTCCATACTGTGTTCTTTGATTTTGAATTTGAGTTTTCAGAGGAGTATGATCTGCTATGGTGTGAGAAACAAAAGGTTTGCTAAAACATTGTGAATTTGGGGGTTAATATTGTTCTTCTGAAACCTTCAAAGAGAATAGCTTGTTTTCCGGGAACATTTCTCTAAAATGTTTGTAATAGTTTTCATTTTAAGGATGTTACCTTAAATATAGCTACAGGAAAATAGTTGTTAGTTATTGGCAACTGAAGGAAGCATCTCAAGTGCCAATACCTTTTCCTAAACAAGCACTGTATTTCTTTCCAAGAAGTGGTTATGAATTCTAGTTACAGTCGATGCACTGTTGCTGATGTTTCTAATCATAATTTAATAGTTCCGTACTGTGCTATAGAATATTGTGACAGTGCAGCCTTTTCAAAAATTCAAGGGACAGTCATCTCTGTTTCTTGTAAATGGCTTAGGTGTAACATCAGCTCTCTTAATGTGATGCTTTCTAAATACTTCTACAAATGACAGCATTTTTTTCTAAATGCTTTTTACCTGTGTCTGCTGACTAGCATGATTCCCCCTATTGTCTTGAGCCCATTTATCCTCCCATACTGGGCATACCCAATATGGATGTAAGAGCAGGCAGGCAAAACTATCATCCAGGCTGCTATGGAGGTGGTTTGCACCCTTGCTGGCATCCTGGTAATGGGAATATTTCTAGTGAGGCCTTAACTCTGCCTCTGTTTGCTGACATGAGCACTTTCATTACTCACAACATCCTATACCCTCACAGTGTGTCTGCACGTTTCCAGGTACAAATGAGGGCTGCCATCCACGGCTTTGAATTATCAGATCACATCCCTTGTCTTTGATACTTTGGTGCCACACAAGTCTCTGCCTGCACAATGACAATCGGTTTACTGGAAACCACATATCCCCCTGGATAAGACATCAATGATAGATGCTCACTTCTCCTCTCCCCGGTCTGACTTATCCAGGTCCCAAATCACTAGCTGGACTTGGGTCATAGGCAAGCCTTTATACCTCTACACTGCAGAGCAAGGGTCAGTAATGATATCAGTTTTAAAGTCTGATCTTTCCTTTTGAATTTGACCTTGCTCTAGAGCAGTATTTACTTTGAGCTGATAAAGAGGATGATTGTTTTAAAATGTTGTTCTTTGATTCTAAGACTATTACTTATTTAACTCTGTAGCCTTAAATCTAAAAAGGGATTTTTTTTTAATGAAGGAAGAGGTTTGAGTAACACTAGCCTGAGTGCCAAAAAGCATTTTTTCTGCCTATGACTACCATGCATGTGTGTTTTGTTTTACTATTTGTTACAATAATTTAATAAAAAATTCAGTACTACACTAAACAATACTTTACAATTTTATGTCCCTTAAGTATATTTAAAGAGTATAGGGTACTTCTTCTTCTTTTGGCTTTTCACGGTTAGGGGTTGCCACAGCGGATCACCTGTCCACTCATGACTGGCAGTGGAGTTTTACGGTGTCAAGTACCCAGCACGGTGCCACACCTTCCACAGAAGGCACACACATGTACACACTCATGCCTAGGGCCAATTTAGCGTGTCCAGTCCACCTACAGCATGTCTTTGTTATGTGGGAGGAAACCGGAGCACCCGGAGGAAACCCACGCGACCACAGGGAAGACATGCAGACTCCACACAGAAGACACCCCAGCTGAGGATCAAACCGGAGAGCCTCTTGCTGTGAGGTGGCAACGCTAACCACTGCACCACCGTGAGCACCCATCAAAGAGTACAGGGTACTAAGGTTGATTATTTTTACTTGCATTGGATCCAACTGGTATGTAACTTTAGCATTTAACTTTAGAAATGAATTGAAATGAATTGTTCTAAGGGTACAACTGTTAAGTTTGCAAGGTATCAAGGACCCCATTGATCTTACACCATAATAACAAATGGCATAATAGAGCTAATGAGTTTGCCACAGCTTAATGTATTTAGTTTTACTTGCAATGGAGGCCCATTGGCATCTAGTTCTCAGAAGTCCAGGCCAAAGTAGATGGCCTTTGGCTCACCGAATTTGCTAATGATCACAAACAAGGAGCAATCACTGATTCCCCCAACTATATCAACATATTACTAGAAGTGCTAGCACAAATGACTGGTGCCAAAGCCATGGTCTAAAACTAAACACAAAAAAATGCATTATTGTTCCCTTTGGCAAAATGAAAATTCCCTACAAATTACAATATTGATAGCACCCCCCTGAGTTCCAACATAGTGGTGTGATACTTGGGAACACAGGTTGATAGCATTCAGAACTTTGACCACCAAGTTTCCACAGTGGTAAGGTAAGCCTTCTATGTTACGCACCTCATAAGCAAGGGCATGGCATGCATGTCAAGGGATGTTATAACGCCACTGCACTCGACCCTCATCAGACCACTAACAGAGTATAATGCACCCTTTTGCATGAATCTCACAAGACACCTGCAACAGATGGAGAGACCTCAGAGGTTTCTCACTAAGAAAATACATGGGCTCCAAACCATGACCTACACAGACAGGCTGAAAACCCTGTCACTTTACTCTGTATCTTATAGGCTGCTGAGAGGTGACTTGTGCCTGCGTATAGGGCAATCTCCAACCCTGCCCTAATGGAAATGCTGCATGTAGGTCAAATGGCAGAAGACTCACTCACTGTAGGGATCTCAACCTAGCTTGTGACATTAACAGGGCATGCTGGAGAGACAGATATGCCTCTTCTCTGGAATACACTTCCTGTTCACATAAAACAGAGCTCCTGACTGACCCTGTTTAAGTGCAGTCTAGATAACTGGATGGGAGACTGCAAATTTGCCCCTGGGGTGGCACCTGTGTCCGTCATGGACAGGGGTAGCTGGTGTTGATCACAGACCACTCTGCTCATAGATTCTTTCTGTAAACTACCTA
>NC_056747.1:395244168-395274168 GCF_019279795.1 Protopterus annectens
TCTTTGTAATTCAGTCCCCTCTTCTTTACCTTCTCTTTGTAATTCAGTCCCCTCTTCTTTACCTTCTCTTTGTAATTCAGTCCCCCTCTTCTTTACCTTCTCTTTGTAATTCAGTCCCCTCTTCTTTACCTTCTCTTTGTAATTCAGTCCCCTCTTCTTTACCTTCTCTTTGTAATTCAGTCCCCTCTTCTTTACCTTCTCTTTGTAATTCAGTCCCCTCTTCTTTACCTTCTCTTTGTAATTCAGTCCCCTCTTCTTTACCTTCTCTTTGTAATTCAGTCCCCCTCTTCTTTACCTTCTCTTTGTAGTTCAGTCCCCCCTCTTCTTTACCTTCTCTTTTTAATTCAGTCCCCCCTCTTCTTTACCTTTTCTTTGTAGTTCAGTCCCCTCCTCTTTGCCTTCTCTTTGTACTTCAGTCCCGCCTCTTCTTTGCCTTCTCTTTGTAATTCAGTCCCCCTTTCTTTACCTTCTCTTTGTAATTCAGTCCCCTCTTCTTTACCTTCTCTTTGTAATTCAGTCCCCCCCTCTTCTTTACCTTCTCTTTGTAGTTCAGTCCCCCCTCTTCTTTACCTTCTCTTTTTAATTCAGTCCCCCCTCTTCTTTACCTTTTCTTTGTAGTTCAGTCCCTTCTTCTTTACCTTCTCTTTGTAATTCAGTCCCCCCTCTTCTTTGCCTTCTCTTTGTAATTCAGCCCCCCTCTTCTTTACCTTCTCTTTGTAATTCAGTTCCCCTCTTCAATCAGCTATCCTTGCTGCTCTCCTCTTCTCCTTTGTCAGTAAAGCTGTCTGTGTGTGCCTCCCCTACGCTCTCTGTATGGTCTTTGAAAATGTACACAGTACTTCAGACAGATGTCTGGCTAGTATCCATAGAGTGACTGACCTTCTTGCTTAGTGACTACTCCTTGCAGAATGTCCAGGCATCTTTTTTTTAAATAAGAAACATCTTTATTGAATTATCACTTATGACATAGGCACTCAAATATCCCTATAAATGAAAACAAACCACATTGTCATATTTTCACTTGCAATACATTACATATAATTTTCTATACGGTCATTGTCATTTGACCATTATGCAACTTGTTCAACCCTTATCCTCCCCCAAACACCACCCCTCCTCCATAACACCACTCTAAATGCAACATTCCCACAATTCAAATGCAATCTGCTCCTACCCTCCTCCAAAGATCCCACTTGCATTTGCATTCTGCACTTGATGGTCCACACAATTCATTGATCTATCTTACTGGTTTCACTTTAGCATAATCTTTTCTTTACCCACTGATTTTTTTTCCCCTGTATGGGGCAACTTGCCATTATTAATATTGATTTATGAGAGCGGTCCATCCCTCTCAACCTCTTAGCTTAAGAATCAGGGACAAGGATGATAGACAAAGACCCAAAACCAGGGACAGATTTTAAATGCTGTTGTTTTATGCTTAGAAAATTTGCAGAATTGCCAGTGTGTCAAAGCCCATTACTAGTGTCCTCCATGTCTGCAACTGTGGACCCTACCTTGATATCATCTGTCAGTGAGGTGATTCTGCTCTCAGTGTCCTGTTGTATGCCTTATACAAACAGAATGTACAACACTGGGCCATGAACTGACCCCTGTGGTACATCACTCTATAATGTATTAAACAGCAACACATGAGTAGTGATGGCTGGAATCATTAATCAAACTGATTTAGAGTAAAGTTTTTTTTAGTACTTGCAAGAAAAATAGTTCCAAGCAGTTTATCCTTTTACATCTTTGCTGTCTCTGAAAATTCAAAACATAGACTGTCACTTTCACTGTCCTAAATTAGTCTCCTTCTTAACTACTTCTCTTACTCTGCCCTCTACAACCACTATTCATATTATTGACACTCTTGCTGTTTTTCTGCCTCATTTCACTTTGTACATAGTATTGTTTTTTTCCATTCTATTTTTTGGAGTCATTTTCCTCAGTGTTTATTTTTCTGTTGCACCAGCTACAATGTTAATTCATACAGTTGCCTGTAGTTCCTCCTTTCACTTTACTAACCCGCCATATCTACACCAATTAACTGCCTTCCTTCAGCCTTAACACTAAAGACTGTTGCTGCATCATAAACCTAATTTTGTACTGTATACCTTACATCCATCTCTTTAAGAATAATTTTTATGCCACAACCCCATACTGCTTAAATAGGTCATGTGACATAGACTCACATATAAGTGGCTGTCTCCTACCAGCAGATATCACTTACTCTGAAACTTAGGTGGGGTATCCATCCTAGCCCCCAGATCAGCTCATTACTCTCTGAATGTTAACATATCACCCACAACAAATGATCAAGGATTGTTCACAAGTGCTTAAAGCACCCAGGCTTACAGCTCCTCCCTATTAAATTTATAGGTATCCGTAATAAATTGCCTTAAGTACACATATGGATAGCCCTTCACGCTGCAGACATTCTTGTAATAATGGAAACCTGATTAAGATAGGATATAATTGATGAAGAGATCCTTCCTCTAAGCTTTAATATTCTATGATTAGACAGAAAAAAAGGAAAAGCTGGAGGGATTGGAATCATTTTATTTCTCAAGAAATAATCATACTGGGTGACTTAAACATGATTGTTTGTCTATAAACTCTGACACACCCTGTACGTTGAGCTTCTTGTGGGTTCAAATCCTCGTTAGTGTTGAATGCTTTATTCCTGAAATTATCACAGTAGACTGAAGCTCTGACTTGTTAATGAGTGGCTTCCTGTCCCAGAATTGTAAAGTGTGAATCTTTCCACCTTTATATGTGTGACCTCGATCAAGTGACTTAACCAGAAAGTGCTTTGGGGCAGTTGGGAATTTGAGCAACACTCCTCAGTGGTCTCCTGGACTGTATGCCTAGTTACAACCTATCACTCTATAATGTCATAAAGCTAGATGGCGTCACTTTACTTATTTCAGCTCCAACTAGCACAACAACAAAGAAACAACTCTTGATTGGATTCTGAATTCCTCTACGAAGAAATTAATTTCTCCTAACCTTTGCTGCCAGATACCAAATGTATATTCATTAACATAACCATTGTAAACAAGTATGAAATCTTTTTTGCTTTATGCAAAGAAGCTTTCATTAACAGCCTATATATATATATATATATATATATATATATATATATATATATATATATATATATAACTGGAATGCTCTTAAAATGCTCTCATTAGATTGTCTCTGAATATCCTAAATGAACATGTTAATCTCAGAATAAAACAAGTTAAAGCTAACTCAGTACCATTGCTATTAGGTAATATTAAACAACTTATGCTGAAAATAAACAAAGCTTGGGAAACAAGAACACAAAATAAGCTGCCCAAAAACCTAGAATTTATTAGATACCTCTGAAATTATACTAAATACCATATCAAACAGGACAAGAAAACTTACTACACTACACTATACTTTAAAATACACAGAAAAAGCCTTTTTTTGGCCTCAATAAAAAACTCTTACACTCTCTGGTTAAGCTACTCAACCGAGCCTATCTGTATCAGTGGACATCATTCACAGTCAGTGTAACTGACTTCACAGAAATGGCAGCTTTTTACTTCTTAAAAACAATAGCTTGTTTAACGAGTGACAATACCTCCTTTGCCCTCCTAGTTCCTCCCATATTAGACAGCCACACTAATAGTTTCTCCTTCAAAACAATTTCAACCTCTGCCACCATGAAGCTCCTTCTTAGCATACCTCAATAAAGTAACTCCAAGTAAACTTCCCAGAAGAGTATATCAGATCTACTGTGGATATTTTGGTCTACCCAGCTTCTATCCTTACTAACCAGTTGATCAAAGAAAACAATGCCCAGGCTCTCTAGAAAGAGAACTTCATATTACTTCTACATAATGGTGGAAAATTCTCTGATATCTCAATCTATAGATGGATGGAAGTCTGTCATCAATATCTAAAATCCTGGAGAAATGCATTCAATCACAGCTTCTTAAATACCGAACTGACAACAATTTTCTTTTCCCAACTCAGCATGGTTTTTACTCCAATCAAAGTACTACTACTGCCATTCTTAGTTTTACTAATGTTGTAAACCCCAAGAGAAATGTAGGTTTTCTAGTTAAGTTTCTTTTCTTTTTCTTGACCCACTCAAGGCAACTAGTACCATCTCCCATCAAAATCTGTCCAACATACACAAGTAGTTAAAAGCCCACCAAATCTTATCTCTCCAACTCTGCTAGAAGAAAAAAAAATTCCTCCACCTGTCTACTTCCCTTATTTCTGTATTCATATGTATACTTATTAATCTGCAAATTACTCAGAAAAAAATAGAACACTGTTGTAACAAAGTAGAAAAACTGAAATGTCACATTACCTAACATACACTCAATCAGCCACAGATGATAAACTTATCTATAAGCCTGATTTACATAATGAATAAATACATAAATAAATAAAAGTCCTTCTTTTCATAATATCATCCAGCACTATTCCCCAATAGAACTTTATGCTTTGGGGGAAACTCCTGCTTGACTCTACAAAATCCAACAACACAGCTGGTGATTCAGTGTATTCTATGTCTCCAACATCTGGAATGCCATTCCTTTTTATCTGAAACATAAAGGCATCGTAAGGTCATTCCAATCATTACTAAAGCAGTACCTGATGGACTCATAGCTGTGCCCGTGTTCATCTCCAGGATAACCTTCCATATTTACAACTTCATGCTCATGTCATTGCCTATCTAGGTACTTCTATACAACTATTTAGATGAACCCTGGAATTCATTAATGCCTACACATCATTCTACATAAACAGACAACACAAGTATAATTCACACCTTCTTCCTCCTAATTTTAGTTTTCTTACTAATTTTCTTGCAGCCTTAAATAACGGGGGGGGGGTCATAAAGGTTACCACAAAATGTAGACTACATGTACACTTAGTGTAGTCTTTCTGAGTGACTAGAAAGCATACAAAATGTGATAGGGATGTCCTTGAATGCAGATTGTGTACAGTTCTTGTGCACTTAGTGTAAGCAATAATGAATCTGGCCTGAAGTGTTTATAGATAATTTTATTTACTTTTATATTTTCTTATTCTTACTTTCCTTCTATGATGCACTGTTTTTTCACATCCTCTCCTACTTCTCTCCTTTTCCTAGACCTATTTCTCCCTTTATATTCAATTTAGATTTATTTTTTTTATTTTTCTACATCTTTTTTTCTGACCCACTCATATACATATCTGGTACACTTCTATAATTTTTATTCACTTCAGATTTTTTACATTGTACTTTTCATTCTTTAATCTAAACATTTTTTTTGCTCTGTTTAACTCTCTTTTTGCCTGTCATCCTCCTTATGTTTCTTAATACCTGGGGAAATTAAGATTATATGGATACTTACTTTTTAAGTTCTTTAATGCAATATGTTTCTCTCAGTTATATTTCAGTTACCTCAGTTCCTATGCATGAAAACTTTCACTCTTTTTTCTAATGTGAAATAGCAGTTATTATGCTTTTCATATATTAATTTGTTTTATAATTTGACTTTATTGTGTGTGTCTTATGTTTTACTGTTTAATTTTTTCTGGAGATTTTCTCCTTGGATCCCCACTGAAAAGTGGCTTTCCACCCAGTCTGGCTTTCCCAGTAAACAAATGCAAATAACAAACAAACAAACAATACCCTGAGTCACATTTCTATGGTTCAGATAATATGACCCTTGAAGAATGCTGTCAGAAAAGTCATGTTTTTCTCCATCTTTTTTTCTTAGCTGTTTGCAGTAGCAGGGGAAACTATAATTAAGTGTTCGCATTTTCTTACTGGGGCACTTCTTTCCACCAATCATCCCATTTCCCCAGCTTATGCATGATTATGGGATCAATGAGGGATCTAGTGCTTGTGTGCTATATGCTTGCTATATACCTGCTTGCTTGCTGGCACTTGCTTAAATAGGCAAGCGCCCAAATGTCTGCTAACTCAGTCTCTCATAATTATTTAGCTCCAACAGCCTACCAGAACGCTAAATGTAAACCTACAGCCTCCTGCCTGCTGCCTAACCCTAAAACTCCCTTCCAGCTCCATAAAATTAAAACTGCAGCCCCCCCATTCCATAAATCTAAGTTTCCCATTTGCTCACTAACACTAAAAGTCCTTTCCCACTCCCTAACCGTAAACTCCTCCCACTCCCTAATCCTAACCCTCCAGCTTGCTGCCCGCAGCTGCTTGCTTGAGCTCGTATAAATGTTTGAGCACAAACAGTGCTCTCTCCTCAGGGCTGCTTTTCTGAACTCATATTCAGGTTCAATCATGAGCAGTAGCCTATGTGAGCTACAAGGTGCTCAACTCCCTGGGTTTGAAATGTTAGTTTTCAAGTGTTTGGAACTTGAGAAGCTATAGTGATTCCATGTTTAAGTACCACCTGCCAGTGCTACAATTTGTAATTCTGGCCTTGGATGAAGTATCTAGGTTATTAGTAAACTGTTGTTGTAATTCATTTTCCAAATTTGAGGTATATGTCAGTTTATTAAAATAAATATTTTATTTCTCTGCCACATTCACTATTTTACATGTTTTCAAGTAACATCAGAAACAACATTTAGAGCCATATATATATATATATATATATATATATATATATATATATATATATATATATATATATATATATATCATAACACCACTAGCACAAACGTGTAAACTACTATTTAAAAAAACTTAAGAAACTTTTGCTATTTTGGAAGGAATATAGACCCTAGGTTATTCTTAGTGTTTTGGTCAGTCTTTTATTCATTTAAATCACATTTTGAGTGCTTTCATTTGTTGCAAAGTTTTCAGTCGAACTTCATCAGAAAATAACATAAAATAAATCTAGGCTTATTATTTAACAGGTGTGGTGAGTGGGGGATGGGTTAAGGAGTTCCCTAATCCATAAACCTAGGCTTATTGTTTAACTGGTGTGGTGAGCAGGGGATGGGTTAAGGACTTACCTAATCCATGAACCTAGACTTATTGTTTAACTGGTGTGGTGAGCGGGGATGGGTTAAGTAGTTACCTAATCCATTTAAGGACACTGGAAATGCTTAAGTTTTCATTTAGTCCTGGCGGTGTGTTCGCTTGCAATTGTTTCTGCCATTTTAACTATTTAACTAACAGTAAGTTGTTTGTGTTCCAAAGGGGGCCAGTAATCCCTAGGGGATCTGTAACTTTTTCAATTGCTGCAAATTGGAATCCAGAGAACTGGAGCAGGTTCTACTATGCCTGGCTAGGGCATTGTAAGGGTCTTGCTTCCTGATGGCTCCCACATGTTCTTTTATCTAGATCCTAAGTAGCCTTGTGGTTTTTCCAATGTAGCATTCTTCACATCGAGAGCATACTGCATTGTAAGCCATGTTGGGGGTCCCACATTTTAAATGGTCTTTTATGTGAACAGTCACCTGTGGGGTGGTGAGATGTACCATAGGGGTTTGAATGTTAAAATTGCACCAGTCTCATTTCCCGCACTGGTGCATGCCTAGGGGGATATGTTGAGGGAGTGTGCCTGTAGCCTCTTTTCTGATTCAAAAGTGGCTTTGAGGGACACACTATTTTTGTAGCAGAATTTTGGCTGGTTTCCAAGGATTAGGACTAGCTGTGGGTGCTCCCCTATGAGTGCCCATTTTTTAATGAGGACGTCTTTGATCCTGGTGGCATCTAGAGAGATGGGAAGGGGAAACTTTGGGGTGGTGTCCACTGGTGCCTGAGGTTTGTGGTGGAATCTGTGTTTATGGATGGATGGGTAAAGTGTTTCTCTCCTTGAGATTACCACTCCCATGACTCTGGAAACCAAATCCTCTGGGTAGTGCCTTTCCAGAAAGAAGTCCTTGAGGTGCTAGCATTTGAGGTGGAAAGAATCTTCTTCACTAACAATTTTGCTTAGCCATATGTACTGCCCCTTCACAATGTTCTGCTTCATGAAGGGGGGTACTGGCTGTGGAAATCTAGGTAGTTATTTTGGAGGGTGCTTTTTCTATGCAGGGTGGATTTGAAGGCCTTGGACTGGGGATCAGAATTAATTCCAGATCTAGAAACTGGACTTGGGTTCCCCTTCCTGAAACTATGAACTATAGGAACTGGATGCTGGCTTCAATCACCTGAAGGAAGGTTTCCAGCTCTGAGCTGGTGCCTTTCCACAAAAATAGGATGTCATCAATAAAGCATCTAAACAGATCAACAGGCAAACTTTCTTGAATCCTGGGTGAGGGTCTTGCTATATGTATATATATATATATATATATATATATATATATATATATATATATATATATATATATATATATATATCAGGAGCCACGGTGGTATGGCAGTAGCATTGTTACTTCACAGCAAGAGGTTCTCCCGTTCGATTCTCGGCTTGGGAGTGCCATCTGTGTGGAGTCTGCATGTCCTCCCCGTGGTTGGGTAGCGTTTCAAAAGACATACGTGCGTAAATGGGTGTGCCTTCGTTGAAGGTTGGGCATCGAGCTGGCACCTCGGCATTTTGTAAAAATCTACTGCCAATCATTAGCGGACTGGAGTTCCGCTGTGGCGACCCCTTACCGGGAAAAGCCAAAAGACAAACAACATATGTATATATATATATATATATATATATATATATATATATATATATATATATATATATATATATATATATATATATATATATATATATATATATAAATAACAATTCCATGATCAAACTCAAAAAAAGGGGATAAATCTCACAAAAGAAGTGGATCATTGCCAGCACATGCTTGTAACTCACATCAGCAATGATTTTCTTTGGAAAGCAACAATGAATGTTATATCTTCAGTGTTTTTGTTAAATCACCTGTAGAGGAGCCACATTTCAGAATTTTTTTCTGAAAGACATTTTTTGCCATTCATTATCACTAGATCTGTGAAATCATAACATGCAATACTATACCAGTCTGTGGTCTTACAGTAGCATGAGCTAGTTTTTATCTCTGTAATTTAGTCCTGGGTATACTATGTCTGGTGCTAAACTCTGTAGTAATGCTTTCCAGACTGCATTAAGTGATGCCACAAAGAATTTACTATACAACATTTATGGGAATACATGCACATCAGACTGGTAATGCAGCCAGTAGGTACTGCAATAGCAATAATTTCTGTTCTGTACTTGTTTTGTTAAGACACACTACATGTGATGCATGTCATATATCAGACATGAACTAACTGAACAATTGTGTGCATAATTTAGATTTATTTGTTTTTATTTTCATTTATCTTTTGTTGACCATGTTAGTCCCACAAGGCTAGTAACCTTTTTACAAGGGAGACCTGTGGTGGTATTTATATTACTAGGGGATATTTGGCTAGGGCATTGTGGAACTTCACCTACTTGCTATGACAAGTATCTTGTAGTAAACAGCTCCCATTCTTAGTATGGAGGCAGGTGGATGGAGCTTTGTGTTGTGTGAGGAGTCATGGTGGACAGCAGTGAAGAGGGAGAGAAAGCTTGTTTGGATTCAAAGAAGAATGACAAAGTGGATTCAGAAGCACGTTTTCAGGAAAACTTGTTTCAGTTGAGTAATATTATTGAAAATGAAGATATTGATGTGTGAGAAGAAGTTATTATTACTGCCCTCCAGTTGGATGCAGTATGATATATTGAAAGACTTGGTATGCCAAGAAGAACCGGAGATGGAAAAAGCAGTATTGTGGACTGATATAGTCAGCAGGTTTGATCCAGAAGAAAATATGACAAAAAAAGAGGGTACTGAAGATAGGGAAGATACATAGAGAGAATTTAGTGAAAGCAAAATATACCTCTGAAAGGTAAGAAATTTGGGGCAAAGTTATTTTACCATTGAAAATTACACTACCAGAGGTAAAAGCATTTAAATTAATTGGAAAGGAGACTTTTTTTGACATTATTTTTGAAACAGGGACAGGACTTGAAAAATTAATTAATGAATGTGAAAAAAATGCAATGTGTTTCAAAGGAACAATTATGCAATATTGGCACAAAAATAGAGAGATGAAAAAGAAAGTAACTGCACAGTGCAGAATGGACATTGAGAAAGAGACTTTATTGCAATATTTAAAAAAAATTATAATGTAATTAATTTAATAAAAAATATTATGATGATAGATGGTTATGGATAGGGTGATGGGACTGTAATGTATTTTTGAAAATGTTAAATGAAAAATTCTAAATATTTCAAATTTTATTTTTGTTGGGGGTTTAAAAGGTTTTATAAGATATGCAGGACATCACAAAAATAGAAGAAGAAAATGAGAAAGAAGCTGAAGAAGAAGAAGAAGAAGCAGAAGGGGTGAATATGCATGAAACAGTGGTTGAGAAAGTTTCCTGTACAGAAAACAAAGATGAGAAAGTTATTTTATACAAAAATAAATACAGAGATAATAGTGGAGAAAGTGAAGAAGAAAGTGCCAGATGGCATGTTTTAAAAATAAAAAATCTATTGGTAAGAGAGAAAAAGACAGAAAGAGGAAGATTAAAGAGAACATTTTAAAAGAAAGGAAAAAAAATAAACAGGTGCTTACAAAGTTATTACACTAAAAGTAAATAGTATAATCAATGATGTGAGAAGATCTGTTATGTATCAATGGTGTGAAAAATTATGCAGACTTTTATGATAACAGATATCAGATTCATGACTTGTAATAAGATAAAACAATTTTAGATACTGTGGGGGAAAGGTGTGATTTGGCATTTGGGAATGGAAAGATGTTCAAGATTAATGTTGTTGTGTAAGAGAGATTATGTAAAAATATTAAATCATAATTGCAGTAACAGGAAGATTATAAGTTATAGATAGCTGTATAAATGGACAGGTTCTAAGAATTATTATGATTTGTGCATATAAAAATAGAAAAAAAGAATAATTATTTGTTAAAAATTAAACTTTATGTTATTGTGAATATAGATTTGATTATAGAATGTGATTTTAACTGTAATTTTAGGAAATAAGTGGGAAAATGTCAGGGGATATTAAATAAATGGAAGAAATTATAAGTATTGGAGAAATGAATTTGAGAAAAAAAAGAGAGAACACACACACACAGAAAGAATAATTTGAAAATAGAATATGTGATTTTTTAGAGACATTGAAAGAATTAGAAGGAGTGATATACATGCTTTTCATATCATGATGAAGATTGGGCAAGACAAGTGCAAATCTATAATATATTAAAGTAGGTAAAATATTAAAAAGTTGAACAATGTGAATATTAGGACAGTTTTTGAAAAAAGAGATAAAAGGTTTATGGGAAGAACATGGTACAATAAGATTTATGTATAAAAATTGGACAGGATGGTGGACGAGTATAACAAGAAAGTTAAAAATCATAAAAATACAGATTTTTTTCAGCAGAATATGGAAAATATAATACAAAGAAAGAGAAGTTGTGGGACATGATGGAAAATGAATATGAGAAGTTTACTTCAGATAAAGAAATATTTGAGCAAAATAAGAAAAATGTTATAGAACTGTCAAGGAAGCAATAATATTTAATACAGGGAAGAGAGAAGTCTCTCCATCTTTAGAAAAGAACATGAAGAGAGATAGAATTTTATAAAAGAGCAGGTAAAGATGAAAGAAGATAATTATGTTAGAAAACAAAGGGGAAGGAGAAAGAAGTAATTTTATGACAAATAAATATGAAAAAATAGAGAAAGTAAAATAAAGTGGGAGTGTAAAATACTTTCAAATGAAGAAGATGAAACATTGAAAAACATGTTAAGGATAAAAGAAATGGAAATACTTTGAAAATAGTTAATGTGAATTCAATACCAGGTTTAGATGGTTTAGATTATACGTTTTATAAAATATGGGAGAAAATCAGAAAAAATATTTGTTGAAATATTAATTGAATAAAAAAAACAAGGTTTTACAAAAAAATAATATTTGTGAAGAAGCTATGGGATTATTTTGAAAGAAGGGAGAAACAGAAAGTTTAAAAAATTGAAAATCCATGTCATTGATGAATAGTGATTATAAAAACTACTAATGAAGATAATACAAACTAGATTAGACAAGATTGTACAACAAAAATGGGTAAATAAAACTTATGGAATAAAAATGTAATATGAGTGAAATGATTGTGAAATGTTAATGATGATAAAAATAATATATGTTATGAAGAATGAAGGAAGAGAAGTAAGCTTAGTAGGCATAGATGTGGAAAAAGCATTCAACAATATTATAAGAAAACAATTGTGGGACATTCTAGAAAAATGTAATATAGAAAAAATATAATCAGATTAATTAAGATGTACAGTAAATGGATGGGTAGTAGGGAAAATTAAAATAGAAAAAGGAGTAAGACAAGGTTGTCTGCTAAGTAGTGTGTTATTTTCCTTCTATATAAATGTAATAATAAAGTTGATATTAAAAGGTATGACAGATGCTGCATATAAATATCATGGTATAAAAATACCAATAATGATGATATATACAGATGATGTGATTTTTATATTAAAAATAGGATGTTTAATTGATGTGATGAAGATGGGACCATAGAAGAAAGACAGCACCAAAAACTGTTCCCAGAACAAACCACGATCCACGAATATGTCACAAAGAACTTCTTTTATTGAAATACAAAACGAAGGTTGAGCGCTTTCATCTACCCAATGTAGATTTCATCAGAACACTGAATATATCATACCTTGTCTCTTAAATACTTTAAAATTCCCACCTAAAACACCACCTGACCAATTAAACTACCATTAAGTTTTAAAGACATAGGAACATAGATTTGGTAAAACCCATATATACAGCCTTCTAAATATTATCAGTATTAATAATGGTTAAAAAATGCCTAAAACGCATCAAAATTCAATCAAATAATAAAAATTCTCTATCGGTGGAATATGAACCATACCCCAACTCTAATAATACATACTAGATGAATGTTTCATATAAAATATGACAAATGCATGGAGTGCATAAAGGGAACAATATCAAATGTAAGATATAATCCTACAGTAAATACTAATTACATAACAAATACAATATATAGTTATGACCTGCCTAAATATATTGTGCATTACCAAAGTATATAAATGCCTATATTTAACAGTGAAAAATTATTTTATATACATATTTGATTGAGTGTATATGTATATATGTCTCTCTCTGACAAAACTACAACATTGTTAATTTCTTATAAGGGGCTTAGTAGGAATATTTTCATTGATACCTGGTGGAATTGCCGCATTTAGCTTTAACTGCCATTTGATCTCTTTTCCCCCCAAAATTGCCTTGATGTTAACCCCCCGGAGTTGTTCCTAACTACTTCAAGAATGGCAAATTTGAAGGTCTTACAACCAGCACTACCAGCTAAATGTCTGTATAGTGCATTATTCATATCCTTCTTTTTTATACAATACAAATGATCATAAATTCTATTACATAATTTCCTGTCCGTTTTTCCAACATAAAAACTTGGACAGGACATGCACTTTCCTGTATAGACAACATGTTGGGTCTGGCAGTTTCACTAAAAAAGATAAATCCTACTTCTAATAATATTCTCTAAACTAATACACTCCACTTGTAAAATTGAAGGGCACTGGTTGCAATGTCCGCATTGCTTAGTCCCTGTCCTGTGGGTGTTCCCAGAATTATCTCTGTGATTAGATCTAATGTCAATCATTTTTTTGAAATTCATCTCTGTTTTATATACATATGTTGGTTTCTCACCCACTCTATCACAAATTCCTTCATCACTAGTAAGAATATTCCAATTACTATCTACAATCTTTCTCACTTCCCCTACGTGATGTCCAAATTGTATTATGTATGACCTGTGATATCCTGATGTACTACATTCATTTGCACTGGTTGACAATAAACTCTTGCCCAAAATGGGTATATATTTATTATACCATTCTCGTATAACATATTCGGTGATGTCCTTGATCATGGCCTCAGGATAACCTCTCTGTCTAAATAGTTTGCAGATAAAGGCCATCTCAAGAATCATATCTTCCTTTATGGAGGTCATCCTAGCAGCCCTTATGCATTGCCCCTTTAAAATACTTCTTTTCTGCATATAGGGATGATTACTGGAAAACTCTAAATAGGCATTGCAAAAAGTGTCTTTCCTATAGATCTTAGACTGAAAAGTGTGTCCATCGCTGAATATGTAAGTGTCAAGATAATTTATTCCTGTCTTACTGATGTTATAAGTAAATTGCAAGTAGGAAGTACTACCATTGATGTAATCGATGAAATTCATCAATTTCTCCTCATCCCCCTTCCAATGGATGAATAAGTCATCCAGGTACCTGACATAACAACATATGTACTCCTTCCAGGGTGATTCCAATACAAATTCCTCCTCCCAATCCAATAGGACGAGATTGGCATATATGGGGGCACAAGCAGCCCCCATAGCTACACCCGCTATTTGTTTATAAAACTCCCCTTCAAAGAATATGAAGTTATTATCTAGAACAATATTGATGAATTCTGTTAGTATATCGATCTTGTCCCACTGTAATTGACTGTATTTATTCAGACTGTTAATAAATCGAGTCACCCCATCCGCTTTAGGTATGCACGAAAACAAATCCTTTACATCTATGGTAACAAATAATAAATTGGGGTCCCATATATCTTGTTTGAACTTCCCTAAAAATTCCCAGGAGTCCTTAATAATGTGTGGTATCAACTTGTAGATATGCTTTAACCATTGATCAATGACCTTACCAAATGTAAAGGCCTTGCTACGACTTCCTGAGATAATGGGTCTAAAAGGAGGATCCCTGATGTTTTTGTGTATTTTGGGAATTCCTACTATAGTTGCCATTATGGGGTACTCTACTTTTAAAAAATTGTACAGTTCATACGTGATTCGATCATCCAATAGAAATTCTTCTAGAGACAGGTCAATTCTTCTATGGGCAATATTTATCTGATTGATAGAAGTTACTTCATATTGTTCGGAATTGTTCAAAATGTCAAATATTTTCGCACTATGACTATCCATATCATATAATACCACTCCACCCCCCTTGTCTTCAGTCATAATCCTAATATTTTGAGAATATATAGAATCTAATAGCTTTTCGACTGCTACATTCCACTGGGAAAAATCACCTGATTTTTGTAAATTACCATATAGTTCATATATTTTCTTACTGACCACCTTTTCAAAGGTTGATAGGGTATTGTGCATGGGTGGAGTGAAATTACTTTTCTTCTTTAAGCAGGACATTTTTGAATGCTTATCACATGAATTTTGAAAAAATATACCCAAATTTATCTTTCTCAAGAATAACTTGAACTCGACTAAAGTATCAACCAGATCAAACTTCCTTCTAGGAATATATTTCATACCTTTCGAAAATGTATCAAAGTGTTCAATGTTTATAAGGTGTTGTGTGTAATTATATATTTTGAAGTCTCCTACACTATATACCACCCCATCAGTGGCCCTAATGCCAGTAGGTTCACCTTCCTGTACTAGTAACCCCTGTGGGGATTCCTTGTTCTTCGATCCCCTTGTCTCCATCTGTTTTCTTGCCATTTGTAGTTGCCCTTCCACTTTTTTTCTTGCTCTAAAAAATCTTCCCCATGGCATTCCTCTCTATCAAGATCATTGTACATGTAGTCCACATCATTGCCCCTGTCATGTCTATCAGGGTTAACATTAATTCTTTTGTTCCAATTATAGGCAGTTTCATTTTCATATTGTCTTGTATCCCTTAGAAATTTTTTGCATTTTCTATCAAACATTTTTTTACTACTACTTTCTACATAGTGAAATTGCTTAGCATGCAATTTCTCCCACTGTGGGTACAATAAATCATTGGTTATAGCAACATTGAGTTCTTCTACATCTTTTAATAGTGTACTCAACTTGTTGCCATTGCAGGATATAATGAACTCCATAAATTGCCTACCAAAACCGTCAAACATTTTATTACAAGTCAATATATTGGTCTCATTTAGTTCTATCCCAATGGGCTGTTTAAAAAAACGTAAACCCATAGGGACAATGCCACAGTCCACACATTTGCGTAAATATAAATTGTCCATCTGCAAAGCTTTTATCCGGTTAAGCTTCTTTCTGAAGCTAAAAATCATGTCCTTTAAAGTAATGTCTTGTTCTTGTACAGTACTATGTTTCTTATGATTATCCACGGACTGGAAATCATAAGGCAGTTTTAAAAAATTATCTAAATTGAAAGTAAATTTGTTATTCATACCATCCATAGGTTCCGACGTCTTTGGCCTATTGGATGTGGCAGTTTCTTTCATATTTATCAAGTTTGAACCCACTTGGGAAGAATAGGTGCGTGTGGGTTGCATACGTTTAGGTTTAGCCCCTGACAAAACATACACATCCTCCGAAACCTCACCAGATGCAATAGAAAGATTAAACTGACGCATGTGATTGCCAACGGTTCCGTTACCATAGAAAGTGCCGTTGGACTGTGAATTGTTCGTTTTCAGGGCTTCTTGACCATTTGGAATCTCCTCAGAACTACCACTTCCTATGTCGGAATGTGGTGATGTCATCCCCTCCATTTCAATTTTCTCCGAAGCTGTGTTACGTGAAGTGATAGGAGGTGTCATTATTTCTTTTATCATTTCATCATTTATTAACAATCTGAATAAATACAGTCAATTACAGTGGGACAAGATCGATATACTAACAGAATTCATCAATATTGTGCTAGATAATAACTTCATATTCTTTGAGGGGGAGTATTATAAACAAATAGCGGGTGTAGCTATGGGGGCTGCTTGTGCCCCCATATATGCCAATCTCATCCTACTGGATTGGGAGGAGGAATTTGTATTGGAATCACCCTGGAAGGAGTACATATGTTGTTATGTCAGGTACCTGGATGACTTATTCATCCTTTGGAAGGGGGATGAGGAGAAACTGATGAATTTCATCGATTACATCAATGGTAGTACTTCCTACTTGCAATTTACTTATAACATCAGTAAGACAGGAATAAATTATCTTGACACTTACATATTCAGCGATGGACACACTTTTCAGTCTAAGATCTATAGGAAAGACACTTTTTGCAATGCCTATTTAGAGTTTTCCAGTAATCATCCCTATATACAGAAAAGAAGTTTTTTAAAGGGGCAATGCATAAGGGCTGCTAGGATGACCTCCAGAAAGGAAGATATGATTCTTGAGATGGCCTTTATCGGCAAACTATTTAGACAGAGAGGTTACCCTGAGGCCATGATCAAGGACATCACTGAATATGTTATACGAGAATGGGGTAATAAATATATACCCATCTTGGGCAAGAGTTTATTGTCAACCAGCGCAAATGAATGTAGTACATCAGGATATTACAGGTCATACATAATACAATTTGGACATCACGTAGGGGAAGTGAGAAAGATTGTAGATAGTAATTGGAATATTCTTACTAGTGATGAAGGAATTTGTGATAGAGTGGGTGAGAAACCAACATATGTATATAAAACAGGGATGAATTTCAAAAAAATGATTGACATTAGGTCTAATCACAGAGATAATTCCGGGAACACCCATAGGACAGGGACTAAGCAATGCGGACATTGCAACCAGTGCCCTTCCATTTTACAAGTGGAGTGTATTAGTTTAGAGAATATTATTAGAAGTAGGATTTATCTTTGTAAGGGAAATTGCCAGACCCAACATGTTGTCTATAAAGGAAAGTGCATGTCCTGTCCAAGTTTTTATGTTGGAAAAACGGACAGGAAATTACGTAATAGAATTTACGATCATTTGTATTGTATAAAAAAGAAGGATATGAATAATGCACTATACAGACATTTAGCTGGTAGTGCTGGTTGTAACACCTTCAAATTTGCCATTCTTGAAGTAGTTAGGAACAACCCCGGGGGGGTAACATCAAGGCAATTTTGGGGGAAAAAGAGATCAAATGGCAGTTAAAGCTAAATGCGGCAATTCCACCAGGTATCAATGAAAATATTCCTACTAAGCCCCTTATAAGAAATTAGCAATGTTGTAGTTTTGTCAGAGAGAGAGACATATATACATATACACTCAATCAAATATGTATATAAAATAATTTTTCACTGTTAAATATAGGCATTTATATACTTTGGTAACGCACAATATATTTAGGCAGGTCATAACTATATATTGTATTTGTTATGTAATTAGTATTTACTGTAGGATTATATCTTACATATTGTTCCCTTTATGCACTCCATGCATTTGTCATATTTTATATGAAACATTCATCTAGTATGTATTATTAGAGTTGGGGTATGGTTCATATTCCACCAATAGAGAATTTTTATTATATGATTGAATTTTGATGCTGTTTTAGGCATTTTTTAACCATTATTAATACTGATAATATTTAGAAGGCTGTATATATGGGTTTTACCAAATCTATGTTCTTATGTTTTTAAAACTTAATGGTAGTTTAATTGGTCAGGTGGTGTTTTAGGCAGGAATTTTAAAGTATTTAAGAGACAAGGTTTGATATATTCAGTGTTCTGATGAAATCTACATTGGGTAGATGAAAGCGCTCAACCTTCGTTTTGTATTTCAATAAAAGAAGTTCTTTGTGACATATTCGTGGATTGTGGTTTGTTCTGGGAACAGTTTTTGGTGCTGTCTTTCTTCTAGTGTTGAATTCCTTGAACCTTTGTTGTTGGAAGATGGGACCATGCTTAGATTATATAAGTTTAAAAATAAATAAAAACAAAAACAAAAGTTTTGGAGAAGTAGCTACAAAAGCAGACATTTATTTCAAGTGTAAAAAACTGAGATTTTAAGAATACATTTTGGGACATTGTAGAGCTATAGAAGAACAATGGAAAGACATTATTAGACAATTAAAACAAATATGTAAGGTATGGAGAGTGTTTAATTTAAGTTTTAAGAAAAAATATATATTTAATTAATAGTTATGTTTTAAGAAAGTTAAGTTATTATGGATCAGTTATGGCATATCCTCAAACTGTGGAAAAAGAAAATTTATAAATGATTTTTGGTTTCTTATGGGGTTCTAGATTGAACACAGTTAAAAGAGGAATAATATACAATAAAGAAGAAGAAGAAGAAGAAGGGGGGCTGAATTGTATTTTTAACATCTGTATGTCTTTATTAGATTCATAAACATGAACAAAAAAGTAATCTTTAGAATATTAGAAAATAAATTTAATAAATTGTGGTCAGAAAAGTATATACAGAAAAAGTAGGAAAGAAAATGGAAGGAATGAGAAAGAAAATCTTAGAATGGAAAATAAACATGTATGGTATAAAAATGTAATGGTAGAGATTATTTTTATATTTATCCTTGGCAAGAGTTGAGAAAAGAGATACAACATGTCATTAAAAAGCAAAGGGAAATATTTAAAATGTGGGAAGAAGGACAAGATTTCATGTAGAGATTAATGATTAGAAAATTGCCGGCTGAAGAAATTAAATATAAAGCAATAGAATTAAGAAAATGTATGGCATGTGGAGGAAATGGAACTATAGAACATGCATTTATGGAAAGTTGTAGAGCTAAGAAAGTATGGATAGAAATAGATAAAATAATTAGATTTGGGTAGAAAATATGAAATGACTGGTCAAGCACATGTGATGTAAACAAGAATATGGTCCCATTTTGCATTTTATTATGAAGACTTTCATTTGTCATTAGCATTTAGTTTGCATTTCCTCTAATCATGCAGGAGTGAACATTTCATTTCCTGTTGCTGTTTATTGTTCAGATACCTTATATGTGTTTCCCCCTTTAATATTATTCCTATAAATGTATATTGCTGTGTTTTATAATTTTTGCTACTGTGTGCATGATTGTGTGTGCGCGAGCACGCATGCGCGCGTGTGTGTGCATGTGTGTGCTCTCCCCTATCCTGGATACCAGGATAATGGTAATGTCTATTACAATACAGTCTACGATTCTGGTTTCAGACAGTGCCCAGTGTAGTGAGCATTTTATATATTTTTACCATTTGCTCATTTGTTTTCAGTTATTTACAACTAGTTTTAGGAACTTTGTATGGCATGGACTCTGCCTTTCACACAAAGAGCTATATTTATTCCTTTATTTAGTTAACAGCAATATTCAGTGTGCTACAATCATCCTGATCTCTTGCATTAATCAGACATTTCCCAGTAGTGACTTCCCTTGACGGAGTTTTCTGTAGCAGCAGGAACTTAGTTTCATTCATAAGCAGCAAATATTGTCCCCTTTTTATTAGCAACAATGTGTGTTCCCTTACAGTCTGCCCTTCTTTCAGTAATGTGGAGCATCCTATGTTAACCGCAATGCTTTTTTAACTTATTTGCATGCCTCTCTCTCTTGCACACACACACATACATGCACACACACCACATATGGTCACACACAAACACTCACACATACACAACTGCATACACATACACATATAATTACTGTGTTTTTGACTCAGACATAAAAAAACTTCGCTGGCACACAGAAATGCAGGACTTGCTTTTAACAGTCCCCAAAGACCTTTGGACTCCTCCAGCTGCTGCTTCCATTTCCAGTTTTAGTTATTAAAATACACATTTCAATCAGTTTTGGTTATATGTCCAGTATATGCTATTAATGCTGTTGGATGAATATTATGTCAGGCCCCCTTTGACATATTTCTAATAATACGTATAACTTGAAAAGATAAATCCATTTGAAGTCTCAGAACATGTCTGCTCTGTTTGATATCACAGTTGAACTGAAGTTGTTGGGAATCTGATGTAAACATTCAAATCAACTGCATCTATGTTGGCTTGAAGACCTGTTACTATATGGCAGGGAGAGGGGAGATGATATGCCATGTGACTTTCATGTCATTATATGTTTGGTTAGTTTAGGATAACTATCTCAGTAATAGTTTCACTGTAATAACAAAAAAGTTTGATCCCAAAGTAGTTTGACTGCAGAAAAATTTGACATTGTAAAATAATATAATAGTTTGTGAAATGTTTTCTCAAAAGTTTGCATCTTCTAATTGGCAAACAAAATTTTTCATTCTGTTTTTCTTGTAAATACTTTGGTTCTTTTCACAGTGCAGACATCCATAAGAATCACCATACAACCAGACTCCTGCAGTAGTGTAGAAGGAGAGAAAGTATCTCTAATTTGCCAGGCTGCTGGGCCTCCAGGATTGGGGTACCAGTGGTTTCGAGGAAACCAAGAGGTGAGAAAATGAACATTGATAAAATGGATATGTGTCTTCTACTGTTAAAATATCTGTTGTGTCTTCCAGCCACAACTTCAGAAGCACCCTCGGAAGGCAGAACATTTCTTATGTGCAGCATAAAAGGCAGCATGGTTTATGCAAAAATAGGAACTATTAAAGTTGGATGTTTTTATTTGCATAACAGATGCATATTTTAAGTGCATCCTGACTGTAAAATCTGCATAATACCATATGGTTAGAAGCATGGTGTTATAAATGAAATATATAAATGTCAAAGGAAAAACAACTTCAAAAAGATCAACACATGGCAGGTTCAGGTTAAGGCACTTTAATCTTGCAGCAAGGAGACAAAAACGTGCTAATACAGAGTTTGTCTAACTAGAATCAGGAAGTGAAGCTATTCTTATACATTTCTTACAAGACATTGCCTACTAAGCTGACGTAATAAATCACAAGTTCTTTCAATATTATTTCATAGCAGCTGTTTGTCCATGATTTTCTGCTGGCATATCAAGTTTACAAAAAACTTCCTAAGAAAAACAACGTGGCCTTGATGACCACCGGTCAGATACAACTTCTCACTATGCAATGTTACCATTCAAGGTACTATGGCTAATTCGAGCACAAAGCAAGTACAGATTATAGTTAATTTCTTCAAGCAGTCTTTGTTCAACTGTATCTATCTTTTCTGCAGCTGTACATGTTCTCATAACACGAACAGAGCTGATTGTTCAAGTTCAATAACATTATAGGAAACAGTATTGTTCTATTCATTATTTTCCTGACCTAGCAGATAATCACCTGCTTCTCAGTAAATTTCCAAAAGGCATAAACATGAATTTGCTGTGCTAGCAAATACTAGGTCAGAGAGCATCTTGCAATTTCAGAAAGCATATTGCAGTTTGAAAAGCATCTGTAGCTTCATACAGAACTAAGCTGTACATAAAATAGAATGAAATGTGTTAACCCTTTTAGCTTCTAATAAGCACTAAACATATACATTAATACATATTTTTCTAACATTTCCCCCCGTTAATACTTTTTATTCTATTTTCAAAAGCATAAACAGTTTGCTTCTTCTCCTAACCTCTTTCTGTTCAGAATTTGCAGTTAAGAGAGTCATTCAGTTAAGACTTATGAAAGTGTTTCATTTTTCAACAGTTCTTCAATTTTGGTACTTTGATACAAAGTCTCAGAAACTGACATGTCTATAAAATCTTTGATTAATCTTTTCACGCAGGGAATACCACAACAAACACACACTCCTAATAGGAGTAATCCCACACAAATGGCAATCAGGATGTTCATTAGGATGCTACCCCACCCTCCAAACAAATTCTGGAAAAAATCCATCAGTGGGTTTGGGCCTGGTTTGGTTATGGCCGACACTTGCTGAATCACCTCAAGATGGTCGTTTATCTCATGCTGGTTGTCAGGAATATATGAACAGCACTCCTCTTTTATTAAAGCGCACGTACCACCTTTCGCCACTAGGGTGAAGTCGAGAGCCATGCGGTTTTGTAGCACCACAGTTCTCATAACGTTTAGTTCATCAGTTACTAATTCGAGAGCAGAAAAAGTTGCATTGCTCATTACTTCAAGAAGTTTGGACAGTCTTCTCAGCTCCCAAATCGATTTCACTGTGCCATATGCAGGGGCTATACCCCACGATATAATAGTGTCACTCAAGTCCATGTGTGTCAGTCTATCTTTGTTTTTCACGGAGTTATGGTTTCTCCAGCCTGCTTCAGTTCATCCCATTGGATTCTCAGGTCTGTTGATTGGATTTCCAGGTTTCTTGGTGACCTCTCTGACATTTCGAATTCTTCCCTGAGGCAAAACTGCAGTGTGTCGTATGGCCGGGACCAGGTAACCCAAAAAACAACTGCCGGACCAATTCTCAGGTAACCATTTGTATGCCTTTTTCCCACACACAAAATAACAATTCTCTATTTTAGTATTAATATATACTTGCCCTGCATGAAACATTTTCTTATCAATGATAGACGGTTGTTTAAAAAGAAAAGGATTATGTTGTACTTCATCAACTGTTTTGTGCATTGATTCTAAATATGAGTCATAGTTTGTATTGCAAATATAACTTGCATTATTAGCTTTGGTATAACATTTGTAAGGAACAGTCACATTATAATTGCTCCAACACACCTGAACAGTATCATTTTTGTAAAAACATACAATTCCCTTTTGTGTAACAGGTAGGTACAATGCTATTTTGTCTTGTGATTTTACAGTTGTGGTATCAAAAATCAAATTTTCCCAGGTCTCATTGACCCCTAGGGGGAAAGCAGTCATTAACAATCCCCCATATGCTGTTGGTATAGCTGTGCAAATCCAGCAATTCGAAACATTAAAAGTTTCAGCATACACATATTTAATTTAAAGTTTGGATGCCAGTCTATAAGTAACGAATCTTGCTTATTCAGTTCAGCTTGTGTGGCTGGAAAAAGGAAAGGCCACAGCAAAAATATTAATGTTATCAGTATAGTTAATAGAATGATCATGCAATACTTCTGAGGTTGTTCTGTATTTCTATTTGCTCCGTATCTGGTCATTTTGTTCTTGTGTAACAGTAACAAGTTTTTTGTCCAGTTCAAAGTTTTTAACCAATTTACAGTGTGTCAGATGAATCCAGGATGCTCGCTCTGCAATCTTGACTGCAGTGGGTGTTGACAGTAGCACTTGGTATGGCCCTTCCCACTTCGGTGTCGTCCAATTCTTTCTCTTGATGACTTTCACCCAGACCCATGTGCCTGGGACTACTGCTGCTTCCGATGGTCTGGTTTGTTCTTTATCTGAAACAGAATTTAACTGCAAAAGTTGTTTATTACTTAAAAGTCGTCTCATGTATTCTGCGAGTGAACTGTCGGCCTCCTGGTCTGCAGGCATGAGAGGTTTCCATTGAGGTATATAGTATGCCCTCCCAAATAATTTTTCAAAAGAAGTTAACCCCTTTGCATTCGGAACAGTTCTCATGCTCAACAATGCCAGAGGCAGGCAGTGCACCCAGTTCTTTTGTGTCTCACTAATTAATTTCCTAAGTTTATTTTTCAGAACCCCATTATGCCTCTCTACTAGTCCTGTGGATTGTGGGTGGTATGCACAATGGTTCTTTAAGGAAATTCCGAAATATTGGCTCAACTGTTGTATAGTTTGATTTACAAAGTGTGTGCCATTGTCACTGTAGATCTTTTCCGGTATGCCAAATCTAGGAATAATTTCTTTAACAAGGACTTTTGCAACAGTAGCTGCATCTGGATTTTTGGTCGGAAAAGCTTCCACCCATTTGGAAAACATATCTATAATGACAAGACAATATTTCTTATTTTCGCATTTGTTCACTTCTATGAAATCCATACAGATAGTATGGAATGGGTACGGTGGTGCAGGGAAACTCCCTTGTTTAGGCTTCAACGCCCCTTGTGCATGATGCTTGTTACAAACATGGCATGCTGCACAAAAATTTTTTGTGTAGTTTGTAAATCCATATGCTGTGAACACTCGGTTCACTAACTGTACCATCCCCCCTGTTGAGACATGGCACTGCCCATGGCTCAACAAAGCTGCATATCTAAACAAATTAGATGGCAAAATCGGTTTTCCTTCTTTGGAGATGTACAGCCCTTTCTCAAGAATTGCTCCTCATTTTATCCATTTCTGTTTTTCTACTTTCATAGTAAGTGTCTCCATTGTTTTCAACATTTCTAAATCTAAAATCTCAGAAGGTTGTAATTCCTCACTAAAAAGAAATACTTCTGAAGCTGAACCTGCCTGCTTTGCAGCTGATTCAGCTCTCTCATTACCTTTTGAAATCCTATCCTGTTGCTTGGTATGAGCTACACATTTACAAATAGCTACTTTCTGAGGTAACTGAATAGATTCTTACAAAATTAAAATAAATTGCGCATGATTAATTGGTTTACCAGTAAATGTTATCATTCTTCTATTTTTCCACTGCTGCGCAAAAACATGTACAGTAGAAAAAGTGTACTGGCTGTCAGTAAAACTGTTCACACATTTACCCTTTGCCAAGGTACATGCCCTTGTCAAGGCAATCAATTCTGCTGCTTGTGCAGATAAGTTGTGTGGTAAAGACTTTGCTTCTAAAATCTCAGTATCAAAAACTACTGCATACCCCACTAGGTTCTGCCCTGTAGGACCCCTTCTGCATGAGCCGTCCATGTAATATGTCACCTCGGCATCATCCAAGGGAACATCTGTTAGATCTTTTCTAGGCAGTGTCTTTTGCTCAATCTCCTGCAGGCAGCTGTGTGGTGTGACATCCGCAGGGGTCGGGAGCAAGGTAGACGGATTTAAAGTTGTACATCGTTCAATTGTCATATGAGGTTGGCTCAAGAGTATAGTCATACAGGAAAGATGTCTAGCAGGAGAAAGATATGCTACTTTTTCTTGCAGTAAAATAATCGCAACTGCATGAGGCACTCTCAATGTGAGAGGGTGGAACAACACTACTGAGGCTGAAGCCTGTACTGCCATTGCAGCTGCAACTACTGCTTGTACACAGTGGGGCAGGGATCACGCCACTGGGTCCAGCTGTGATGAATAGTAAGCTATGGGGCGTTGCTTGTCCCCATGTTGCTGTGTTAACACTGATGTCATATAACCTTGCTTACAATCTACAGTTTGGAAAAAACGTTTATGATAGTTTGGTAATCCTAAAACTAATGAGGATGCTATCAATTGTTTTAGTTTGCAGAAAGCTGATTCTGCTTCCGGTGTCCATTGTAATAAATCTTGTGCTGCCATAGGCTTCTTGTATATCAAGTTGGTCAGTGGAGCAGACTCCAAGGCATAGTTTGGAATCCAACTCTGACAGAAATTAGTCGTACCCAGGAAGGACATCATTTCCTTCTTGGTAGTCAGTTTGGGTGCTTGTAAAATTGCTATTTTCCTATCTTCATCTAATGTTCTGCCTTCTTTGGCTATTACATATCCCAGGTATTTAACCTGCTTTCTCCAAAGCTGCAACTTGTTTTTGTTTACTTTATGTCCTTGAGTGGCTAAGAATTGTAGTAATGCTATGGTATCTTCTCTGCATTCTTGCTGGGTGGGGGCTGCCAGCAGGATGCCGTCTACATAAAGTAAAATCTGACTGCCTCTCGGTGGGCTAAATCCCGCCAAGTTGCTCGCCATCTCTTGTGAGAATTTTGTTGGACTTTCACAATACCCCTGTGGTAGTCGCGTGTATGTATACCTTTTCCCCTGAAATGTGAATGCAAACCAGTGTTGGCTGTCAGGGTGTACTGGTATCGAAAAGAACGCATTGCTACTATCTACCACAGAAAAATACTTCTGTTGAGGCTTCAAATCATTCAATAGGGTGTGTGGATCTGGCACCGTAGGTGCTTTAGGTATTACTGCGTCATTTACAGCTTGTAAATCTTGGACCATACGCCATTCTCCATTTGCTTTCCTGACAGGAAATAAGGGTGTGTTACATGGTGAATCGGGAGATTTTATCAGTACTCCTTCCTTAAGTAAAGCTGCTATTATAGGTTTGATTCCTACTTCTGCATCTTTCCTTAAGGGATACTGTCTTTTTTATGGTCTAAATGCTGATTTTGGCGTAATAGTAACTGGTCCTGTTGTACGAATTAGTCCTACATCTGACTTCCCTGTTGAACAGAGAGTTTCTGGTATTCTCCGTAAGGCATTTTCTTCCTCTTCTAGTAAGAGTGCTAATCAGTTGTCCTCGCTAGACTGCAAGTGTACAGCTGGGTGTGTCTGTGTTATCCAATTTAACTTCTGCTTCTGTACTCCCTGTTCTGACAATTCTAACTCCATCTGTTTTTCCCACTTTGTGACTTTTTCTCCTAGGTCTGCCCATTTCACATTCTTGTCCTTAGTTAAACTAACATGTGGTAATCAATTAGATTTATAAAGTGCAAAGAATTCCTGGGGCAATGAACAGCTAACTACACTGTTTCCTCCTGTGTCCCAGTACAGATTATGTAATACTAATCTGTTTGCATGGTTTTTAAACAGTTCTTGCTCATATTCCTTATCAGGTCCTGGTGTGCTACAATAATGCAGAGTACAGTGCAACAAATGCTGTTTATCAGTGTCAAGGGAGGGGGACTTACTGATGGCTATGTTCATCAGTTCTTCGGTTACTGCCCCTGGACCAGTCGTGACCAAGTCCTGGCTGTACCAATAAAGTTTTTTCGCCCTCCGGTCGCACCACAAAAGTATCCATTTGTCGCTGTGCTTCCATACCCTGCATAGTCGGAACTACTGCTATGCCAAATATCTGCATAAGGTTTACTGGGCATTTTGCAGAAACAACAATTTTGCTTTTCTGGGTCATCCCTGAAACAGGGTCAGTTATTGCTATGTTATGGGAGAGTGGCTCCCGATACAGCTGTCCATTAGCTGCTTTAACTAATATGTAATCAAATGATTCTGAATTTTCTGGTAGTTTGGAAGGATGTATCAGGGTCCGTGAAGCCCCTGAGTCACACAGGAATTTAACTTCCCTCCCCTCTACCAGAAGTGTAACTTCCGGTTTTGTGTCTGCTAAATAGAGCTCTAGGATCAATAATGCTAAGTCTAAAATTTCACTTTCTTCACCATCTGTGGTTTCTTGCACTTCCTCTATTTCTTCTATCACATTCTCTACTCTCTCTATCACATTTGCGTTTGTCTTTTCTCGGTTACTCCCTTCTAGTGATTCTTGACTATCATATAGTCAGTCCTCACTCTCCTTATCTTCCATGGCTACCTTCTTGTTTTGCTTGCAATCCCTTGCTAAATTTCCCTTTTTTCCACATTTACAACATTCAGCCCTTTTCTTTCTCTCTTCAAACTCCTCTGATCGCTTATCAGATTGTTTGTTTCCCTGGGCATTTTTCTTGCCCTTTTTTCCGGACTGTACTACATAAACTTCTGCTCCATCTTCTACAGAAAATACTTGTGCTTTCTTTTTCTTTTTACTGTTAAAATGCCTTTCGGCATGTCTTGCATATTCAAGTAGTGACTGTAATCTACTTGTATGATAGTCTACCATGTGCTTTGTAATAAAGCTGCTTATATGCAAAATACTGCCTTTCAAAAATGCATTCTTTAGCTGCTGCTCATACGGGGAATCATGTGTTTGGTCTTCAGGTGCCTGCATTCCACAATGGTTATTAAAACATTCTAATAATCTAGCATATCTGTCAACAGTTTCACCTTCCTGTTGGATGCATTGATTAATGCAAGTCCAGTCTGCCCTAGGCTTCCATTTCTCAGAGATTCGGTCTGTTAGACTTTTCACTCTGTTATCCAGTTCTGCGTTGCTATGTGGGAGTGGCTTGTGTTCTGCATCACAGGAATTCCAGTTGCCACTGATCATGTGCCAATCTGGACCTATGATTTGTCTAACTACTTTTTCTACTTCTTCTCCATTTAAATGATAACTTAACCTCATGCCCTGTAAGTCTTCTAAGAATTTTCTAAAATTAACTTTTGGATGAGGAATTCCCTCTGTGGCTTTCCGGATGTCTTCCGGTGTCCACGGTCTATATACTAGGAGAGTCGGGTCCTGCCCTGCCTATCCTGCCTGAGGATTTGGTACTTCTATGAGCGGACATATCTCTTCTTCATTCATAGCTCATGAATTTATTTGATATAACTCAGTATCCCCTCTTAAGTTACGTGTTTAAGACCTAGTCTCGATGGGATCTCTGACATACGGTCTTGGCTTCACGGTGACAGCCGGGTATAGCTGAGGTGGACCAGCTTGTCCACTTGCTTCATATTCTGGTACGGAAGTGGAGGGGGTGGAGGGGCTAATGCTATTACTAAATTATTGTCCTCTATCTAGAAACATAGCTTTTGAATTTTTTGTTCCCTACGGTTTGCTTCCTCAATCCACCTTTGTGCCTGAGGAATGCCTAATTGATGTTGCTTTTTTACCTGACCTTTTGCATCTGTTTTAAGCTGTTTGACAAGTTTAATAAGTGAGGACTTTTCTAATTTGCCATCAGATTCATATTTATTAACCCATTTTGTATAGTACCTAACATTGTCGGCACGCTGTAATTGCATATATTTTGCATCCTCAGTTAATGGTGGATCTTGGGAACTTTTTGTGCACTTATTACCCATATTGTTCTGACTGTTAAAAATGTTATATAACCCTTCTTATTTTCACGTGGTACCATGATTTTCTTTTTCACAGTTTATCTAGAATAACTGTCTTACCTATTCTGTTTCCCTGATCTATGACAAGACTGCAATCTTCCTGTTCCTGACTTGCATAAAACAAATCTCCTGACAGATGTTACAAATCAAGTCCTTGATCTAAAACAGAAAAAAGGTAAATCTCACCTTACCTGAGCCTCCGTGATTGATCGCCTAGTTCGATGGAAAACCGTTAACTCATCCTCCAGTCGCAGATCAGAAAAGTGGCTGGCCTCTTTTGAACGGCAATTCAGTTGGAGGTCTTTCTGAGCAGAAGAACCGATGTGGTCTCTTCCCCATACGGTTTCATGCCACCTGGCCCATCTGACCTGAGGCAAAGTGACAGTTTCCGGTCCGAAGGACCAATCTGTCAAAGGAAAAACAACTTCAAAAAGATCAACACACGGCAGGTTCAGGTTAAGGCACTTTAATCTTGCAGCAATGAGACAAAAACATGCTAATACAGAGTTTGTCTAACTAGAATCAGGAAGTGAAGCTATTCTTATACATTTCTTACAAGACATTGCCTACTAAGCTGACGTAATAAATCACAAGTTCTTTCAATATTATTGCATAGCAGCTGTTTGTCCATGATTTTCTGCTGGCATATCAAGTTTACAAAAAAAAAAC
>NC_056747.1:395276668-395454168 GCF_019279795.1 Protopterus annectens
GGAAATATTGATTCATTATAAGTGGTAGCTCAGTGCTTTGTGATTCTCCTTGGTTTTGTTGTTTATTTTTTAATGGGATTCTTTTTAAACATATATAAACATACCTACATAGTTTACTATCTTATTTTAGAAAACGTTTTTTATGAGTACTTATGTACTCAAAAAACATTGTCGAAAGTTACAATAGCGACCTATAAAAATAACGAATGAAAAAATGACAATTCGAAATCGAATTTTTGACATGTTTTGAACTTATGTCCACATCCGGTGTCATGCAACACATGTTTTGCAGGGGGGCAAGCCACCCTGCGCCCCCCCCCACTCCCCTGCTACTTTTATATACAAACTCTGAGATCACACTACAGTGAGGGAAAGGGTATATTTCCCAATACCCACTATAGTGCGATCTGCCTTTAAAATGTTGAATCCACAACAGTGAATGCTAGTGTGCATTTGCTGTTGTGACTTCAATTTTTTTTTTTTTTTTTTGCTCATTTCAAATGTTGAAAACTTGCTTTTGGGATTATACATTCACACATTGCAGCTGCGATATTTTGATTGTAATTCTATAATCTTTTATACACATATATGCATATATGTAAAAAAAATATATATGTACATATATATATATATGTATATATATATATATATATATATATATATATATATATATATATATATATATATATATATGATGTTTCTAGAGGTTATGTGGGGGAGGGGGTATGTTAGTTTAGGCTTTACCATCTGTGTCTGCCTTTGTCTTCAAGAGACTTGGGGCCAGGCCTGGGCTGAATTTTTGATTTCCTCTCCATTGGTCAAAATTACACTTAAATAGGGCTATAGAAGGAGTCTGCTTTGATTCGATGGGAAGTTTAAATCAGGGCATGGGTATCCTCTGAGATACATATTTGTCTCATCAACATGTCTTATTTATGTCACAAGGAAAATTGAATTTCTTGGCTTTAGTGATTATGATGTTGTTCATTTTGTGGTTATGCAAAAAGGTCCATCAGAGCTGTATCCGAGGATGCCTTTTATGCCAAGTATAGAATGCATCTAAGTAACCTGTAGAAGGCAGAGTATAGAGATAGGGCTTTAAGGCAATCAGTATAGATTGGTAAGGTACCTTTGTAGGTGTTTCAACTGGTGTATATGTCTGGTTAGGTACATGCCAAAGGGGGGTATTATACTCAGTGATGGGTCTGATACGGGCTAAATAAAGTGGCACTACAACTTCCCTGGACCTGGATGCCATGCTCTTACTTACAAGTTGGGTGACATAAAATGATTTTCTTACTGCCTTGGCCACATGGTGGTCAAAGGCCAGATTAATGTCTACATATGTTCCCAGATTCCTGACTACCGGGTCAACTCTTAGCGGTGTCTTATCAGTGGAGTAATTAACCTGGAAGGCAGTTTTCCCAAAAGACAGTATAATACACTTCTTGGCATTAGGTTTTAGTCTGTGACTTTGGCACCAGTCATTTGTCTGTGTTAGACCCTCTTGTAAGATGTTTGTGTCATGGAGGGAATCTGTGATAGCTCCCAGTCTGCAGTCATCTGTGAACTTGATCAGCCAAAAGCCCTTGACATTAGCCTTTACCTCCAAGAAGTGGATGCCAAATAGGAGAGGTCCTATCATGGAGCGCTGAAATGCACCACTGGTGGTTGGTCACTTAGTGGAGGTGGGATCACCAATCCTGACTTCTGTGGTCTTGTCTGTGAGACAGTTGGTTATTCAGTGAGTTATGTAGGGGTTATGCCCAGTTTGGGGAGTTTGTCAACTATACCTGAATGGGATATTGTATCGAATGCTATAGCCAGGTCCAGGTAGGTGGTATGCACCATTTTTCCCTCATCCATTGCCGTATGAACCTCTCAAAGAAGTCCACTAGGTTTAGTATGCATGATCTTCAAGTATTTGAAGATTGCCTATGTCTTTGTCAATCATTTCCATGGTCATTTATTCTGTGGCTTTTCAAAATAGACTAGTCAGACTAATAGGTCTGTAGTTTCTGAGGTTAGTTGATGGTTCTCCCTTTTGAAGTGGGATAACCATTCCAGTCCTCCATTCTCATGGTACAAAGCCTATTTTGAGGCTATAGTTGGAAAGTGACTCAACTGGTCCACATAGGTCATTTTTAAGCTATTTAGGAGGCATCCTGGGATATTGTCAGGGCCCATTGAGGCTGTGTTTTTGGCTTTAGTTTGGTTAGCAGTTGGGGGAGGTTATGCTAGTAAGTATTTCATGGGGGGGGGCATGGAGGATTGGGGAGTGAAGTTTGAGCTGAATTTGTCGGCCAGCAAATTCATTATGTCACTCTGCACTTGAAGGTGGTACCACTGACCACCAGTTTGGCACTTGGATGTGTGCTGTCTTTGAGGTGTCGGACATAGCTGTGAAGGCCTTGTGGTTTTCTTTAGCCTGTGAGACTATCTTGACCTCATAATTGGCTTTGTTGGACTTAATTATATCTCTTAGTTTCCTATTTAGTTTAGTTAGATAGCTCCTATCATTACAGGAGTTGCTATTCCATATTTTAGCCATGACTTTTTTTCCTTTTTTTATATATAGCCTTTTTAGATTAGAATTACTTCTAGTAGGTACAGCAGCCTCAATACAGCCATTTACATGGTTGTACAAGGTCTCTGTGCATAATTCTCCATAGGTTACTGTGAACTTGGGGCTGGGGGGATACTGAATTGTGACAGACCATCACTTCATGAGATGTAGTTTGCTTTGGAATAGTTCCTAACTGTTATATGGTTTGCTGGGGTTACCAAGCTGATTTTATTTTGAACGAGACAGCTTTATGGTCTGACCTCACCAGTGAGGATGTGACATAGGTGTTTGTGTGTGTGTGTGTGTGTGTGTGTGTGTGTGTGTGTGTGTGCAGCACTTTCCCATACTGGAGAGTACCAGGTCCGGTATGTTTGAACCTCTGGTGAGTGTGTACACTATATGGTCAATTTTGTGTTAATAAAGTCCACAGATCACTCTAAGTCTCCCAGTCTGTAGAGGGGCAGGTAAAGTCCCCATGAATAGGGTATTTTGTTTAATGGTGTGTGTCTCCAGTAGGTTTAGGTGTAAACTAGGGGATTCTAGGGACATAGAGGGTGACCTATAGCTTGCTGGGATATGGTATATGACTTTGACTATTGTGATTTGCATATGGATAAATTCTAGTGCATTGTCTTATTTAACCAAAGTGGAGTTATGGCCTAAATGTGTGGAAGGCACTGAAGCTTTGCACTGCTGCGGTACTTCCTGTAGATTTGGACAAGGTCTTGGTAATGGCACAGATGTCAGCATTCTCCAGGGTGTGAAGAACTTGTAGGGTGTGGAGTTCCTTGTTTAGGCTCCTAGCATTGAATAGTAACACTTTTATGTTTATTTGGTTTCATTTGCTATGTTTGTAGGTTTGTCAATTTGGCATTGCCTAAAAAGCCACTAAGGGGTGGATAAAGTTACAGACAATATTCAGAAGCTTAGGGGAGATGGAGCAGACCATCCTTTGCAAAGCAATGTGGTCTGTTGGCCATGTCCTCCCATGCTGACGAGTATTGAACCCCCATGGAAAGACACTAGAAACAAAGTTATTGAAGTTAAATTATTGACGTTAATCATCTTTTGTTCGTACTGTGGCATCATTCTTGGTGAAGGTAGAATGTTGCTCAAAGCAGGGCACATACCTTTCTGGGATACATACTTAGGGAGATCAGCAGTGTCTCTCTTGATATAGTCCAGTAAAATATGTCTCAGGCCATTGATGCCCACATGGCTATTCTATATGAGTGCCTTATTATATATTAAATGTTCATTAAAGCAAACATTAAAAGAGAGGTCACTTTAGAGCAAATCTAAAAATGATCACAAATATGAAAAACTATTTGTTTTTGCATGTGGGACACCTGCACCCTCCACACCCCCTGCTAATTATACATACTAACTCTGTGATCACATAGCAGAAGGTTAAGGACAAATTCTTTTACCCTTCTGGAACCCCATTTCATACAAAAGGTTGCTGGCAAGAACTCCATTTAAAAGAATGTTTGTTATGTTCTTCAGCATTTTGGTCTTTCGATATAATGGTCTCAAGAGTTTGATTTTCAAGATTTTCTGTTTCAGCATTTTAATGGAATATATAGATATATTGGTCTACTTCTACTCACCGAAATAACAGTTCTTCGAATCTCAAACAGCCGACTCCAGTGAACTTCCATTCTATTGAAAGCATGGACTACTGTACTTTGTTTGCTGGGAAACAAACCACTTGGCCACCACAGTAAACTTTGCCATTTTCCCCAGTGTAGTATGATCTTGGAGTTGGTATATTTAGTTAGGGGGCTGTGGGAGGCGATGCCCCCCACATGGGGTATGTAAGGGGCAAAGCCCCCCACTTGGGTGAGTTTAATTTTTTTCTGTTCAGTTTTTTTCCCCTGGTGGCCAAATATATGTATATATCATTTGGCTAGAAGTCTGTAGCATGTAGGTGACTGCAGCTTGTAGGATTTTCCTCTGTGCAGAGGCAGATCCAGCATTAGGTGACCTAGGCAGTAACCTACGGCTTGTTTTGGCTTGGGAGGGCCATGCTGGCTTGGTTAACTATAACAATAAAAACAGACTTCGGAAAGTCTTTGTTAAATGAAAATAAATAAATAAAAACAACTTTGGTAATTCCAACCAAATACAGCAAGCATTAGGACCTTGAGAAGCTCTTCTGACATGGGAGAACTTCCTTAAGCCCTAGAAACCACAACATTAGGAGAACATCCTAATGTTAAACCATGCAGGAAATTTGGAAGGCAATATCTGCTGTAAAGGGAGAGATAGCAAACCATGATTGATCACAGGTGGATGTGTTGCTCTTTAGAGGAAATGTGTGTGAGAACTTCTCGAAGAAGCAGAAACCTATCAAACTGCAGGAAATATACAAGCAACAGTAAGCCCTAATTTTGAAGATAAAACGGATGGATCTTTTTCAGTAAGGCACACAGGAGATATACAAGCATCTGTTCCAGTAAGGTAGGGGTGTGGGTGTGTGTGTGTGTGTGTGTGTGTGTGTGTGTGTGTGTGTGTGTGTGTGTGTGTGTGTGTGATGCACCAGTTAAAGGCAATGTCTACGTAAGTGAATTTGCTCAAAGTCAAACCCTGAACCTTTAGTTATTAAGAACAGGTAAGTGCCTTAAACCTCCATACTAAATGCCAACTGTCAGGTCTCCTTTCATTTGCTTTCTTTTTTTGTTTTTGTAGATCACTGAGGATTATACTCTGTCAATGTCAGTCAGAGTTTCAGAGCTGGTGGGCTACCAGCCACAACTCTGAGCTGAGATACCAGATGACTAGAGGCTTCTGAGCTTCTCAAAAATCATAGATTGCCTGTTTTTTTTTTTTTTGCTTATTTATACTATTTACTGCACTGTTTTATTATTGCCTGCCACCCACTTTAATACTGTATTTATATACTATCTACTAATCTACACTGTTGTACTACAATTGTCTGCCTTACTGTGCCTATTAAATCACATTTCATTGTATTTTTCAGTGTTTACAAAGCTCTTTTTGTATTTTCACCGTCTGTTAAGTATTTGCTGGTATTTTTCAGTATTGCAAAGCAATTTTTCTGCTTGTTCTGGTTTTCCCATCAGGCAGTTTTAAAATAACTGATTTGTTAGCTGTTTAAAACATTCTTTAGAGTCTCCTTGCTGATTTTCTGCTGTTTTAGCATTTTTTTAATGTCTCACTGCTATTTTTCTGTTGTGTTAAACATTTTGTCGTATTTCCCACCAAAACTAGGGTAGCAAGTAGCTGTAGCATAGTCCAGATACAGGTTTGCTGCATCTGGGTCTGTTTATTGTGGCTGTTTGTTCTGAGCATGTTTTCCAGGTCATCTTTGATTGAAAAGGGCCCTTCTGCACTCTAGTGAGAGTAGTGTGCTGATTGTTACCTGTCTGATGAAGGGTGGTTGGTCTAGGGCTTGGAGTAAGCATCCTCATTGGTCCTTCTGAACCTTTTTAACGTTTTTTTTTCAAGTTTTTAGCTTCTGGTATTTAAGCCCTGCGTTTGATTAGGGTTATGCCTGTTTACATATCATGCAGCACCAAGCACTGCCGTACAATTGTGCGCCATAGCTGGACAGATAAATTCAACAATTTTCCCCTTAGATGTAGCACATTAGTGTAGCCCTCATCATTAGTAATTTCCCAGTCAAAGAAATACTGCTAGTGAGCTGTAACCTATTAAACCACCAGTAAAAAAACCCCGGCAAAAATATCCATCCACTGATCTCCTCCTTGATCGAGTCTGAAAAGCCCCGCCCCTTTGTGATAACAGTTTTCAACCTAGCATTATGGACAGCTGGACTACCCTTGTTAATCCTGCCAGCCTTGATGACTTAGGTCTCTTGAGGCAGTGTAGCAATTGCCTCATGCACACTGACAACTCTCTACTGATAACTCCCTCTAGTACAGAGTGTGAGAGATGTATCTACGCCAAGAATCTTGAATCCATGCTGTCTCGCTCTCAAAACAGAAACACTGAAGAGATTATCAACCCACCCACCACTGCACGTGCAGATATTACCACTACTCATACACATAGTATGCATCAAACACAAAAATCAACATATGCGGAGGATCACTCAAAAAAACTTACCAAAACACCAGAGACCTCCAAAACACCAGACTGCTACAGCTAACACAGCTCTCACAGCACTCATGGCATATAGTAACAGCAAAGTCTCACCTACCAAGCCATAAAGCATAACACTCAAAAACCAAATGTTCTTGTCATTGGAGACTCAATAGTGAGACACATTGATGTCCCACTCACCAAGCTGGACAAGGAGAAAGTCACAACCAGCTGCCTGTCTGGTGCCAGGATTCATCAGATTATGCATGCAGTCAGGTCTCTCAACAACATGTATGCATTTTATTTATTTATTTAACATTTGTTTAACAGGAAAGTCTGACTGTACTCAGGTCCTTTTTCAGCAGAGGCCCGGGGAGAAAAGCTCCATGAGTAACAGTAAATTTTCATGCACACATTACAATAATCAAAAAAGTATAAAGTAAACAAAATGTAGTATACATAAGAACATACAAATTTGTTACATATTGACCATTGACTCTGACATAGTTCACGTTGGTGTGAATGACCTGAGATGTACCTCACTGGACTATATGAAGAGAGACATGGTTGAGCTTTCTGAGTATGTGTCCAAACAGGTATGTCCCTAGCCTTGAGCAGCATACTACCATCACCTAGAATGATGCCACAGTATAAACAAAAAATATTGATTTCAATGCTTAGTTTTTGTTGTCATTCAAAGGGAATCCAGTTCCTGTCATCTTGGGAAGCTATGCTCAAACCTTGCTTCTTTGCCAGAGAAGGTTAGCACTTGGCACCTCTAGGCTTTCGGCTGCTTGCAAAGGCTCTTGCCTCCCCTATAGTGTCTTTTTTAGGCAAGGTCTCAAAAACAAACTTACCAATGTGAAATTTCCCAATCATAACAAAATAAGGGTGATGCTGCTAAATGCTACGAGTTTAAACCAAAAACTGCACACCCTCGAAGCACTTCTATCACTGGAAGATGTAGATGTCTGTGCAGTCACAGAAACCTGGTTTAAGGCCTCAGAGAGTAACCTGGCCTTGCAAGGCTACAATGCCTTTCACACCTTCAGATTGCAAAACAAAAGTGTGAGAACCAAAGGAAGCAAAGTTTCTATCTTTATTAGAGATAAATTTACCTCCCGTCTTGTTAGACTAGACAACTCCATGGAATTATTCCAAGTTACAGTGGGTAAGACCCCCATTCAAGTCATAGAGAGTTATAGATCCCCCACCATAGGTCATGACACACACAAAGCCTACTTGACCAAACTGGAGACAATCCAAATATTACCAAACACTCTGGTTATGGGGGATTTCAATTATCCCACCATCAACTGGGAAACCTACACTAGCCCTAACTCACTCGCACAAAAGTTCCTTGACTTTGTTAACTCAAATGCCTGGAACAAATTGTTCATTCCCCAACAAGAGGAATAAACATACTAGATCTGGGCCTCACTAACATGTCAAACAGATGCACAGCCGCAACTGTCGGACCATTATTATTTAAATCTGACCACAAATCAGTCACCTTTGAGCTGGCACTAAAACCAGAACTTACAAAGGGTGAAATCAGACTAAAAACTTCACCAAGGCAAACTATACCCTCTTATGTGAAAGTATAAATCCATTCTAAGCCCCACCCCCAGCTGTAAGTGGTAACTACACTACAGCCCTGTGCAATCACTTACATAAGTGTATAGACTCAGCTGTACCAGAAAGACTCAAAGCCAGAGCCTCCAGTAAAAACAAGCCACCATGGTGGACACCCAGCATCAACGAACTTTACAATAAACGCAAAAACGTTGCTGTCCAAGAAAACAAAGGTGTGGCCCCAACAATGGAAAAGCACCCTCCTCAGTTTCAAGAGGCAAATAGGACAACTTGTCAAATCCTTTAAGGGCTTCTTTAAGAAAAACTTAGCAAGCACAATCAAGGATAACCATAAGGCCTTTTACAGCTATGTACGTAGCCTAAAAGGTAGGACCCAAGCATGTGCAGTACTAGTGACCAATTGTATCACACACATCGACCCCCACAGAGACAGCAAACCTGCTAGCAGATAGGTTTTGGTGAAAATTTCACTCCCTTATCCCCTCCAAACTTATCACAAATCTTCCCACCACCCTACATATCTGAAGAGCACGTCATCAAAGCCTTATCCAAGGCAAAAAACACAGCCTCTATAGGGCAAGACAGCATCCCTGGCTGTCTTCTAAACAGGCTAAAATGTGAACTAACATCACCATTAAGTACACTTTTCAATCACAGCTTAACCACAGGCTTTGTTCCTGCATAATGGAGAACAGCAACAGTTATTCCCCTCCACAAAGGTAGCCTAGCAACAGACCCAGGGAATTACAGACCCATAAGCCTGACCAGACTCATCTGCAAGGCCATGGAACTTATCATTATGGACCTCATATGTAAAGACATAAGCGACCTCCATACCCTGGATCCAACCCAATTCGGCTTCGTCAAGGGCAGATCCTGCCTTTAAATATGGTGGATTTCTTACGAGGGCAAATCTGTGCACACAGCATACCTCAACTTAGGAAAGGCTTTTCACACAATTCCACATTCAGGCATAAACTTAGCAAAGTGAATGTAAATGCCTTTGCTGTAAGATGGGTTGTGAAATGGGACACAAACCAGACACACACTGTCAAAGTGGGTAACTCCACATCAACCAGCAGACCTGTCACCAGCGGGGTGCCACAGGGGTCAGTGCTGGGCTCCCTACTGTTTGGTATATACTTCTCAGATGTTCGGGTCAAAATTAAAGGGTTGTGACTGACCAAGTTTGCAGATGACTGCAAACTGAGTGCAATTATTGACTCCACAAATTATGTCAGTATACTACAGGAGGGTCTTATGCAGACCAGTGACTGGTGTATTGACTGTCACGGGCTTGAACTGAATGCAAAGAAATGTTTCATCATTCCCTTTGGCACAAACAATGCCCCTTCACAGTATCAAATCAACAACAATTACCCAAGTACCCATGAAGTTGTAAGGGATCTGGGATCGCAAGTTGACTGCGAACTTAACTTTGACCACCATGTGTTTACTGTAGTAGGAAGCCTTTCTACGTAGCACACTTGATTAGTAAAGGCATTGCCTCGTGAGCAAAAGAGGTTATAAACCCTCTAAACTCGGCACTAATCTGGCCCATAATTGAATATAACAATCCATTTGGCATGTACCGTACAAAGCACCTGCAGCAATTGGTGAGAATTCAGAGGTTTTTAACAAGGAGAATCAAGGGACTCCAGCATGTGCCTTACACAGACCGACTAAAGTCCCTGTCTCTATACTCTGTATCATATTAACTACTTAGGGGGACTTATGTCTGGCTTACAGAGCAATCTGAGATCCAAACCTAATGAACTTGCTGCATATCTGTAAATCAAAAAGACTAGAGCTACCCACTCCGGGGACCTAAATATGGCCTGCAACTTAAATACGACATGCTGGAGGGACAGATTTGTCTCCCAGCGAATGCCGCATCTTTGGAATAGGCTACCAATACATGTGAAACACAGCACCTCTATGACACTGTTCAAGGAATTCTTACAGGGGATAGTACCCACAACCCTCCTGGACATGGGTAGTCATTCCTAAGTGCACTCGAGTATTGACTAGTATTCCTATGGTATTACATTTGGATGAAACGGCTAGGCTTGAAATGACCTCTGGGTTGATAGCCTAGTAATCTCCTACGATCTATGAGCTGTGTTGCTCAGCGTCAGTGGTGCAACAGGTAATATGTTTACTTTTGATGTAGAAGGATGTGGGTTCTGTTCCCACACCGGGTAGATAGATTACTGAGGCTACTTTGCAGCATAGGGGGGATGCTGCACTCCTGAGTGTGAACTTCTTTGTGTGAGATGTCTAGTAACTATGAACCTGTTGTCAGTTTGCCATCCTTTCTGTATTGCATATTGGCAGCACACCATTTTTTATGTAAGATAAGCAATTTATTTTTCAAGGGCAGAAGGCACAGAATTTCTAGATGAAACACTGAAATGCAAACTTCATCAGTTATAGTTCTGGATAATGTGGAATTATTCAGATGACTTTTACTTATGTAGAGATTGTGCATATTGATTGATATTGGTGGATTTATAATGACAACCATTTGAGTGGACTTTTATGGCTGAAATGTTCTGAAATGGTAGTTTTGTTATTATTGGTTCATTCATTTTATTTCATTGCTTACTGGAAAAATGTTTAAAACTATAACTGTAAAACAAACTCTCTAACAAGTGGTGCTGTATTAAACAAAGAATATAATTTATTATACCATGACCCCCCCAAAACGTGCACGCTGATTGGCCAGCGTGCCCGTTGTAAATCGAGTTATACTAATGGAAAAAGGTCCGGTCGCCCGGCTTTTTTCCATTAGTATAACTCGTTTTAAAACACAGTCTAGCTTTGTTAAATGGGTTAAACATAGCGAAACAGCTTTAAAATAAGCAACGGAGACCTCCGTTGCTTATTTTAAACTGTCTCGCTATGTTAAACCCATTTAACATAGCGAGTTTAAAAGCAACGGAGAAAGCAAGATCTCCGTTGCTTTTAGTCTCGCTATGTTAAATGAGTTTAACATAGCGAGACAGTTTAAAATAAGCAACGGAGATGTCCGTTGCTTATTTTAACTGTCTCGCTATGTTAAACTCATTTAACATAGCGAGACACTAAAAAGCAATGGAGATCTTGCTTTCTCCGTTGCTTTGCCCACAGCTCTGATGTAGTGCGCGCGCAGTACATCAGAACTGCCGCGGATGCCAGACATCTGCGGAAGGGCAGTAAACAGGCATTATACTATGCCATTATTTAAGAAAAGTAACAGTTTCTTTTCTTAAATAATGTCATGGTATAATAGCAATAACCCACTTCTGGGTGTGGGTAATGCTAAATTTACCCACGGTTGGCTTTGTTTGGTTCCTCGGGCTTCGCCCTCGGGGCCAAACCACGCCAACCGTGGGTAAATTTAGCATTACCCACACCCAGGTGTGGGTTATTGCTATAATACTATTAGGAATGTGACACAAAGAACACATGCGTTTCTGTGTGTTCCTTAAAATGTGTGCAGTGGGCCCATGGTTTGAAAACTGTTCAAAGGGACACTTAATCTGGCACAGTCCAGATGCGTTTTCTATGAATGCAGGTTTCAACAAATGCAACTTTCGGTGGCAGAGAGGTTCACTGTTGCTCATGCTACATCTGTTTTCATTGTGAGATTATATTGTTTTGTTTAGGAAATGACTGTCAGTGTTTGTGCTGTAACACATGAAGTAAAAATTATAAATTAAATCCAAATATCTGTAATCACTGTAGATGTAAAGAAGAAAATAACATGCACACTGACAGGTTTGAACAGTGTGTATGGCAAGTGGTGAGGGATGGCCAAGTAATGGGACACTGGAATGGCTGAGGGGAGGTGCTATTTTGGAGGAGCCTGACTGCAGGGGTTGGGTGATGCTGGCTGAGGGGGGATCAGATCCATTACCCTGCCTAAGGCCCCATTTTACCATGATCCATCTCTTGTCACTGTGATATACTGCTGACCCTATATACATATGCAATGAATATTAGCTTATGTGTTCACAAGGATGAGGCTATGTAGTGGGGTCTTCTAATTTTGTATTCTGCATTACTAATCCCACTTTATAAGTGCATCTTTTCTTCTTTCAACACAGAATTTGCCCAACTAACAGAAGTCCGCATAACGTGTGTGTGTTGTGTGTGTATATGTGTGTGTGTGTGTGTGGGGGGGGGGTACATCTTCACAAGTACACATATAGTGATATCCCTGGATTATCAGAGATCCCTCCCTAATTGGAAATGAGTGATAATGTTTTTTGTACAAGCTCATCAGAAGTACACAGCAGAACTGGTCGGGGGGGGGGGTCAAGCTCTTTATGCGGTAAAGTTAGAGTTTTGGAAATTGTAAATAGTGCTACTTTAGTTGCACTTCATCCTTCCCCACATCCTTTCAGTAACACACATACAGCAAGTTTACAAAGCAGTCCAGCCCAGCTTCTGGTGCAGCCATGCTTTCAGTCTGAACTCACTAGACAGAGTATGATTTACTATAAAGTAATTTCAGTGAGAGACAGATTAGTCTATTATATTATTTTTCCCTTTAGCACTGTGCCTGATTCCCAGCTGCAAGGGTTTGAATGTACCAGAGGCATAGAATGATTGTATATGGTAAAAAAAGTATTATTCTCAATTGCTAGTTGAATTTGAGTTCTGCTATAAGCGCTGAGAAATTTCATTGGTGAAAGCAGCTTTAAGATACATATGTTTAAAACAATGAAATGAGTGAGATTTCATTGTAGCAGGTGGCTTGTGGTAGCAGATAAAGAGCTGTTAACACACCGTACAGAGATTGTGGTTTTTTGATTTCTGGTTTAAAATGTGCCCCACCTGAGCTAGTATTTCGTGATAAGTCAAGAGCATGTAAGACGTATTCTAACATAATGACATTAAATATCACAGGCAGGAGCATTGATGACTAATACCTTTGAATAAAATGTTAGCAGAGAGCTTTAATACTCAATATAAAAATACAAAAAAAATACTAATTTTTTCAGAGCTATAAAGAAGCACATATGTAATACAAAAAATGAGGCTTTACCAAGGTTGCTTTTGGTAAAAGAATTCAGGAAGCTGTTCCAGACACCATATGCATCTATACTGGTTGGTCAGCAACTCATTGTTTTAATGTACTTCTGGTACATATGTATACATATATGTGTGGGTGAAATTCAGAAACAACTCGAATCCTGTGTACCACTGGCATGCAGACAATGTGCATATAGCAATGAGTTTGCAATTTACAGGGAAGTTTAGATGAAGCATAGATGGATGGAATTATGGTACAGAAATATGACATGTTTGAGTTTTAAGTGTTCACATCTACAATATCAAACTACAGTGGTGTAATTCAAAAGTGTAAAATGACTACAAAATACATAAATTGAAAAATTAGTAATGTACTGTTAGCATTTATGCAAGGATGGAGGGCTGCACTCATTGCATCCTACCGTGGGGGCTGCACCCATAGGTAAAGTATATGAATGTACTAATGTGGAAGCTGCACTGTGTTGGAGCTGGACTGGATACTTGGTTCTCCAGCAAAGCATAGTATTCCTTGGTCTACAAAGTACTGTGACATCAGAGGTAGTATAAGAGGGGCTTGGCATGTAGAACAAATGTTAGAGGGTGAAGGGGGGGAACATCCACCTGCAAAAACATTTGTAATTCTGTTTAGTTACTTTGTTGCACTGTGTTGTTCAGATGTCCTTCAACACTGCTTGTTGAGCCTCATCATGCTATACGTGTGTAGTTAGTCAATCTTTTCAATGTTCTTTAACATGCTTCTGATGTCTGCAAAAGATATGTAGAAACACTAGGAGCCATTATAAGTTTTGTAGTACAGGTAAGTCTTTAAGAATAATAAAATTAAATATTTTTCAAATAGATTTTCTGTCATGTATTGCGAGATCCATGAAATAAACTCTGCAATTCAATTTACTGTAAGATTTAAGGTTAGTGACTCAGCTCTGGACATTGGAAAGAAGCAAAACTAAACATGTGGTTTGCTTTGTTTTACTTGATATAAATTATTCTGCTAAGGGAAACATTTTTAAAGAAATATGTGAACTTTAAAAATATTTGTGTTTGTACTGTTTCATGGTTTTTAAACTGAAACATTTAAAAATGGATTAGTGAATACTCCAAAACATATCATGTACCCAAATACAAGATGTGCTCTACAGTGTGTAAATAAATAAGGGATTGCCATCAGTATACTTGAATTTACAGTAAGACATGATTTATGTATGTCACATTCATATAATGTAGGAAACAGCTGAGTAATAGTCATAAAATTAATTTCAGAAACATGCTAACTCTTTTGAAATGAACCGGATACCTACTATCAATGTGACAACAGTTGTAAAAAACTCACAACCGATCACCTGATTAGTGAACATGCTGATGAGTTAGGCAGCATCAGCTCTTTACTTGGTTTATAATATACCATGATTAGCAGTTCATTACTCATGACTGTTGATCATGTATGTACCAAATGATACAGTATCACCTGGATTATAATATGTTTAACAGCCCAGCATTACATGACTGTCATGAGTGTTGATCACATACGTACCAAATGATGCAGTATCATATGTGTTATAGTGTACTGTGCATACCCAGCATTACATAGATGTCATGATTCTTGATCACATACGTACCAAATGATACAGTATCACCTGGATTATAATATGTTTAACAGCCCAGCATTACATGACTGTCATGAGTGTTGATCACATACGTACCAAATGATACAGTATCACCTGGATTATAATATGTTTAACAGCCCAGCATTACATGACTGTCATGAGTGTTGATCACATACGTACCAAATGATGCAGTATCATATGTGTTATATTGTACTGTGCATACCCAGCATTACATAGATGTCATGATTCTTGATCACATACGTACCAGTTCATGCAGTATAAAATCCATACCACATTTGGGCACCCAGTACTACTGAAAGTGAAGAGAATAATAATAGAATCCTGGCCACTTGCAACTTCCAGAGGCCTGCCAGTGATAGCACTAAAGTTTCAAGGCTTCATGAGGGATATTTTTACAATATGTCCTACTGTGCATGGTCCCTCATGTAAAGGAGTAAATGCATATGCCTCAGGATGTTACCAAGTAGAGTGCTGACATGCGTGATGCCCTTGGCTTTATTTACTGCAGTTATTGCATTTCTGTGACATGTGTCATGTCCTTGGCTTCATTTACTGCAGTGATTGCATCTCTGTGGCAATCAGTGCTTCCAGAACAGAGAATGGTGCTGCTTGCTTGCTATCATTGTGTTGTGACCAACTCTAAAACCATGCCAAGAGTCAATAAGAAGAATGTATTTACTTACATGCTTAGTAAATTGAGTGTGAAATATTTTTTCAGAAATTTTGGATACTTGTTGAACAAAGGATTGATATAAGTCTCAAGTCCTACTGCTTCTGGGGGAGGAACATCTGGGAATAGGTATAACCAAGGCATGTTTGAATTTCTGAAAAACATGACCATAATTTACAGAGAGATTGTAAGTATATGTTAGAGGTTTGGCCAATGTAGGAGCATTTTGATATAACATTAGAGGGGTATAGAGAAAGGATTACAGTTAGCTTTTTTTTCCCTTATATGTACAAAATGTGGCTTGGTGTTGTTTTCCAGAGATAGCATGATACTAGAAAGGAAGCTTAAGCAGGTTGCTATGAGTTAGTTGGTGAAGCTGAAAGAGCAGGAAGATTGCATGTAAACGTTCTAATTTCAAGGGGGAAGGTGAAATATAGTGTGATGCTCTTTCTGGTACTAGTTCAAATTCGAACCCTGAAAGTATACAAAATTACTAGTGCCTGTTTTGTTATATAGGAGGAATTTGATCACCTACAATAATGCATCCATTATTAAAATATTTCACATTTTCATCTGCATCAATTTCTTCCAATAATATTTTCCATTTGTCTGTGTAACTCAACATCAGCCTCCAGTAATTTATTTTCATTTGCTCTTTATCTTAACACAGATATGTATCTGATACATTTAAACCACTTTCCTCTTTCAGGCATATACTTTTATTCAGTAACACTAGTGATTTACCCTTATCACAATCATAGCCTCACTTCAGATTTGAAATGGCTTCAGAAGTTAACTGGAATATTGGTTGAGAATGCTTGAAATGCATACATCAAAAATAGCGAAGACAGAAATGTAGAGTTGGAAATATCTGATAAATAGTTCCAGTTCCATTATATTTCTTCTGTGAAAATCATCTTTTAGCCTTTTTTAATTCTCTGTCAGTCTTATAGATTCTTCTGAACTATGGTGTAACCATATGCCAAGTACGTAATTTCCTCAGTAGCCTTGGATAACTGCATTTAACTTTTAACATTTCTAGGGAACAAATTTTTTATTCAATTCACTGTTGTGTTTATTTACTTTACTTTATATCCAGTCATTTAAACAAACTGAATGAGTAAATTAAATAAATTATCTGTATCCCACTCTGGATTTCTAGTACTATATAGTTTACCTGTTCCTGGTTTTGATTTATGATTATTAGAATAACATTTTATACTGTGTCTTCCTCAGAGTAATATATAAAACAGTAAATGTTTAAAATCTCAGGATTCTGAATGGGAAAATATAGACTTATGTATACTAAGTCAGAGATTTTCACTTTTTAGACTACTCCTTTTTCTCTGAGGTGTGACGATCTATACGTTTTGGGGCGTAGGTGGTTGCCGTGTATATTGGGGGTGCAAAAACAAAGTTTAAAGGAGAAGAGCAATGAATATTCACTCTCCTGCTGCATTTTTCAGTCTCACGGGACTCTTGAGAATCCTGAGATTTCAATAAGGAGACATCTAAAATGGTTATTGTCATATCACTGGTAAATAATGAAATGTTTATTTCCTGTTCTTCATTCTAATAACCCACTCAATTTTGATCTACTAATTGATTCTGCTGAAGTTTTCAAGTAAGACAGTGGTGTCAGTGGGCAGCTGGAAGGTCTCCAGAACTCAACACTTTATTATATCAGTTAAAAAAGCAAGGTAATATTTTTTCTTTAGGCATTTATAAAATTCTACTACCCCCATCACTGCCTTTACTTATTTCTTGCTCATTCAATACCAACCCTAATTTGTCCCGGGTATATTGCACTCATTATTGTTACTGTTTTATCTCTGTAAACTTTATGTAAATATAAGGATTAAAGATAATATTGTATCTCATTTTTATATCTTTCCTATTACTGATGCATATGTTCAAAATCGTGACTGTATTTGTAGAATAACACACAGAAAGTTCTCCACTATAATTTGATCTATCCTTCTCATTTGAAAAGGCAATAATTCTTTGGAAGTTATAATGATTTAACCTACCAGCTAATAGTTTCAGACAGATGACTTATTCATATATTTATCTTTCAAAAATGTTCTCATGACCTGAGGTTATCTAACACTTCTCTTTCCTGCTTTAGTTTATTCGTTTGTCGTTACACAGTTATACCACTATCACAGAAATTATTTTGCTGATTCACTTACTGATCCCTCTTCTGACTTACCAAAGACTCTGTTGCCCAGTTCATTTGCTAGTCTTTTACTTCACATTGTAATATTTTCTTAAATACACATCTCCCATCATTAATATTTGCAAACTACGATTTCCATTGACTTAATTTCAATTAATTGTTTCCTCCATAGTTTAAGACAAAATGTGGGAAACAATGTTTTACCAATTAACAGGGCACTACAGTACATTCAAGTGACACATGATCTGATATCACTCACTGCATGCTCTAAAAAACATGCTCAGTAGTAAAAAGCACGTTATCTGATCTTAATTTATACCTGTATGAATAAAAAGCATGCTCCTTCTCACTCATTATAATATCTGAAACTACTATTAAGCCCATCTCCGTGACAGATTTAGGGACATACCTCTTCAGTGAAAGGATATGAATAGTTTCAGACCTTTCCTTACATTTTGAGAACTTGGTACCACATTCCAGTTTCCCAGATAGAGGGCTAGACCTTCTTAAAAAGATACCATTCCCTCATCCTTTTTGCTGTGTTGTAGTCAGAGATTATGTAAGCATTAAAAACTGTAAATAGCCTTTGCTCCTATAAACCTTTCATCTCAGCATGGCTGCCCTGAATGTTTGTACTGTATCTTCTAACATCATGGTGCACTGAAAATTAACAGCATCCTTAATCTACATTTAGCATCCTCATAGATGAAGCTGTACCCCAAGACCAGTTTAACACTTCTTTGGTGCATTTATTGATCTGGTTAAACTGATCATTGTTTTCAGTTTGCACTTGTTAAATAGCCATCTGTTTGTTACTGTACTGTTCTTACATTGTTTTAAAAGTATTCTGATATTTCCTAACCTCCTCTCATACTGCAAAAGCTGTTCTGAATTTGCCAAAGGTCTCCTGCGTTTACCAAAATATTTATAAGTTTTGCAAAGTTTTTGTGTGCTTGTAGAAGTTCTCCTACATTTGCACAATTTTTTCTGTATTTGTGAACATTTCTCATGGTTTGCAAACTTATTTCCAAGGATTCCTGATACTGCAGGTGTTCTGCCTTTTGTTGTAAAGCATTTGTTACTGTACTTGAATTCAAAAACAGGTTGTTTTACATTGAGAGGGTGTTTTTGCACTCTGGTGGGAGCAGAGGGCTGATTCAACCCATCTGGATTGGGAACTGATGATGGAAGGTTCATTGTGTGTTTATCTGAATGGCCTGAGGGCTTAACTGTGTAAAAGCCTTTCATCCTGTGGATATAAAAGCATGGTATATTTGTGAGATTATGCTCATTCATTCAGATCTTCCTTGTGCCTGGCTTAGACACCTGTGACTACAAGACTTGAATTACTTCTAAAACCATCTGGACCTACAAAGCTCTATGTATCCTAGTGATATTTAACACTTCTGTGCTGCATTTACTGATTTTGTTGAATTTATCACTGTTTTTTAGCCTGCACTTGTTAAAAAAATGCCATCTGTTTGTTACAGTAGTTGCCTTAGGTTGTTTTAACAGTATTCTGATATTTCCTAATCTCTTCTGATACTACAAAAGCTGTTTTGAGTTTGCTGCTGGTATAAAAGACTTACATTTGTGCATCTCAGAAATGCAGTTACCCATGCCTTGTATATAAGAAAACCCCTACAATTTAAAGTTCTATAGGAAATACTCTATAGTGTCACACTGTTTACAGCTGCTCGAAGAACTGCAATTTGTGCAAAAAGCTGCATCACTGCAGGTCATCTAATAGTATACTATCAAACACTCTCACTTAGACTTTTAAGTGACTGATCCCTACACTTACTATTTACTAAGGATCTGGTATAATGGGTAGGCATGTCCCTGCCATCTCTGTTTCTGGCCTGATGAATATGGGCATCCTGAGGCAGTGTAGTAACTGCCATATGTTCACTGACAACCATTTGATGTTGGAACAGACAAACCAAATGTGTGAGAGATGTAGATACTTTAAGTAATTGCAGGCAAAACTCTTACCTATACACACATGAAAAATGCAAGCCAGGTTGTAGTGTTACACCCAAAACACGCACTACCAACACTAAAGAACAAACACATAAACCCGCATATGTGGAGGTACTCAGTTGTAATCTACCCAAACCTCCAAGACCTCCTAAAAGCATCTCTCAGTGGCCCTGCGCACACTCAAAAAAGACAACATCTCACACAACACAAATCTCTGAAAATCAGTAATCGGGTCTATGTTAAATGTTCAATCATCCAAAATGTCGAACATTGCATGGTCAAGACCAAATGTTCGACATTTGGATGTTTGAACGTAAAAAAAAAAAAAAAAAAGAGAGAAAACACAGAAAAAAAAACTTTAACAGTGTAGGCAGGGGGGCAAGCCCCCCTGCCCCCCAACCCCCCCTACTTAAATATACCAACTCCGAGACCACACTTCAGTGCAGAAAAGTAAAATTCTCCCTATCTGCACCATACGGTGCCATTGAAAGTCTATCTTTCAGCGCTCAAAATTTCGAACGTTTGGTCTCGACCATGTAACATTCGAAATTTTGAGCGTTAGAACATTTGACAGGTACCCTCAATAATCATAGTTGTCCCACATCTAAGCCCATAAGGCAACACATCACACAGCCAAACATTCTAATTAATGGGAATTCCATTGTAAGACATATTGATGTTGCCCTTATTGGCTAAACAAGGAGAGGATTATAGTGAGTTGTCTGTTTGGAGCCCGGATCAACTAGATGACATATGCACTTAGGTCTTTAAACCACAAGTATGAGTATGACACGGTTATAGTCCATGTGGGTGTAAATGACCTAAGATGTACCTCACTAGACTATATGAAGGGAGACATGATGGAGTTTTCTGAATATGTGTACCAGGTAGGTATGACTTTAGCCTTGAGTAGCATCCTACCTTCACCAGTGATGATGCCACAGTACCAGTAAAAAATGATTGACTTCAACAATTGGCTTAATTTCTGGTATCACAACAAGGGGATTCAATATCTGTCAACCTGGGGAGACATGATCAACAAACCATGATGCTCGCGAGAGATGGTTTGCACTTGTCACAACTTGGCTTCCAGATATTGGCAAAAATCGCATCTATCCCAATAGTGCCTTTTTTAGGCCATGCAAAGTTGTTAAACACTCCAATATAAGAAAAAATCACTCACAACTACCTAGAGGTACTGCTGCTTATAAAAACTGCACTCCCCTGAAGCACTCTTCACCCTGGAGAACGTAAACATATGTGCAGTCAAGGAAACATAGTTCAGAACCATAGAAAGCACCCTGGCTATTAAAGGCTACAATGCCTTTCATACATTTTGACCCCCCCCCTTAGCTCAGGATAAAACAAAGCAGGGAGGTGTCTCAGTGTTCATAAAGGACAGGTACACTGCTAGACTGGTCCAACAACATGACTCACTTGAGCTGCTGCATGCCTAACTAACCATAGGTGCAACCCCCTATCATATTCTTGCTAGCTGCAGATCCCCTAACACGAGTGTGGAAAACCATACCTTTTACCTAAACCTACTAGAATCTCTTAACATTCAGCATGACACCATACTTATGGATGTCTTCAACTACCCCTCCATAAACTGGGAGACGTATACAAACCATAATTCACTTCCTCAGAGGTTTTTGGACTTCGTCAAAGCAAACACCCTAGAGCAACTAGTTAGCTCCCCAACTAAAGGTACAAATGTCTTATAACGATTTATTTTTATTTATTTATTTTATTTTACATTTGTTGACCATGATAGTCCAACTGGATACATGCCCATTTTCAGCGTAGGTTCGGGGAGAAAAGCTCCAGGATAATAACTCACACTGAACATTTAGTAAATGCTAGTTTCAAGCAGATTACAGTCATAAGCAATACCAGCATTTGGCACATATAGTACTAACTTATTACAAAACACTTTACAAAACAACATTATTTTCAAAGTTAAACATAGATAACATTACATTCAGGTTTAAGTTACACTGAGCAGCAGTTATACAATTGACCCTTCCTGAAATGGAGTGGTAGAAAAAAGTTAGAAGTAGTTGAAGGTAAGGCACCTAAGAAATAGAGAGGTCAGTACTCAAGGTTAGTGCAAGGACATAACCAATGAGTTTTGAAGTATTTCTTGAGTTTGTTTTTGAATTGAGTTAGTGAGGGTTCTAGGATCAAGTTATCTGGGAGTCTGTTCCATATTTTTCCAACAGAGTTGGCAAACAGAGAGTCCCCAGCTGAGTAGTTGGATTTGTATGTTTGAACTAGGAGTCTAGTGGATGATCGCAGTGGCCGGGTGCTGGTGTAGAAGCTGATAATATTTTTTAGTGCAGGTGTATTTTCTGGTTGGTAAAGGACTTTATGTGCCACTATTAGCTGGTTGAACTGCAGTAGGCTTGGCAGTTCAAGGCATCCTAAGCGATTTAGGTTGTGACAGTGGTGTGTCCGGTAGGCTGTGCCAGTAGCAAATCTGGCAATGTGGTTATAGCAGGATGATAGTTTATTAAAATCTGTTTTGTTTAAGTTGGAGAATAGAGGTGAGGTGTAATGAAGAGATGATAGCAGATGGGAACGGGCAATTGCAGTTCTAGCAAGTGGGGTAAGGAAAGGTTTGATTCTGTAAAGACAGCCAAGTTTTACTCATAAACATGCGGGGATGCTGCTCCTTTCCATGCATTAACTCCACTCTGGTAAAATCTGACCCCAAAATGATCTTCTTTGGTATTAATATTAAACTAGAACCCCCACCAAACTCCAAACCTGTTAAGAACTTTACTAAGGCCAACTACATCAAACTAGGTGACAGCTTATTAAACTTCCAAGCTCCTCTGACACTGAGGCCTACTCTGAGCTGCACACTAAAAAACTGTACAACCACATTCATAGCTGCATAGGGGAGGCAGTACCTGTCTGAATCAAATCTGTGATTACTGGTAAAAATAAACCACCCTGTGGCCCCCTAGCATTAATAGGCTATTTAACAAAAGGAAAAAAATCCTCTCTGAAGCCAAGAAGGAACAGACAGAACAGTGCAAAAAGACATTCAGCAGGCTAAACAAACAAACAAACAAACAAACAAACAAACAAACAAACAAACAAACAAACAAACAAACAAATAAGACAACTGGTTAGATCTGCCACAGCAAACTATGAGGCAAAGATAGCCTCCCAGGTGAAAGATAACCATAAGGCTTTTTTTAATTATGTTCATAACCTCAGGGGAAATGCTCAGCAATGTGCCAAGTTAATCATGAATGGCAACACTTACACCCAGCCTGAAACTATAGTAAACCTGCTGGCTGACAAGTGCAGTTCAAACTTCTCCCCTCATCACCTCCTACTACACCCAAAGAAATACCTGCAGCCATCCCCTACCAGTCATTATGAGAAACAAGTCTTTCTGTGCTCACTAATGCTAAAAACACAGCCTCCATGGTCCCCAACAACATTCCAGGATGCTTCTTAAATAGTTTAAAACAGAATCTATCATAGCCTCTGGATGCGCTTTGTCCCAGAGTGATGGAGGACTGCAACAGTCATCCCTCTACACAAGGGAGGCCCATCAAATACCCAGGGAACTATAGTCCCATAAGCTTGACCAGTCTTATCTGCAAGGCATATGTAGAGAATTATCATGGATCTGATCAATAACAACTGGAGCAGACCCAATTTGTCAAGGAGGTCTTGCCTGTTTAATCAGGTTGACTTCTTTAAGAAAGTTACCAGGGCCAAGGGTGAGGGTAAAATTGTACACACCTCTTATCTAGACCTGGCCAAAGCTTTTGACACAATCCTCTACTCAGGGATCATAGATAAACGTACTGAGTTAGGCATAAACCCCTACATCTTCAGATGGATAGCCAACTGGCTCACTGACAGGACATGTTGTCTGGATAGGTGAATATACTTCCAATAAGAAACTTATTACTAGCGATGTTCCACAGGGTTCAGTGTTGGGAACCTTTCCGTTTGGTATAAACTTCTTTGACGTGAAGATCAATGTTGAGGGCATCTGGCACCAAGTTCACTGATGGCTCTAAGCTGGGAGCAATGATTGAATCCCCAAATGATGTTGATCTCCTACAAACAGACCTAAAAATGACAAATGACTGGTAAAAAAAACATAATGTTGTATAACTGAGACTAAATGCTAAAAAATGCATAATCATACCCTTTGGTAAATTAGATATCCCTGCAAATTATAATATTGATAGCATACCCCCTAAAAGAAGACCCAGTGGTGAGGGACCTAGGAACACAGATAGTAACCTAAACGTTGACCACCAGGTAACTACGGTACAGTAGTGAGGAAATCCTTCTCTGTGGTTCAACTTATAAGTAAAGGCATGCCATAAAGATCAAAGGAAGTCATAGTGCCACTGTACTCAGCCCTCATCAGGCTCAAAATTGAGCACAGTACTCCTTTCTGCATGTATTTAACCAAGCACTTACACCAACTGGAGTGGCCCCAGAGGTTTCTCACTAAAAAAATACAAAGCGTAAGGAACATATCTTATGCAGACCGACTAAATGCCCTATTCCTTTACTCCATCTCGTATCGTTTATTGTGAGGGACTTATTCCTGACCTACAAGGCATTCTATGATTCAGCCCTGATGAAAATGTTGCATATTCACAAGAAAAATATAGAAGGGTTACTCATTCCATGGACCTGAATTTTATTTGTGACTCAAACAGAACTTGCTGGATGACAGATTCATATCCCAAAGGTAACCTCATATTTGGAATACATTTCCTATCTTTGTAAAACAAAGTCTGCCCCTCATGCTCTTCAAAAATAATTTGGATAAAAGGATGGGGAACTGTAAATTAATTCCTGGGGCACTGCACATGTCCCTTATGGTCAGAGGAAGTTTGTAAAATGGCTCAGGGCTCCAACTCCCACAGACCCATTACCCTGATATTACCCCATCCCATATCTGGGTAATTAAGCTATAATATTATCATATCCTGGGCATTACTGGCTAAGTTTGTAAAGGCTGTTGTTCCATTAGCCTAGTAATCACGTATGAATACATAAACCTTAACAATGCATTGTATTTGTCTTTATGCTAATGAGTCACTTACAAAACTATCATCACATGTCAAATTTCTGTAGGTCCTGTTTCTTTTATTTGGATTGGTAAGCCCCATTACATTCTACAGTATGAAAGCCATCATTGTTTAATATCGAACTTCACCTTATTTGAACTTCTAAATGCAAGAAACAAATACATGAAAAAAAAAATCATGAAAAATGCTTTAGTTCTATAATGCTTCATTCCCAGAGTTTGTATTAATAACTGAAAAGGTCTTCCATTTTTGGAGCAGACCCAATTTGTCAAGGAGGTCTTGCCTGTTTAATCAGGTTGACTTCTTTAAGAAAGTTACCAGGGCCAAGGGTGAGGGTAAAATTGTACACACCTCTTATCTAGACCTGGCCAAAGCTTTTGACACAATCCTCTACTCAGGGATCATAGATAAACGTACTGAGTTAGGCATAAACCCCTACATCTTCAGATGGATAGCCAACTGGCTCACTGACAGGACATGTTGTCTGGATAGGTGAATATACTTCCAATAAGAAACTTATTACTAGCGATGTTCCACAGGGTTCAGTGTTGGGAACCTTTCCGTTTGGTATAAACTTCTCTGACGTGAAGATCAATGTTGAGGGCATCTGGCACCAAGTTCACTGATGGCTCTAAGCTGGGAGCAATGATTGAATCCCCAAATGATGTTGATCTCCTACAAACAGACCTAAAAATGACAAATGACTGGTAAAAAAACCATAATGTTGTATAACTGAGACTAAATGCTAAAAAATGCATAATCATACCCTTTGGTAAATTAGATATCCCTGCAAATTATAATATTGATAGCATACCCCCTAAAAGAAGACCCAGTGGTGAGGGACCTAGGAACACAGATAGTAACCTAAACGTTGACCACCAGGTAACTACGGTACAGTAGTGAGGAAATCCTTCTCTGTGGTTCAACTTATAAGTAAAGGCATGCCATAAAGATCAAAGAAAGTCATAGTGCCACTGTACTCAGCCCTCATCAGGCTCAAAATTGAGCACAGTACTCCTTTCTGCATGTATTTAACCAAGCACTTACACCAACTGGAGTGGCCCCAGAGGTTTCTCACTAAAAAAATACAAAGCGTAAGGAACATATCTTATGCAGACCGACTAAATGCCCTATTCCTTTACTCCATCTCGTATCGTTTATTGTGAGGGGACTTATTCCTGACCTACAAGGCATTCTATGATTCAGCCCTGATGAAAATGTTGCATATTCACAAGAAAAAATATAGAAGGGTTACTCATTCCATGGACCTGAATTTTATTTGTGACTCAAACAGAACTTGCTGGATGACAGATTCATATCCCAAAGGTAACCTCATATTTGGAATACATTTCCTATCTTTGTAAAACAAAGTCTGCCCCTCATGCTCTTCAAAAATAATTTGGATAAAAGGATGGGGAACTGTAAATTAATTCCTGGGGCACTGCACATGTCCCTTATGGTCAGAGGAAGTCTGTAAAATGGCTCAGGGCTCCAACTCCCACAGACCCATTACCCTGATATTACCCCATCCCATATCTGGGTAATTAAGCTATAATATTATCATATCCTGGGCATTACTGGCTAAGTTTGTAAAGGCTGTTGTTCCATTAGCCTAGTAATCACGTATGAATACATAAACCTTAACAATGCATTGTATTTGTCTTTATGCTAATGAGTCACTTACAAAACTATCATCACATGTCAAATTTCTGTAGGTCCTGTTTCTTTTATTTGGATTGGTAAGCCCCATTACATTCTACAGTATGAAAGCCATCATTGTTTAATATCGAACTTCACCTTATTTGAACTTCTAAATGCAAGAAACAAATACATGAAAAAAAAATCATGAAAAATGCTTTAGTTCTATAATGCTTCATTCCCAGAGTTTGTATTAATAACTGAAAAGGTCTTCCATTTTTGGATCCAGGCAGTTTAAAATAAATAACAAACCTTTAAAATAACTGTAATATAACTAAACTTACATTTCTCTGTGTTGAAAAAAGGACGGTAACAAGCTAAATATGCTCATCTCCCCCAGTAATACTGACTGACTCATGCCTGTAAAGTTGTACATTGATAAGTGAATGGAAGACATAAATTCTGTACAAGATGTTTCATAACATTACTTCCCCCAGTGACCCTGTCCTCATTAGGAAGCACATTATTATTCCAGTAAACAATATTCATTAATATAAAATATAAAAAATACATATTGCATTCAGAAGCTACTTCTCAATTAACATACCATTCTACTTATTTCATATATTAGTATAGCAATAATCCAGTAATTCTCAATAAACTACAGTTAGAGCATGATGCAGTCATCCCTCATTTAGCAAACATCTTTTTCTTTTTGCCTCCATTTCTGGGCGCTAGCCAAAGTAGAATATTTATTGTCTATACATTTTAACAGTGCCCATTACAAATACTTACATGCCCCTATTATAATAAATGACTTTTGTAAGCAGTGAATCTTTGATTCATCACTCTTATTTACATAAAGTAGTATTTAGAGGGGTTCACTAGACCCATCACAAACCTTTAAATTGTCTTAAGGTGGAGGGTGGGTTCTCTCCTAACATTCATCTTCAGTAAATTAACACAAGTTATACAACATCATTAATCCACAGTTTATATGTTCTCACCCAATTTCACTTCACCTACGTTCCTTCTAACTATCCTAAATTGCTTACCATCTCTATGCATCTTCAGTTCCTATTTTCCCTTCAATGCTAGTTTCTAATAACCCTCCCTTTTTTCCATTTACCAGTAATATTACCATCTGCCTACTCCACTGAAGCCATATTTACTGTAACACTCCCCATATGCTAAGAAACTCATCTACTGACCAGTTGTTAACTTTCAATGTCTTAAACATCTTAACTGCAAATGCATAACAGTCATTATCTGTGTTTGGCTTGTAATGTTAAATAGTGTATATTATTATTATGTTCTATTGTTAACTATCTCTGTTTATACACTCCTGTATAACTGTGAAACTTTTCTCCCAGGCATCTGCTGAAAATGTTTTTCATAACCCAGACAGACTTTCTCAGTAAACAAATGTAAAATAAATAAAAAAGTAAATTATATATATGGAAAACAAAAATGTGTTTATATTGTTAATCTAGTCAAAGACCATAATTTTATTTGACAAAAAAAATAAATCTGATCACCTTTGTAACAACAACAGTAATGTTCGATGGCCACTCTAAATAAGCTTTCACTTGGGCTGCATTTTCACTTTGCACTATATGCTGTTGAATACTAATAAATTCTTTACCTTTAAAACTTTTTGTTGCCTTCAATACTCTCTTTCAAATCTGCTTTTACATCAGCTACAGACAATGCTTCCTTGTTTGTATTGTGCAGTGGCTTGTACTCTGACTATAACTAAGGTCTCTTGAGGATCCACATATGTTTTAAATGCATTTGGGAAATAAAATCTAGCAGCTGGATAACGCACTAAAATATATGAAACATGCTACCGCCATTGGTGAGATCTTTTAAGGACGTTCGACATGTGAACACTATGGAAAACTCTTATTTCTACCAGGCCACGCAGACACCCACCAGGTGTACCATCTTGCCATGAATCACTCAAACAGCTCAGATTCCTTGATCAGGTTCATTGACCACTTTAGTTCACTGATCTAGGTCATCTCGGCCATCTAGGTCATCAGCAGGGCACATTACTTGACATTCATGGTGTTACCATCCTGTAGTGCTTAAGACTGTCTGTTACCTACTATTGCCCAGAATAACTGCAACCCTGTGGGCAAATTATCTCACTGAAGCTACTTGTTGGAAGACCAACTTTATACATTTCTGATTTTGAACTGTATTTCACAACTATGTATTTTTTTAATTATTGGTTTATTTTAAAATTTTTCTGTGAGGAAAAGACACAGAGCTGAATGAAGTTAGTTTGACTGTGCATCCCAAGATAGGATGAAAGTAGCAATGTTGAACATAGAATGAGAAGACATGTCCTGGGAAATATGCATACATGCATTATCTGAACTCATGCATGTGTGTGCGTGTGTGTGCGTATGTGTGTGTGTGTGTGCGTGTGTGCGTGTGTGCGTGCGTGCGTGCGTGTGTGTGTGTTTAGGATAGTTCTGCTTACTGAATTTCCCCTATTTTTTCTTTAACGACTAGGTAACCAGTGCTACCTCCTCAGTGTTGGTGTTTAACTCAGTCTCCTTGCTGGACGCTGGCTGGTATATCTGTCGGATTCACCATGGGAACAACTGCACCTTCTCTCAGTGGGCTCAACTCAGAGTGACCAGCGGGAGAAGCCCAACAGGTAAAGTAAACAGACTTATGACAATCTTCTTGTCACTCTAATATTTTCATCTTTTCATGCAGTAAGGAAGAGTGTAAGAGATCCAAGAAGATTATAATAAGCCTTGTTATTCCTTCGTTGTCACTGCTGTTGGACTAAATTCTCTAATTATACAATTCTTATAGTACCTTTTTTATACTGCTACAATTTCAAAATGTAAAATGGTGTATTGATGAAAGAATTGTTTAGTAATGTTTTTGCATTTCTTACATACAATATACCTCTTCTGGATATTCTCAATGCTTTGACCGTGAAACAAACTTCCTGCTCTTTCATTTTTAGAAAAGAAAGATTTAAACTGATGGGCTCTTTTTGCTACAGACAAATTAACCCAAAAGTAGACAGGGGGAGTGCACTTTCATAAACTGGAAGAAGGATTGTTTCCGCGTTTTTATACTGTGTAGGTTTATGCAGCAATCTTCACCCAGTCATTAACATTAGCTACATTTTACATTATTACCCTTTTCCCATGTTACTTGGATTAAATCCATGGTGCAAACCATATCTTCAAATTGCCAGTACTTAACTATACTAGGCAATATTTGGCCTATCTTTAATGTATATGGCACATCACACCTGTAAAATACAAGCATATCATGGGACTTCAAAAAAGTGCTCACTTTATGTTTTAGAGCAAGTATGGGCTGACATCTGACACCTGTGCTGCAAACCTCTTGCACAAGTGTAGGAGATTTGAAATCAGGATATGAGTTTTTGTGCGTGTATCTGAAAAGAGTGATGTCATATGCACAGATATGACAGTGGCTGTCTGTAGTTCTATATAATAACATAAAAATGACACTTTAACAGCAGCATAAACTGTAAGACTTTTTTTTAAGAGAAAATTCCTACAATTGCTGCAGATACCGTTTGTTACTGAAGTTGCATAGCACAAAGCTGGCACAGTATTGAAAAGCAAGACTAAACAGAAGATAAGAACGTGCAAACCTCATGGTAACAATCTAGTGAAAACATCACTGTCATCTCACAGAATAATACAATTATAGAAGAAACTCATTTGAATGGTAGCAAGGGGATTTCTTTAAATGACTCAGCTGTTGGTTAAAATGCTACATAAATATTTCTTCTTTCCATATCTGTGGAGGCACTCCTTCAAAACACAAAGCGCTCATTCTAAGATATGTGGCATTACAAGTATACAAGACAGCCTGTATACCTCTATGCTCCCATGACAATGGATGTAGTTGTAATCGAGCTAAACAGTAACACTGAAGAAAAGTGTAAGGGGTCATACCTACCGACACATATGTATGGTTCCTATCAATTTGGTCAGTCATAGCTATATCTATCTATCTATCTATAGCTATATATATATATATATATATATATATATATATATATATATATATATATATACATACAAACACACACACAAACATATATCTGTGTGTGTATAAGCAGTAAGGGCGGTTGTGGGGCATTTTGTTTTGCATGTTCCATTGATTAGCCTCAGAACATGCCAGTGGGGTGTCAATGTGCTTTTGTCAACGTCAGTGTGCAGATGTTAAACACATTGATGTTTATGTGTATTGACTTTTAGTAGTAGATCTATTTATGCATATATATATATATATATATATATATATATATATATATATAACATGCATATGTATGATTCCCAATTGGAAGAGCAGCTTTTCAGAAAGTTGAAGTTCATATGTATCATATGATTGACTTTCCAAAAAGTTGAAGCAGTTGTATGGTGAGCATGGTACAGTGAGGATTGTGGAATTTACTATTTCCCCACTGTAGTGCAGTCAAAGAGTTTGGTATATAATTAGCAGGGGGTGTAGCGTCCACAATCTTTTCTTTTTTTTTCAAAATTATAGAATATTGATCATATGATCTTGACCATATTCAGTTCAATGTTCCGTAATTTCAATGTAACAGCCTAGATTCATTTACATATATATATATATATATATATATATATATATATATATATATATATATACTTTTTCAAGTTCGAATCACATATGGCCGAGACCATATGTTCAAACACTGAAATAAAAACACATAAAACAAAAAAAACCACAAAACTAAATGTCTATAGCAGGGGGGCTATGTCCCCCTGCACCCCCACACCCCTTACTTAAATATACCAACTCTGAGATCGCACTACATTGTGGAAATGGGAAATCTTCCCTTTCTGCTCTGTACTGAGATCTCCATTCAGTCCGATCGAACTTTTACAAGTTCGAACATATGGTCTCGGCCGTATGTGGTCCGAACTTGTAAACGTTCGATCGACTGAAGGGGACCCATATATATATATATATATATATATATATATATATATATATATATATATATATATATATATATATATATGTGTGTGTGTGTGTGGGCGGGTGTGTGTTTCAATCACGTGATCCACAAAACAGTTCATTGAATGTCTGGAGCTGTCTTCTGATTTATTGAACTCTAAATCAAAATATGCGTTTGATATGATTTCCAATGCACACTGTAGTGAAATGTACTGTCACATAGTCGTGTATAATTGCCATATAGCAGGGATTGGAAACATGCTCTTTCCCTACTTTTGTGTGATTTTGGAGTTGGTACATATAATAAAGTTATGGGATTGTGGGAGGGTGCTGGGGGCTTCTTCCACTGCATAACAGCTGCAGTTAGTGTTATTGCATTTGCTGGCGTGTGCTTTGTTGTGAGATTAATTGTCAGTGTCAGTAGTGCAACAGGTAGCACACTTGCTTTTGGTGCAGAAGGCTGTGGGTTCTATTCCCACACCAATTAGATTAACTGCTTAAACTGCAATGCAACATAAGTGGGGTGCTACACTGTTGAGTGTGTCATCCTTTGGATGAGATATTAAATCAAGGTCCCTACTGCTTGAGTTGGTGGTGGTTCAGTTGGATGTAAAATATCCCATAGCATCTATTGAAAAGAGTAGCTGATATCCTCCTATGCCCTGGCCAAATTTCCTCTGGTAGTATAAATACCACTTTGGGTCTCCCCTAAAAAGAGACTCGCTGTAAATAAACTGTGCAGTGTCATCTTAGTTTTTTAAACCTTGTTTTTCAAAACAGAAAATAGCAACACTTTTAAAACTGACTTATAGAAAGAAATATATCCAGTGTAATTTATGTAAAAGGACATAGATAAAAGTGCCAATAGAGGAAGAACAAACATCTGCTTAATCTGTCCAGATATCTTAGTGGCTAGTACCCAGTAGCTCTCTCCCCTAACCTCCATGATGATAAACCAATCCCATGATCTTTTGGTTTTGTTTTTTAGCTTTACTGTTTACCATCCATTCTGGCAGTTCACTCCCTTTAGCTGTCACCTTCTCTGTGAAGCAGTATTTCTTTGCAACCAGAATAAAATGATCTCTTCTTTGTTGAGGACATGTTTTCATGCACTGCTTCTAGCCTTTCTGTTTAGCTGAGTACCGTTACACGTTCCCTTCTTTTACACGTGAACCTTCACGATGCTTACCCTTTCCTTCCTGTCCTCTAATGTAAACATTCCCAGGCCACTTAGTCTTCTCCTTATGTATCTGCCAGTTCACCTCTTTTTTTTTTTGGTGATCTTTCCCAGCACCTTTTCTATGGCCCCTAGAACTAAATGGAGTGTCTAGCAGTGGCCTTTCCAGTTTTCTGAATGACCTCCTTATCCTTGGAGTTTGTATCCCTGATGATGTATCCCAACATCATGCTGGCTTTGGCCACTGCAATTTTGCTCTGCTCCTGATGATTTATTCAGCTATGACCACTGTCCACAGGTCCTCCAGCTTTTCTGTTTCATATATATGGGCATCTATAGTCTTACAGATTATCCATAGATCTTTGTTACCCACATGTGATGCTTTGCACTTCTCCCCATTAAGTTTAAACTATTACTCCTTAGACCATGTTGCTAGATTTTTCAAATCACTGGCTAAATTGCCCCCATCCCTTGTTTTATTAACGTCCACTGCTATTTCTAGTGTAAGCACATTTAAGGGAACAGGTCCCAGTATTGACACTTTGAGGAGCATCTCTACCAACAACAGTATCCTATGATTCTTCTATTTTTAGGCATTGTCCCATCCATTTCATGATTCTTTCTCCCACTTCTACTGTGTTTATGTTGTCCAGTGGCCTGTTGTGTGAGAATGAATTAAATACTTTGCAGAAATTCATGTAGACTATATTTACTGTATTTTTATCTGCCTCAGGTATCCAGTCATAAAACAGTACAATGTTCATTTGGCAGGATATTTAGCCATCAGCGCATATATTAATTCAAGTCCAGGAGGTGACTATTTTCAAAAACATTCAGCAGCTTCCACCTGAATATCCTCTCTGTGTTTTCCCATAACAGAGGATAGATTAATCTGTTTATTCTTCCGAAGGACACACTTTTGCCTTCTTTATGGTTAGTAGTAGGAACTGATGTATTCTTTCAGACTTCTGTCACTTCCCCCTTTGCCAAATAGCAATTAAATGGTACCAACAGTTTCTCTACTAATACTCCTGCTACATTCTTAAGTACTCCTTGTGGCTACCTGTCAGTACTCATCATGCCTAGGGTCCTGATGTGTACTCCTAGTTGCTACATGTCAGGAGTCTAGGCATCATCTTCTGTTAGTTCCTTAAGTTCTCTGCTCCATTTCTCTTTCTATCGTATGCTTTTCCATGGAACCTCCTCTCTTCTTTCCTTCCTTCTCAAGCTGCACTTTTATTTCCCCCTGTGCCATGAAGATGGACAAATTAATTCATTTAAAATACCTGCCTCTTTATTTACATCTTTATACTATTTGCATTCCTTTAGCAACTTGCTTATCTCTTCTGCCACCCTCACCCTTTTCCCTATATATCTGAAGAATTTCTTTTGCTCTCTTTAAACCTTAGCTAAGCCCTTAGCCATATTTTCCTGACCTTTTTTGTGTCTTTATTCCTAGCTTGCTAATCCCCCTCTCTCACTTGCTCTTTTTTCTCTCCATATCATTTTAAAAATTTTCTAGTCTATTATTCTCTCTCTCTAAAAATATGTAGTTAATTCCGCTTCTTCTCTAAATAAATGAATGCATTATTTTTGTCTAATATATAGTCATCAACTTCTGCCATGGTATAAATGCAAGTATCCCTTCTGCTAACATCTGTAATACAAATCCATGTATGTGCATGTTTATGCAAACACATGCACATGCACAAATGCGTGCACACACACACGCGCGCGCGCACACACACACACACACACACACACACACACACACACACACACACACACACACACAGGTGCTGCTTCCATTAACCTCCTGTGGAATGTAGTATCATAGTAGAATACTATGCTAATGACCCTGCAGGGTCTTTCCAAGCCTAGCCATGCTACCCCTTAATATTAGATAAATATTGGTTCCATGGGTATTGTAAGGGGTGGGTATTTATGACTTTGGCATAAGTGGTCGAGCATTAACAATCTTCCTCTCTCTAACAGAGACATGGATGACAGATCAGGGGTGTGTTTACGTTTCTCTAACAGAGACATAGATGACAGATCAGGGGTGTGTTTATGTTTCTCTAACAGAGACATGGATGACAGATCAGGGGGGTGTTTACGTTTCTCTAACAGAGACATGGATGACAGATCAGGGGGGTGTTTACGTTTCCCCATCCACTGATCCTAGTTTTGCTTGAATAAGAGCAGGGAAGAACTCTGCTTCACATGGATAGGAAGCTTGTTACTGAATGGCCAGCCTCTGAGACACACAACTATCTCTCTGGCATGTCTTATTTATGTTGCAGATGAGGTTTGGTCCCTAGAGCAGTTGTTTCTGTTGCCATTTGTTTTGCAGATGTGCAAAAGGTCCGTTAATGCTGGATCAGAGGATGCCTTGTATCCAGGCGTAGGCCTCTTCTCAGTAGCCTGTAGGAGACCAGGTATAAGGACAATGCTCTGATGTGCATAGAACTTGTTTTCTACACTATGTATTCTTTTTGTAAGAAATTTCTGTGGATGTTCCAGCTGTTGTATATGCCTGGTTATGTATATGAGGTATTTTACTCAATGATTCATCTTATGAAGACAGAGTACAATAGAACAATGACATCTTTGGTCTAGATGCCTAACCTTGCAAGTAAGTTTTGCAATGTAGAATGATTTCCTCACTACTGTGACACATGATGGTCAAAAGCCAAGTTGTTGCCTACTTGAGTTCCCAAATCCCTGAGTACTGCGTCTACTGTTAGGGGTGTACAATCAATGTAGTAATTTGCAGGGGTGACTGCCTTTTTGAAAGCTACCTTTATGCACTTTTTGGCATTGAGGTTTAGAGTGTGAATCTGCCACCATTTATTAGACTGTGTCAAGCCTTCTTGGAGGGTATTTGTGTCTTGGGGCAATACAATGACTGTGCCTAATTTGCAATCATTTGCAAACTTGGTCATCCAGAGTCCTTTGATGTTAGTCTTGACTTCAGAGAAGTGGATGTGGAACAGCACTGCCTCCAGCACTGAGCCCTGAGGCACTCAAGTAGTGACCGGCCTTTTTGTGGAGGTAGACTCCTCTATTCAAACCTCTCGGTCCTGCCTTTGAGTCAGATGGCTATTCAGTGTGTGACACAGGAGTTTATACCTAACTCAGTCAGCTTATCTACAATGCTCAAGTGGGATATTGTGTTAAATGCCTTGGCCAGGTCAGGATTGGGGAGCATGCACCATTTTCCCCTTGTCCATTGCTTTGGTGACCTTCTCAAAGAAGTCTGCCAGCTTGAGCAGGCATGACCTGCACTTGATGAACCTGAACGGAGTTGGGGGCCAATGTTTGAAGGCTTCTTATGTTTTCATTTAACATATCCATGATTATTCTTTCCATAGCTTTCCATATTTAACTAGTCAGACTTATGTTTTGATAGTTCCCTGGGCACATGGATGGCCTGCCTTTGTGCAGTGAGGCAAACATTTCAGTCCTCCATTCATTTGGCATGAAGCCTGTTTGTAGGCTATGGTTAAGTAATGATTCTGGTAGGCTTAACAGTTCATGCTTCATGCTATTAAAGATGCATCTTGGGATACTATTGGGGCCCATCGATGAAGTAGTCTTTGCCTTGGTGAGTGCCTTGAGGACCTAGTCCATAATGATAGGTTCATAGACGATTACTAGACAAACGGCCTCAGGGAGCCTTTTTAGCCTAACCACAATTCCCAAATGAATACACCTGGGTGCATTTTTAAGCCTAACCATGCTTCCCAAATGTACCTGACAAGTAGGGGGAGTTATGATTGTGGGTATTTCCTGTGTGGCAACTGGAGAGAAGGAGTAAAATTATAGATAACTGTGTTGGCCAGTAGGTTTGGTATATCTTCTGGCTCAGTAGAAGTGGTACCATTGTTGTCTATTGTCTTTCAGACTGTGGACACAGCTGAAGAAAGTTTTGTGATTATCTTTGACCTGGGAGAGTATTTTTACCTTACATTTGTGTTTGATGGACTTCATTAGCCCCAAGAGTTGCTTGTTAAGATTGATGAGAAAGTTATTACCTTGCAGGGCATTTATCCACCCAATTTTTGCCATCTTTTTTCCTTTTGCTATACAACCTATTGATGTTGGGATTCCACAATAGTAACTTCTTCTTTTTTTTTAATTCATCCTGTCCTTGTTCCAGGTAAGTACAGTCATCTCTGTGCAGCTGTTACTATGATTACACTTCTGTGAATGATTCTCAAAGGTTTGGGGGAGCCTTGAAATTTTGCCAGGGTGTCACTTAATAGTAGGAGGTTTGTGTTAGAATAATTCCTGAAAGTTCCAGTGGTAGCAGGCATTCTTGGTTTTATTTTTATTTCTAAGGAGGCAGCCAAGCTTTATGGTCCAACTTGATCAATGAGGATATTACACTAGAGAGTGTTTATGAGGACCAGGTCAAGGAATTTTGCACCCCAGGTGCCCCACAGGAAATGCCCACAGCCATAACCCCCCCCAACTAACTGATCCAGGGTGTTAGTGTTTACAAAGTTCAGAAATCTCTGGGCCTGCATTTCAGGAGTATTATACAATTCCTATTTTATAGCTGGAGTAGTTAAAGTCACCCATGAATGTGAGACTGGTCTGAATGGAGAATGTATTGAGTACATTTAAATACATGTCAAGGGTTTTATGGGTCAAGGACAGAAACTTACCATGCAAAGATATGGTATGAGACTTTGCCTGTGGTAAACTGAACATGGATAAGCTCAAGCATGTCATACTGATTGACCATCCTTGAGGTGTGTTTGTTTTGTTGTAAATAGAGACACCTCCTCCTGTTGCCCCTTCCAGAATATTAAGTGGGCTACATTTGTGGGAGGCATTATAACTCTGCACTGCTGGTATACCCTCCACGGCTTTGAACCAAGTCTCAGTCACTGCACAACTATCTACATTCTCCAGGGCTATGAAAGCTTGTGGATGATGAAGTTTGTTTAGACACCTGGCATCAAGCAGTAATACCTTTAGATTTTCTTGGGTTGGTTCTGCTATTTTGGAATATTTATCATTTTCGCAATACCTAAAAAGCCACTATGGGGATAAGAACAAGGTTTTAGATGATATACAAAAGTGCCCTGGTAAAGCTGCATGGCTGTCAACCATGTCTTCCAAGGCTAAAATATATTGTAGCCTCTATGAATGAGTTAAGAGCTTTCATCCTTGCCAATAAGGACTTCATCAGAACTGACCACAGCATACAAATTTAATTAAACATACATTAATAGGGAAGCACGAAATATATAGCTTAATCTAAATTATTTCTAAAACAACATAAATAAATAATAAAACTGTATTTAATTATGGCATGTGCCTTTAAGAAAAAAATGCTTTTGTTACCTAGTTTAAGTTGCTCAGTGATCATTGGTTGTAGCATTAACTTATTTTGTATTTAAATGAACATCTGTATGATGTGTGGTCAGCTCTGATGAAGTCCTTATTGGCAAGGACGAAATCCCTTAACTCATTTTTATGCTCAGTGTTAATAAATTCTTTTTGAACACTAGAGGTCTTGAGTGACTCCGGCCCTGTTATTTGGTTATTTCTCCCTACTCAGCATGATGAGTGGGGCATCTGTGTGTCTCACAATGGAGTCTCCTATGATCAGGATTTTGGGTTGTTCAGTGCTTTGCTTTATGGGGTTAGTGATGCTGTGAGATAAGGATGTATGTGTTGTGTTAGGTGTTGTTTTGCTAGAGTGCCTTTTAGGTTGCTGAGGATACGTTTTGTGGGTACAATGTATGAGAGGCTTTTGGGGTTTAGGGAGATTATGTTTGAGTCTCAGCATATGTGGGTCTATGTGTGTGGTCTGTATTGTGTACAGTGGGTGTAGTATGTGTGTGTTACTGATAACACTTTTGGTATTACTTGTATGTGAGAGTCTTGCCTCCAGGAGCATTGTGTTACTACATCTCTCACATGCTATATCAGTTTGTTTAAGAGTTACCAAACTGGTTGCAGAAATAGTAGGAAAAATGCATATCCATGGAAATAGATCTTTATATGTACATGTATTTCTTCTATTACCTTCTGCTTTGCATTATAGAAATTTATCACTTTTTCTTGATCATGCAATACAAATACATGTATTGTACCTGCTAACTTCAGCTAACATATTAATGTACTTGTTTTTTCTGATAATTTCTGCTTTAAGCACACATAAACACCTGTGGATATTTAAAAAAGCGTTATATTATTTTTACATTGGTTGGAGTGTTTGCATTATTTGGGCCAGTGTTTGGTGTTGTTTTACATGCAGCTCTTCCATGAAAATCTTTGGTATAGTAAACAGATGTGTGTTTATCTGTCTGTCTGTCTATTAGTATATACATTTGCACTTCTCCTCCTCCTCGCAGATGACAGTTTCTTCTCTATAAATGACTATCATGGCCATACTGTACATGTTCTCTTTTAAGACAATAGGTGAGTAATGGTCAGATACTGTGTGCCAAGGGAACTGTTTTTTTTCTTTGTCCTACCTGTAAGGAGAAGTAGAAATGACCTCTATCAATTGATCAGCTATTGTTTTTTTATTGACAAACCTGGATGCAACATTCCAAAGCCTGTCCTTCCACTCCCCTCTACACTCAGACAACTGCACTACTGTTAAACCATCATCAGGAGTGACACATAGCAGGAGGTTCCCAGAGGAGAGATGGTACAATCAGCAAGAAAAGGCACATAGCATTGCTGGAACTGAATTCATCCTCTAGTCTTGGTGAGTATCCTCATGAGGTTGACCCTGTTTTTACAAAATCTCACCAAGATGACACCAATATATAGATTGCATTTTATGTAGCATGTTTCATGGCAGAATTAGGTTAAAAATCAAAAAGAATAGCTGGATACATGAGTGCCAGGATAAAAAAGTGCCCAATCCTGGTAGGTGCACTGGTGCCAGATCTGGAAAAAATGACAGTGTAGAATCCTCAAGACACAGAAACATTCCTACAATGGGGTTTGGCCAGGATCAGTGGCAGGATACCCTTCCTGTTTTAGAAGGAAGTAATAATTCACAAGAACCACAAAAGTTGACAGGCCAAAAAAGAGCCATAAAGATGTTAGAGTGGACTAGTGAGGATAAGGAAGACATTATATATTTCTTCATTGCCTTCTGTTTTGTATATTGTGATTTATTTTCTTTACACTGTGTTTTACTTGTATTCTACTTCTAATTTCATATTTAAACAAGGAAAGAGATCACAGTTGCGTCGCTTGTGAGTGACACAGAAATTGAATTTTCCCATAGCCTCCACCTTGATGCTGTTGTAATTTATTGGCCAGGCCACTGTATTCCATAGAACCAGAATACAGAGTCCCCACTCCCTTCCGATTTATCTTGCTCTTTGAAAATTAGTGTATCTTTACTTGGATAGCTAAAGCTTAAGTTACCCCCTGTTTCATATCAAACTGTTTAGTGCACTCTGCAACTATTGGATATTAACCCGTTTTTCCATCTTACCTTTAAAATCTGCAACATCTAGTCCAAGAACACAAATTATCGAAGAGCCTACATTCGGCTTCTTGGTAGTTATCTTGGGATTAGTACTTTTGTTTTACTCCTGGTAAGAGAAGGAACATAAGGACATTATTTCTTGGAGACTGCTGATTACCAGAAAGCCTAATAATTGCTTCATAGGTGTCATCTCAGAATTTGTGCTTATATTTTGCTGTTGGTGAGAGAAGGAGCAGAGTGCATTGATTCCTGCCTGTTTCCTTATTGGTCAAGGAGTGTTTGTGTTTGATCTTCCTGATTAGTCTGGTTGCTATAGCAAGGCATCTACCAGGAAAAGGCTACAACAAGCCTACAGAACCTTGGATCATTTGGGAAAAGACTGTTGATCACCATAGGTTCATAGGTTGGTACTAGGCTATTGGCCCTATACAAGCCTAGCCATAATAATTCCCTGGCTATTTCTTCCCACACTATTTACTTCCCTGGACCCCTGTCTAGCAGGGTAAAGAACACCACTGCAATCAACAGGTTGTGGCCTGCTTCTAATCTTAGGATTGATGTTACTGTTTTGCTTCTGGTGACAGAAGAAACAAAGCAGCACTGTATCCCAGTAGCAAGAGTTTGACAGTGCCTGTATAGATGTAGACACCTTGAGTTGATATTTTTTCCTGTAAAAGCATCATTGAATTTTCACCAGTACCTAGTTACACACAGGACAAATAGTTTGCAGTGACAAGCACTGTCCCCAGAGTTGCAAACCAGATATTCCTGACATTACTTTATATTCTCACTCCAACCATCTAATCAATATAAAAAGAGTCTGTTGCAATGAATATGAACTTTCCCTCTATCTCTGTTACCAGGTTGGTGGATATGGGCATCCTGAGGCAATGTAGAAATTGCCTCATGTTTACTGACAAACAGTTAATTCTCAAACAAACTGGTATGTTATGTGAGAGATGTATTTACACAATGTCACTGGAGGCAAAGTTCTCACATAAAAGCACTTCTAATGTCAGTCAGGTTGTCAGTAGCACACAAGCTGCACCCATCACACGCAGTTCAAAGCAGACACACAGAGCCACATATGCTGAGGTACTTAAATGTAAACTTCCTAAACCCCAAAGACCTAACAGATGATGTACACATAACAAATACCCTCAGCAGCCCTGAATGCAGTCTTTTGAAACAACACCCACATCAACGCATGCAGCCCTATCTCATGGAGCCTCTTCTTCTAAGCCCATAAGGCACGCCACTACACAATCCAACTTTAAGGTCATCGGAGACTCCATAATGAGAAACACTGATGTATCTCTCACCAGGCTGATCAAGAAGAAAGTTACAGTCAGTCACTTATCAGGGGCCAGGATCCACCACATTATGCATGCAGTCTGGTTATTGGGCCACAAGTATCAGCATGCCTCAGTCATAGTCTGTGTTGATATAAATCACCTGAGATGTACTTACCTAGGCTATATGAAGACAGACATCATGAAGCTCTTGGAATATGTGTCCCAGGCTAGTATGAACCTGGCATTGAGCAGCATTTTACCTTCTTCAAGGATGATGCCACAATACGAACAGAAGATGACTAACTTTAATAATTACTTTCTAGTGACATTCTAAGGGGGTGTAATATTTGTCTGCATGGAAGGAGATGGTCAACAGACCATGCTGCTTTTCAGGGATGGTCTGTACCTCTCCCCTCTAGGGTTTTGAGTATTAGCTCATCATCCTCCCCATGGTGCTTTTTTAAGCAATACCAAACTGAAAGTACTTCTGACATAGCAAATCAAAACCAAGAAACTCTAAAGGTATTACTGCTCAATTCTAGGAGCCTAAAAAAAACTTCACTCCCTACAAGCTCTCCTCACACTAGAGAATGTTGATATCTGTGTGGTCACTGAGACATGGTTTAAAGCTGCAGAGAGCACACATACATTGCAAGGCTATAATGCCTTCCACACATGTAGACCAGTTACTACACAGGCAGGGACTAAAGGTGGAAGTGTCTCATCCTTGTAAGCTATAGGATCCCCTCTATGACTCAAGAAACCAATAATGTGTTTTTAAAGTTATTGGACACACTATCCAATCCAATACCATATTCATGGGTGACTTTTATTACCTCCTATTAACTTGGAATCATATATGACACCAAATGTACAGGCACAGAGATTCCTGGATTGTGTAAACACAAAGTCACTGGACCAGATTGTTAATATACTAGAGATGCAACCGTACTGGATCTATTTCTCACTAACATGGAAGAGTGCTGCATACCCCATAGAGTAATGTCTTCTCTAGAAAGGTCAGACCACAAAATGATCTCCTTTGAAGTAAAAATAAAACCTGGAACTCTGGCTAACACTGGAATATTCAGGAACTACTCTAAGGATGCCTTTTTTTCTAATTTCTCCAAGTCTTTTGGGTTTCTAATACCATTATGGGAATGTATGATTAAAGTTCAAGAAATTGGTATTGTTTCAATCTTTGATGTTAGCCAAAAGTGCTGTTTGCAGCACCCGCAACGTGCCCGGTAATGACTCCTCCTGCAATTTGTATGGAGTCAAGTGTATTGGTAACATATCTAAGTATGATTGTAAATTGTTTTTTATAAGACCAGTTACTCCTTCTGAAACTGCCTGGGTATCCTTCTTCCTCACTGACCTTGTTTTTGCCTGCAAATCCTGGTAATTTATGACTTTGTGTCTTTCTACAAAACCTGGAAACTACAGATCAATAAGTCTCACTAGTCTGATATGCAAAGCCATGGAAAGAATTATCATGGAAATGATCAATAATGATATAGGAAATTTTGAGGCACTGGACCCAACTGAATTTGATTTAGTCAAAGGCAGGTCATATCTACTCAGTCTGGTGGACTTCTTTGAGAAGATCACCAAAGCAATGGATGAGGGCAAAATAGTTCACACTGCCTACCTTCACCTGACCAAGGCATTTGACACAACACCTCACATGAGCATTGTTGACAAACTCAAGAGGTTAGGTACAAACCCTTATGTCACATGGTGGATATCCAGCTAGCTCACAGATAGGACCCAGGAAGTTACAATTGGGGAGACCACCTCTACAAAGAGACCAGTCACAAGCTCAGTTCCTCAGGGATTGGTCCTGGGACTGTTAAGTTTTGGCATTTACTTCTCTAAAGTCAAGGCCAATGTCAATGGCCTCTGGCTGACTGAATTTACAGATGATTGCAAATTAAGTGCAGTCAGAGAATCCCCCACTGACACAAATGTTCTTCAGAAAGGACTGACACAGACAAATAACTGGTGTCAGAGCCATGGGCTAAAGCTAAATGCTAAGAAATGTATAATAGTATCCTTCAGGAAGCCATCCACGCCTGGTAGCCATCATATTGACAGCATACCCCTAAGAGTTTACCCAGTAGTCAGGGACTTGGGGAAAAACATAGATAGCAATCTAGGCTTTAACCATCATGTCTACAGTAGTGAGGAAATCATGTTACGTTGTGCAATTTATAAACAAAAGTATGTCATCTAGGTCCAAGGAAGTCATTGTTCTATTGTATTTGACATTCATCAGGCCTATTATTGAGTATAATACACCCTTTGGTATATACCTAACCAGGCATATTCAACAATTGGAATGCCCACAGAGGTTTCTCACTAAAAGAATACAGAGTATAAGTAACATGCCCTGTGCAGACTGCCTCAAGGCCCTATCCCTGTATTCTGTCTCCTATAGGCTGTTGTGGGGAGATCTATGCCTGGCATACAAGGCATTGTCAGACCCCACCCTAATGGATCTCTTGCACATCCACAAAACAATTAGCACTATAATTACTCATTCTAAAGACTTAAACCTTGCTTATCATATAAATGGGACCTGCTGGAGAGAGAGGTATGTATCCCAGGGACTACCCCTTCTCTGGAACAAACTCCCTATCTATGTGAAACAGAGTTCCTCCCTAACCAAATTCAAGTGTAACTTGAACAATTGGATGGGAAAAGTACAGTTGTGTACACTTACCATAAATGTAGATGTTCGAGTGTATTCACTGTTACAGTCATTACATTTGGGTAATCTGCTGGCAGGTTGCCCTCAGTCAGCCTGAATAACAAAGTCTTGGGTCCTGCGTCAGTTGCTGTCTCCTCTTCCATGACATCAGGTTGTCAGGGGTATAAAACATGCAGCCAACACCATTTTATTCAGTTTTTCTTGCCCCAGATGTCAGGTGCCCCCCAAATGGGGAGCAAAAAAAAAAAAAAAAATATATATATATATATATATATAAATAAATAAACAAAAATATATGTAAATGCACTTTTAGAAACATAAACTTTACCTTCATCTAACAGCAAATACACAACAAAGGCTTTAGTATATAGTGAAGTAAAGATAAGATATAGAAAAGGGGGATGGCAGGTGGGTAACCCAGACTGCAACAGTGAATGCACTCGAACATTTATGGTAAGTGTACACAACTGTACTATGTTCTTTGTGTTTCGCTGTTGCAGTCATTACATTTGGGTAGAATCCCAAAGCTATGGATGGTGGGATGGAACTAAACAGCATTAGGAGCGGCTATAAGGCCCTGCAGAACTGCAGTGGCAAAGCCTGCCCTGGATTTGGAGAAGAGAGGCAAATGATAATGCTTTGTGAAGGAATGCACAGAGCTCCAAGTAGCAGCCTCTAGAATGTCTTTGGTTGGAACCCTTCTGAGAAAAGCTGCTGAGGTAGAGGCAGCCCTGGTGGAATGAGACCTGATCCCCTTGGGCACAGGTTTATCATGGTGCAAGTAGCAGAATGAATGCAGCGGCTTATCCACTTAGAAATAGTCTGCTTTGATATAGCCTTCCCCTCTGACCCTGCAGCAAATGCTACCAGTAGTTGCTCAGACTTTCTTAGAGATTTCGTCCTGTTTAAGTAGAATCTTAGTTGTCTGTGTATGTCCAAAGAATGCAGAATCCGCTCCCCCTTGTTCTGCGGATTTGGGTAAAATTTTGGCAGGTGAATTGCCTGGTTAAGAGCCACACTGGATACCACCTTAGGCATAAAAGAAGGATTGGTACTGAGGGACACTCTGTCTGGGTAAAATGTAATAAAAGGCTCCACAGCCATGAGAGCCTGTAGTTCTGAAACCCTTCTTGCTGAAGTGACTGCCAAGAGAAAAGCTGTTTTCCAAGATATAAATTTTATAGCCGCAGTAGCTGCTGGTTCAAAAGGAGGCAGGGTGAGTTTTTCCAGCACAAAACTGAGGTCCCATGCAGGAGTTGGTGATATTCTGGGAGGCCATACATTTTTGGCCCCTCTAAAATACTGTTTAAGCAGAGGATGAGAAAAGAGGGGAGGCTCTGTGTTGTAATGAGCCGAGATGGCAGAGGCATGGATTTTTATTGAAGAAAAAGATAGGCCCTTGTCAATTACCTCAGTCAAATATTGTAAAATCTGAGGAATGTTGGGCTTTGCTGTGTCTGTTCCTTGTGCTTGGTTCCAAGCACAGAATCTCTTCCATTTATCAGCATAAGATTTTCTAGTACTAGGACATCTGGCTTCCAAAATGACATCCATCACAGATTTACTGAGTGGTGTTGTTTGAATAATTAAATGATTAGCCATGCTGCAAGGTTCAGAGTTTGGAGCTGACTGTGCAGAATTTGATTGTTCTTCTGAGACAGTAGATGAGGTATTTGAGGCAAGTACCAAGGGGTAAGTTGAGACATATTCCTTAGAAGTGGGTACCAGTGTTAGCGAGGCCAGTCCGGAGCAACTAGGATCATTTTTGTTTTTTCCTGTCTGACTTTTAGTAAGACCTTGGAGAGAAGAGGCAGAGGGAGAAAGGCATAGGCTGATAGGTTTTTCCAGCTGAAGGATAGGGCATCCACTTTCCATGCTTTTTTGTGATGAGTTCTTGTGCAGAATTTGCCCAACTGATAATTTTGGGGAGAGGCAAATAGATCTATGTCTGGGCTCCCCCATTTCTGTGTTAACATGCTGAAGATTTGTGGATCCAGTTTCCATTCGTGCGGGTCCATAAGATTTCTGCTTAGGTCATCTGCCAGAGTATTTTGTTTTCCTGGCAGGAATTGAGCTTGAAGATGTATTTGATAAGTCAAAGCTGTGTTCCACAATGCCATGACTAGTCTGCAAAGGGGGTAGGAATGTGTACCCCCCTGCTTGTTTATGTACCACATAACCATGGTGTTGTCTGTCTCAGTAGCTGTCTTGGATGAAGTAAGTCCTTGAAGGCTGTCAGAGCATTCTGAACAGCTAGCATCTCCTTCTGGTTGATATGCAGATGCATTTGTTTTGGGCTCCATTTGCCTTGAATGCATCTCCCCGCCAGGTGGGCCCCCCCCTCAAGCATAGTCTGATGCGTCTGTAGTTAGGGTTTGGGTGGCAGGGGGTAGAGTGAATGACAGTCCTTTATTTTGGTGACATGTCTCTGACCACCAAAGAAACTCCTGTTGTAGGCAGGGAATGAGAGGAATTATTGTTTCCAGACTGTGAACATGTTGGCTCCATAAACCTTTTAGGTACCATTGAAGTTTCCTCATATGCAGTCTCGCATATGGAATTAGTAGAATGCAGGATGCCATGAACCCCAAAGCCTGCAGAATTTGTTTTTCAGATAACTGGGTTTTTGTTGCCATTTGTTTGAAATATATTGTCAGTTGTCTTTGTTTGTCTGGCGTAAGGTAAGCCATATGGACAGTTGTATTCAAGCTTGCACCCAGGAATGTAATTATTTGAGAGGGTACCAGTTGTGATTTCTTTTCATTTATTGTCTACCCTAGGCATGTTAGAAGCCTTTTTACAAATGCCAGATGTTAAAGAAGAGAGTGTCCTTGTCCGCTGCTTGAACGAGACAATCATCCAGATAAGGATAAATTTGTATGCTTCTTTGTCTGCAGAATGCAATTACTGGTGCCAGGCACTTTGTAAAGACCCTGGGCGCAGTAGATAAGCCAAAGGGCAGTACAGAGAATTGGGAATGCAAAAAACCTGCCTTGAAGCGGAGGTATCTTCTGCATGATTCCCTTATTGAGATATGTAGGTATGCCTATTTTAAGTCTAGAGTCACTAACCAAGCGTTCCTGCCCAGCATAGGCAGTAGATGTGGTAAAGTCAGCATTTTGAATTTTGGAATGTCCAGGAATGTGTTCAAATTCGATATGTCCAGTATTGGATGCCAAGAATTGTCTTTTCTGGGTACCAGGAAAAGTCTTGAATAAAAACCTTGCCCTTTTTCCTTTTCTGGTACGGTTTGAATAGCCCCCATATCCATGAGGGGCATAACTTGTTTCTGAGCCTCTGCCCACTGGTTTTGTGGCCGATCTGGCCATCTGTTTGGAATTGGCAAAGTATGGAAATGTAATCTGTACCACTGGGACACTATGTTCAATACCCACTTGTCCTGGGTAATTAACTGTCAATTTTGAGCATGAAGTGCTAGTTTTTCCCACCAAGGGGGCTGCTTGGTGATGGTAGGGGAAAGTCATTGAGATTGCTTACTGTAGGGTTGTGCTTTGTTTCCTCCAGATTTGGAGGTGGAGGCACCCCATTGCTTTGACCTGTAAGAACCCTGTGATTGGTATCTGGAGCCTTTTGAGCACCTGGATTTGCCTTGAGTGGCTCTGTTGGACACAGGAAAGGACCAATTTTTAGTAGGCCAGTGCCTACTAAACCTGGGTGACTGCACTTGCAAGAATTTTTTTACAGTTTGCATAGATTTAGCACTGTCTTCCATTTTCTTTAAAACCTCTTCTGCCTTATTACCAAACAGAGTATCATGCTGCAAGGGGGCATCCAACAATTTAGCTTTAACACGATCAGGCAGATTTTGCTCCTTGAGCCAGGCATGCCTTCTAATCACAGATCCAGTAACTGTGGCCCTGTAAGAGGCCTCCAAGGAATCAAACCACATTGCAAAGTATGCTTTCCAACCTGTTCTGCTGAATACAATAATTCCTGTAACTCTTTATTTTCCACACAATCAGAAATCGACATAATTTTCTGTTTCAGTAAACCCATAACATGCTGTTGATATTTAAGCATATGAAACTGGCAGTTTAAGGCTCTAATTGCCAAGGTAGCAGATGTATAAACCTTCTTTCCCCATCTATCCAGCGCTTTGGAATCTCTATCAGAGGGGGTGGGATGTTTGGCTCTAGAGGCCTTTACACCCTTGGGACCCTGAGAAATGGTCTCTGTATCAGCAGCAGGATTTTTGAATAGAAATTTGTGGGAGTCAGGAACCCTGTAATATCTGTCTGGCTTACTAGGAGCCAGAGGTAGGGAATCAGGAGCCATGCTAGATTCCAAAAACACATCATCAACAATGTCTAATACAGGAGGTATAGCCAAAGACCCATGCTAAGGAAGAATAAGGAAATCCCTAAGCCTCTTTTTTGATTCAGAGAAGTCCTGACTCTCCCAGTGAAAATATTCCCTTAAAGTATGCAAAGTCTCTCCAAAAGAGTAATCCTCAGGAGGAGATGCAGATGGGATGGATTCCTCTGCATCAGAATCCTCATAGGGTGGAATAGAAAATTCCTAATCAGAAGAGGAATCAGAAGAAATGGAAACCTGATCTGAAAATTCATAATCAGTGCCTTGCCTAGGCCTCTTAGCGGGGGGGGGGGGGGGGGGGGGGTTGGGAATCCCTGATTAGGTAATTAGGTCCTCAGCCATTTTGATCATCTGTTTTTTAGGCATAGGGGCCTGAGCACGTGGTTCATGCATCAGTTTTTTAGACATAGAAGATGTTTTTGACCTTGTTTTTGAGGCTGGCATCAGTTTAATATAAAAACGTTGAGGCCTGAAATCACCTTCAGAAACCGGTGCCTGCTCAGCAGCTCTGGACCCATCCAAGGGAGAGACATCTATGGAACATAACAAAGATGCTGACTGGATAGAAGTAGTAAAAGAAACAGTAAAAAGTTCAAATGTACAGGATATTAAATGGTATGAAGTAATGACCAGAAAAACCGAAACAAAATTAAGAAAAGCTCTTAAATGGAAAACCCCAAGCCCAGATGTAGAATCTACCTAACATATTTACATGGAGATTTATACTTGAGTATGAACCAGACATCAACCTGTTTAACAACAGGAAAAAAATTATACTCTTAAGAATGAACCTGCAGGCTATCCTAAAAACTATAGACTAACAACTTGCCTTCTGATGGTAAATAAAAGATATATTGGAATTGACACTAACAGAGTGTATAATCATTTGGAAGAAAACTCAATCATGACAATACAACAAAAAGGTAATAAAAGAAAGGCATATGGAACAAAGAATTATTTGTTGTTAAATAAAGTCATAATGGAGAATTGTAAAAAGGGAAAGAATATAATTATGGCATGGATAGATTACAAAAAAGTATTTGATAACATCCCACATTCATAGATAGAAGAGAGCTTACAGAAGTATAAGATACACCCTACATTGATCAATTACATTACAGTGACCATGAAACAATATAGCAATAACCCACGCCTGGGTGTGGGTAATGCTGGAGTTACCCACGGTTGGTGTGGTTTGGCCACGAGACATTATTTAAGAAAAAAAATAATTACTTTTCTTAAATAATGGCATTGTATAATGCCTCCTTGCTGCCCTTCTGCAGCTGTCTGGTATTCTGCAGCAGTTCTGATGTACTGCACATGAGCATGCCTACGCAGTACATCAGAGCTGTGGGCAAAAGCAACGGAGAAAGCAAGATCTCAGTTGCTTTTTAAAAACTGTTTCGCTATGTTAAATGAGTTTAACATAGCGAGACAGCTTTAAAAAAGGCAACGGAGAATATCCATTGCTTTTTGAAAGCTGTCTCGCTATGTTAAACCCATTTAACATAGCGAGACAGTTGTGAAAAAAGCAACGGAGAAAGCAAGATCTCCTTTGCTTTTTAAAAACTGTTTCGCTATGTTAAATGAGTTTAACATAGCGAGACAGCTTTAAAAAAGCAACGGAGAAATTCCGTTGCTTTTTTAAAGCTGTCTCGCTATGTTAAACTCGTTTAACATAGCGAAACAGTTTTTAAAAAGCAACGGAGATCTTGCTTTCTCGTTTAACATAACGGGACAGTGTGAAGCAACGGAGATCTTGCGTTCCCCGTTGCTGTAAAAAAAAGAGTTATAATAATGGAAAAATTACTATAACTCTGATTTACAACGTGCACGCTGACCAATCAGCATGCACGTTTTTTGAATATTAATGGGGGGACATTGTTTAATGGCAAATAACTTTGCAGCTAAGCCATGATAAAGGACATACTATTATCCTAGGGATAAAAATTCAAAAGGGGATATTCCATAGTGACTCTTCGTAACTTCTGCTCTTTTGTCTTGCCCTTAACCCATTGATCTGTTTACTTAACAGATTAGGTCATGGTTACAATTTGGCTCCCAGAAAAAAAGAATGTGTAAAGAGTTCTCATCTTTTTTTTTTGGTTGATTTAAAATTGTATAGTTCATCAGATGAGGAGCTGAAAGCACAACTGGAAGTAGTCAATACTACAGATGATATAAGAATGTCATTTGGTCTTGGTAAATTTGCAAAAGCAAAATAAAGGACCTTGAGCAGGAGACAGTGTTTAAATATCTGGGAATTAATGAAGAATCGATAATAAAACATGAACAAATGTAAACAAAACTCAGTAAGGAATATTTAAAAAGACTAAAATTAGTACTGAAAGCAGCTCTGACAACTAGGAACAAAGCCAAGCTATAAATCAATTTGCTCATCCTGTTCTGACTTTACAGTTTTGGGGTGATTGCCTGGCCCCAGAAGGTATGGAATCAGTTGGACAGGAAAATAAGAAAAATCCTTCATATGATATGTGTTGCTTGTCTAGTCAGGATGTAATAGACGAGTCTTTGTGGGTTCTGTTCAAGCAGCTTTATTATGTACAAACACATCACGATTAAGCTTATTAACTTTAACTTAGGTAACTTATATACAAACTAACTACATTCATTCTTACCTGCTCACTCTCTGGCTGTGCTTTCAAAATGGCACTGAGAATAACATGTGGCTGCTATGTATGTATGCACGTTTAGTCCTTCATATGCTTCTTAAAGACACAGCACACAGGCTCTGTTATACATCCTCCCTCTTTGAGAAATAGACCATGCGATGCTGAGAATATCAGTTGACATGCAAACAATACAAATAGTTCTTTGATATGCAGTTATAAAGAACTAGGTACATATATGCAGTTAAGTCCAGGTCGCTGAGTATTTCACACTAGGTCTGGAAGTACGATCATATTATGTGACTTAAAACTGAAAATTAGACTTAGCAACTGGAACTGTCTCTGCTGAATGCTCAGCCTTAGGAATATCAGGAATATCCTCAGGAATGGAATCAGAAGGTAAGACACGTTCTGGAACAGGAACATTGTCTGGATTCCTCTAAGAACTAGAGTCTGTATCACAGGAACAATGCTGAGATAACGATTCTGGTACAGGAAGAAGATGTCTGCGATTTCTCTTGTACGCCATACCCTCAGATGTTACTGAGTAGAGTGGTTGGGAGGGTGGCCTAATGGTTAAAGTGTTTGCCTTACAAACACAAGGTGCAGGGTTTGAGTCTCACAAGGGATAATTGACTAGGCTTAAAATGGCTCACAAGAGCAGTTAGCTTAGTACTGATCTATGAACCTATGAGATAACGATTCTGGTACAGGAAGAAGATGTTTGTGATTTCTCTTGTACGCCATACCCTCAGATGTTACTGAGTCTCGGCTTGGTACAGATACTGGTAACCTGACCAATCCAGTCAAAACCTTTTGCCATTTGTATCCTCACTATCTTTCCTTTCAATGGATGGAGAAATCTACTTATCGTAACTGGACTTCTGGAAAGAACGCTTCCTGAATAATTGGACTCTGATAGTTCTGTTGTTTTTAGCTTTAGGCCTCAATAAACTGGAACTAATAGGCAATGCTGTTCTGGTTTGCCTGGATAGAAGTCTCTGAGCAGGTGAGCCAAGTGTATCGTCACGGGTATGTTTCTGAAATTGAGTAAATTCAAGAAGACATTGGTATTGTCACATTTTGACCTTTCAGGTAATTTCTTTGCACTCTTTACTGCACTTTCAGCTAGTCCATTTGACTGTGGATATTCTGGACTACTAGTAACATGTACGGAGTCCCATTCTCTTGTAAATTTCTGAAACAACTGAGTGGTAAATTGAGTACCATTGTCAGAAGTAACTTTGTGTGGGCTACCATGGACTGAGAAATGAAATTTCAATTTGGTAATAACAGTAGTGCATGTTAGATTTGGTAGTAAATCAATCTCAAACCAGTTTGAATAAGAGTCTACCAATACTAAGTAATACTGATTGTTCCAATCGAATATATCAGTGGCTACTGTTAACCAAGGTAGGTCAGGAACTTGACTTAGCTGAAGTGGTTCTCTTTGCAAATGCGGTTCATTCAATACTATTGCATACTGAACAAGAAGAAAGTACTTTATCAATGTCTTTCACCAGTGAAGGCCAAAATACAAGTTCTGTTGCCCTTCTTTTGGTAGATTCAGAAGCTGGGTGACCACGATGCAAAATCTGGATATATTCGTGTTGTAAGGAAGCAGGAACAACAATTTTAGGACCTTTGAAAATGTCACCTTCCATCAACATCTCATCTCTGTAAGGAAATTAGGGTTGCACTTTAGGTAGTGCACTAAATTGCTTTGATGGCCATCCAACATTAATGTAATGGTTGAACTTTTGCAAATATGGATCAGTCTTTGTGTGATGTCTCAGCTCAAGTTTCGTGATAGAAAAATTATGCACTGTCATTATGTCAAAGTCAAAATTCTCTGTGTCAAGCTTTGCTGTTGTATTTCTGGGCAATCTGGATTAGGTATCAGCCAGATAAAGAAGTTTGCCTTTTGTATAGATCATTTTGAAGTTGTATTTTTACAGTTTGAGCATCATTCTTTGTAATCTCGCCGGAGCTAAATGCATAGGCTTCTTTAGAATAGTAACTAGAGGTTAGTGATCAGTTTCAATCTGAATAGCTTGATTATAGATATAATCATGAAACTTTGAACATGCAAATACTATTGCCAAAAGTTCTTTCTCAATTTGAGCATATTGCATTTCAGTTTGGGTAAGTGTTCTGGATGCATAATCTACTGGTCTGCCTTCTTTAAGAATACCAGCACCAAGACCACATTTTTAAGCATCACATGAAAGAGTAACTGGTTTATTGACATCATAGTATCCTAATGTAGGTGGGGTGGCAATTTTCTGCTTAAGGTTTTCAAATGCATTCTGGTGCTGTTCCAACCAAGACCATGTACCATTCTTGTGCGTTAGCTCTCTTAAAGGTGCTGTCAACTTGCCTCGATAGTTGACCATGCCAAGGAAATGCTGTACAGCTTGAATATTATCTGGTACTGACATATCTAGAATAGCTTCTTGCTTAGACGGGTCTGGTCTTAAGCCAGTGCTGTTAAATAAATGACCTACATATGTAACTTCTAGAAGTCTGAATTTACATTTTAGAGGACTGAGCTTTAAGTTCACTTCATGTGCTCTGTTTAGAACTCTCTTTTAAGGTTTCTGTCATGCTCAGCTTCATAATTGCCTCCAACCAATAAATCATGTACTATTATGGCGCAAGGATAACATGGAAAAATTTTCTCCATTGCACACTGGAAGACTTCACTTGCAGAATTTATTCCAAATAGCATCCTCAGGAATCTATATCTGCCAAACGGAGTACCAAAAATGGACAATAATAAGGATTTGCGATTAAGCATGATTTGCCAAAATGAACTTTTTGCATCCAAGACAGAAAGAACAATGGCATTCAGTATTAGGGATGTGACCTCTTCGACTGTATGCATTGGATGATGCAGTCTCTTTAATGCTTTGTTCAAATCTCTTGGGTCAATACATATACTGATTTTGTCTGAGCCTTTTTTGTGGGCTGCTACCATGGGCGGCACCCATTCAATTGGTTCTGTAACTGGACAAATTACACCTTGCTGCACTATTTTATCCAGCTGAGCTTTATCTTTATCCTGCATAGCTATCTGAACTTTTCTTGCTGGTCTGACTACTGGACTGACCTCTGGGTCTAAATTCATGGAATACATAACTGGAAGTTTGCCCAGCTTGTCATCGAAAATATCCGCATAGTCTGAGAAAATGGCTTCAGAAAAATTGGAACTAGGATATATAGTTATATGATGAGCTTCTTTAGTAAAAGAAAGCAGATTTATTCTAAAACTGTCTCTGAGACCCAATAATGATTACACAGGTCTTTGGACTACATAGAATATCAAGCTGTAACAGTTATTGGCCAAATAACATGAAAGCACAACTGAGCCTTCTGTTTGAATTTCTTCATCTCCATAATTAACAAGTTTCGCACTACTAGCCACATGGAGTTGTTCATTAGTTGGGTTCCTATCAGATAGTCGAACTTCTGCAAGTTCGAACCTCATATGGTCAAGACCATAAGTTGGAATTTGCAGAAGTTCAAGTGTTTCAACGGAAATCTCTGTAAGGGGAGGTTTCCATTTTGTTCAATGTGGTGTGATCTTGGAGTTGGTATATTTAGTAGTGGGGTGCGCAGCCCCCCATGTGGGAGGTGCAAGTGGGCTTGCTCCCTTTTTACAACAGTTTATTTTTTTCTTTTCTTTTTTTTTGTTTTTTATCCATAGTCGAAGTTTTTTAACTTTGAACAGGATGGTTCAAACATTCCATATTCAAAGTTATTAAACGTCGACAATGTGATATAGATCCCATTAGTTCTCACCTTAGCAAATGTATCTTGTGATATAACATTACACTTTGAACCAGTGTCTACTTTGAGCTTGGTGGATTTACCATTGATCTGGACAGTACAAAACCCTTCATTCTTTGCCAACAAATTCACTGGATCAACCTTTTCACAAATTACTGATACACCTTCTACAGCATGTCCTCCCCACGGTCGAGTGGGCGTTCGAAAGACATGCGTTGAATGAGCATGCCTTCGTTGAAGGTTGGGTGTCGGGTTGGCAACTCGACACCATAAAAAACAACTACCAATCATTAGCGGACCGGCGTTCCGCTGTGGTGACCCCTAACCGGGAAAAGCTGAAAGACAAACAACAACAACTGATACACCATTTACATAGAAAGTAGAATTGATGCTCTCTATATGATCAACTGGCTATTTCGAGTGACCTTTCTATATAACTGTGTGAGGTTTACCTGATTTGCACAACTTTCGAAAATGGTTTCATTTTTTACACTTGTGGCATTGCTGACCAAATGCTAAGCATTTTCCTCTTTTAGACTCATGATTGGCACCACAATTGCAGCAGTTAACAATAAAGCTGTATTTGGATTTTGCTGACTCATGCTTGTACTGCACTGAGCAACCTTTGTTCAGCACTGAGCATGCTCCTTTCCTAGAACTTGCTGGAAAACTACATGGTTTCCCTGGTGAACCAGCAGGGGCTGTGACTGTCATGTGCTTAGGCCTGCTTCTGTTTGCCACATGTTGCATGCTATCTACATTGGCTCTGGAGCTGCTGAAACCATGCTCTTGCCACTTGCAAGCATACTTGTGTGCCTTTCTGTAACTTCATGGATTTGAGAAATCTCAATGGCTTTGCTGAATGTTAAATCACTGTCACAAAGCAAGATATTTCTCACAGTAGCACTGTTAAAAACACACACAAGCCTGTCCTTTATTAACTCATCTTTTAAGTCACCAAACCGACACATTTTAGCTTTGTTCCTTAATTCAGTAATATAAGCTGCAAAAGTTTTCCCTAGTTTCTGATCTCTTGTGTAAAACAAATGCCTCTCTAATGTAATATTTGTCTAGGGGTTGCACATTTCCCTGAATTTGCACTTCAAACACTTGGGGTCTTCCCTTGATTCTGCCTGTACAACAATATGATGATTTTCACCCTCTCCCTCATATACTGCTGGTGCATGTACAAATGAACACTTTGTTTCAATGGCCTCTGACCCAGCTAGGTTTAGCAAAATGAATGCTCTGGTGCATGCATCTTTGTCAGAATAAGCTGCTTGTATAAAAATATCATACTCTTGCTCAAATATTCTGCAATTCTCTGCAATATTCTGATCAAATACAAGTGGTGAGGGCTTTCAAAATCCATCTGCCATATTAACACATGCCAGTGAAGAGTTTTGCAAATATGCATGAACACACAGACATACACATATGCCAGAAATTTATGCTAGGACTTGTAACTTTGCCCAGTAATACAACAAGCCTCTGAATAACTGAACTTTGTGAAATAAGTCTCTCGGGCACTGTAATACTCTCGAAATTGCTGAAATGCAAAAGTAATTTATCATCATTTTTAAGAAACATTTCAAATAACTGCACTGTCCGAATGAACTGGGCAGAAGAAGCTCAACGTAAGAAACATTTTGAAGTAACTGCACTTTGCAAATAGACACTACATGGCACACTGAAACTCCCCCCAAATGGCAGTACTTTGCTAGATAATTCTTTACAGTGCAAGAAACACTCTGTAATGGTGGCATTTTGCGAATAGACACACACAGCACAAGAAACTTTTCAAAATGGCTGTACTTTGACTGTACTTCACAAAATAGTTGCACTTTGCACACAAATAAACTCTTCGGAATACATGCACAGTAATAAGCACACATTGTAAGCACCTTTACACACTATGACATAGTTCAAATAACTCTAGTTATGCCCTTGATGCAATACAAAGTTGTAGTTATGCCAAAACCCAATACTTTGCCAAAAAAACATACAGTCGCCTTGCTCTATGGTTAATGTGCCCTTTTTGCCCTTATTATATTCGTTTTGTTCATTTAATCTCTTTTCATGCCCATTGTAATTTTCTTATGCTCATTTTACTGTAAACATGCCCATTTTGCTTTAAACACACTCATTTTGCTTTAAACGTACTAATTTTGCTTTTCTGATAATAGTTTTATCAAACATCTTAATCTTAAACATTTCATTTAATTAATAAACCTTTTGTGCCTCTCACTTGTTTAATAATGTAGTGTGTGCCCTTCTAATGCTCCGTTTTATCCTTTTTACAAAATAAACTGTTTGTGCAAGTTTTCATTACTTTTGGTTCTTTTCCGCCTCCTTTGCGTGCTAGTTTCTCTTAGTTTACCTTCACTGTTATCTCTGCACCTCATGGCTATGGCTATCTGTCTCTGGAATCCCAGTTCTCACACCATGTCGCTCGTCCAGTCAGGATGTAATAGATAAGTGTTTGGGGTTCTGTTCAAGCAGCTTTATTATGTACAAACACATCACGATTAAGCTTATTAACTTCAACTTCAGTAACTTATAAACAAGATGGAATAGTCAATGAATTAGCTGCAGCAAACCACTAGGAACAAAGTTGCAATGCTCAAAAAAAAAGAAGTTCACAGTAGTAGAAACGCTTAATTTATTTAACAAGATAAAAGCTTTCGGGATGCACTCTTCCTCAGTTATCAATAATAAACTTTTAAAACCATCTCATTATATACCCTTCAATGCATAATAGTGCCTGAGAGATGGTTTTAAAAGTTTATTATTGATAACTGAGGAAGGGTGTATCCCGAAAGCTTTTATCTTGTTAAATAAATTAAGCGTTTGTACTACTGTGAACTTCTAACTTATAAACAAACTAACTACATTCATTCTTACATGCTCACTCTCTGGCTGTACTTTCAAAATGACACTGAGAGTAGCACATGTGTGTTATTTACATATGCATGTTCAGTCTGTGATATGCTTCTTAAAGACACAGCACACACACTCTCTTCTACAATATATATATAAAAATCAGTTTATACCAAGGTTACATATTCCTAGTTCTGAAGGAGGTATGGGCGCACTCAAAAACTGATTACATGTATAGATCTGCAATCGTAGGACTGCATACATATCTGCTGACTTCACCACATCCAAACAGAGTGAAAATTTTAAAACATGAAGAAAACAAGTCTAAGATAACTTCCCTGATTAGTTTAACAGAAGCATATTGGTGTCAAGCAAGAATGGAAATCAAACCAGAAGTAGACAAAAATCAGGCATCAACTGAATGTGCAAAAAACAAAAGAAAGAATATAAGAAGGATCACATTAAAATGCAAAATATGTGGAAAAAGCAAAAATATAGTTGCAAGTACAGAAAACTCCTGGAACAGCCTCATGTCGATCATGATCTGATGCAGGAATGGTTAAAGGACAACTTCACCTTAGAACTCAAAAAACATGTTTTTTTTTCACTGTATCTTTGTTTTCTGAGCTATTTTACTGCCTCAGAATCACTCTAAGTGCTTCTTTCACAATTTTAAAATGTTCCCCCTCAAAATGGTGGATGATGGGGCCTGCCTTGGTAACTTTATCTTGTTTTCTTGCTTTCATTCCTTCTCCTCAGAACACATTTCAAGTTCTCCTTACATCAGGCATGCTAGACATAAGGAAGTAGAGTTTTCTCATGCCATTAAGATAGAATGACAGGACATTGAAGCACTGTCATCTAAACACACCTTCTGTAACAGAGCTACTTTTGTGTTTTTCCTGAGTGAGCCTCATTTATATGGTTGTCAGAGCTGTTAGCTACTTCCAGCAAAAGAACATAGGTAAATAGCAGGCATTTGTAAAGGGATTCTTTTGTAGAGCTAAAAGAATTGACAGACCCTCCCTCACACTCTCATGCTGAGGTGTGAAAACTCTCACTGCAGTAAATAATCCTTGCTGTACATTTACAAATGACAAGTACATAGCAGGACTCCAAACTAAGTCAATCTGCTACTTTCCAATGCCTTAAGTGGGAATTTATTTTCTCTTTTATAAATGATGGAGAATTAAAATGTACTTTACTAGCTCCTTAACTATTTCTGTCATGTTCACCCCCATTTTTTTTCTATTTCATATTTATTTATACTTTGGTATCCAGGCGAGTGAACTGGTCCTGGGACCCTTTTCAGCCACGACTCGTGCTACACTGGCAAAGATAATAACAATGCAAAGAAAAGAAATGCAGACATAAAGACATTGACAAAAATTGCATGTGCAACACATAGTCAATGTGTGACAGTGAATAAGTAAAACATTAAGCAACATTTATTTATATGTATACATTAATAATGCTTAGTGCTACTAACTTAAGTTTTATTATAAATAACAAATTGCATGCAGCCATAAAGCACACACACACACACACACACACACACATATATATATATATATATATATATATATATATATATATATATATATATATATATATATATATATGTGTGTGTGTGTGTGTGTGCGTACAAAAACATGAGTGTGTGTGATTATATGCCTGTGTGTGTACTTCATGTCCTTTAAAGAAAAACAAATCAAAATGGAAATTTTGTGTAACTATATGTGTGTCTACACATACACACAGACACACAGATATATGTATGTATGTATGTGTGTATATATATATATATATATATATATATATATATATATATATATGTATGTGTGTGTGTGAGTGTATAAAAATGTATGTATCATTTAGAATACTATAAGACCCATTATTGAGTACAATGCCTCTTTCAGCATGTACCTCACAAAGCACATGCATCAGCTGGAGAGACCACAGAGGTTCCTCACCAGGAGAATCCAGGGCATCAAACATCTACCCTACATAGATAGGGTAAAAGCCCTCTCCCTCTACTCAGTCTCATACAGTGTCCTCAGAGATGACCTCTGTCTGTCATACAAAGCAATCTCAGACCCCACATTGATGGAACTGCTGCATATCTGCAAGTCAAGTTCCACTTGAGTAACCTACACGCACAATCTCAACCTGGTCTGTGACATCAATGGGACAGATTTGTGTCCCAGAGACTCCCCTTTCTGTGGAGTAGACTCCCTCTCCATGTCAAGCAGAGTATCTCATTAACCATTTTTAAGTACAACCTGGATAACTGGATGGGGAACATAACATACACCCCTGGGATTCCACCTGTGTCCCTGCTGGACAGGGACATTGCGTGCTGACTTGCTGGAACATGGGGTAATTTTTGGCTAGGCTTGTAAGGGCCTTGGGGCCAGTAGCCTAGTAACTTCCTATGATCCTATGATCTTATGAAATAACAGAGAAGCATTGGAAACATGAATCACAAAGCATTATAGAGAATGATGAAGTTTATACCACATGGGATCATCCAAAACCAACAGTTCTAAAAGCAGATGCAAGAAAACGAGATATAGTAGTCTATGAAAAGAAGGGAAAAGTAGCATTGATCATTGAAATTGGTACACCCAGTGGTTACAGTGTCTTATGTACAGGGAGAGACAAAGCCATAAAATACCAAGTTTTGCATGCAGGAATGAGGGCAATGTGCAAGAAGGATAGCCAGACAGTCCCAATAGTAGTAGGAGCAACAGGTCTCATAAAAACAATTTTCAGTTGTATTTAGATATGTTTCGATTCTTGGCTGGAATGCGGGGAGTGCCTTCTGTGTGGAGTCTGCATGTCCTCCCCGCGGTTGGGTGGGCGTTCGAAAGACATGCGTAAATGGGCGTGCCTTCGTTGAAGGTTGAACATTGAGCTGGCACCTCGGCGTTCGTCAAAATCTACTGCCAATCATTAGCGGACCAGAGTTCCGCTGTGGCGACCCCTAACCAGAAAAAGCCGAAAAACAACAATAACATCAGTACATGTTACTCCATATGAATTGCAGGAGGAGTCAATTCTGGGCACATTGTGGGTGCTGCAAAGAGCACTTTTGGATAATATCAAAGATTGAAATAATACTAATTTCATGTACTTTAATCATACTTGGACTTAGGAATTCCATTCTCATCATGGTAATAGAAACCCAAAAGACTTGGAGAAATTAAAACAAGAGGACATCTTTACTTAGTTTAGCAGAAGCATTTCATCATAAAGCAGGAATGGAAATTAAACCATGAGCAGAAAACATCAGACAGTAAATGAATCTGCCAAAAAATACGTAAGGAAGAATATGAAGAAACGGATCAAATAAGAAGGAAGAAAAGTAGAAAATCCATAAATATAGTTGCAAGTATGGAGATCTCCTGAGGAGACCACTCTTAGCTAAGATCAAAATACTGAAACAATACTAATTTCATGAAGTTTAATCATACCCTGACTTAGGACTGGGGTTCATTGCCATCATAGTATTAGAAACCCAAAACACCTGGAGAAATTAAACCATGACAGGACCAGAACATCCCTCCTTCTGGCAAGGGAGATGAAGCAGACAACATCCTCTCCTTTCTTCTCTCCAGTGACTGGCCTTCAGCACATGGGCCAGTATCTAATGAGAGGTCAGCGGTACCTCCTTCACTGTTAGGCAGCAGTGTAAACAGGTGCTTAGTTGTACACTAATACAAGTGCAAGTATACCTTCTGCTAATGTAAGTACATTATACATATGTCTATCAGCTTCCCCAACGTGTGTTCTCAGGTGATGCTTTGTAAACAGATGTAGCAAACAATATGCACTGCTTTAGCTAATTTCTACTCTACTGTCACTAACTTCCTCCTGCTCTAACATAAGTATACTTATCAGCTCTTCTTTAATTGTAATGTAAAGTCGTGTACCACTTCCAGCTGTATGCCCTAATTTTACTTAGCATCTTGCTTTCACTTCTCCCTAATGCAGACATATCTATCACTTCTGCTGAATGTTGCTCTAATGTAAATACGGGAATCACAAGTACTCATTTCTGCTCAGATATAAATGAATGTGTAAGATTTATCATCTTCTGTAAAAATGTAAACATATCTACCAGTTCTTTTGACTTCTCTTGCGGTGCAAACATTCTTATCACTTCTGCTGACCTCTGCTGTAATGCAATGCATGCTGACTTCTACTCCAATGTAAATGCATTTATAGGCTCTGTTACCTTTTGCCATGATATAAATACATTTATCACTTCCAGTAACTTTCACTAAATGTACCATGTCTGCTAATATTTGCTTTGATCACTTTTACTAATTTCAGTCTACCATAAATAACTGCATCACTTTTGAGACATAATTTCAAATAACTTGGAATATCTCTGACTTCACTGATACCTTCTACTGTAAAGCTGATTTGGTTGAAACCATCTGGCCAAATGGGCATACTAATGTCACTTTTTAGTGGGGAGTTTTCTCTTATCTATACACCTCATGCAGCATCCTACCCTCACCTTCATCCCACTTTCTAATATACCCAAGTCTGTGGTTGCTAAGCTTTGGACTGAGTTGTATTTTGTAACACTGAATTGCCATTAATTCAACCAGTTTTGAACAGGCTTCAGAAAGCCATGCCTCGGTGAATCAAATGAAGAATAGTACATTCCATTCTAATATGTACGCTGCCGTCATGTCTAATAAAGTTTCATGTAAATCAGTATAGACAGCAATAGCAGAAGTTCGGTGCCATCTGGAAATGTGAGACAAAATACTTCCCATCACTGCAGTCACACTGGTCCATTGAATTAAAATACAGTTTACACACAGCATGTTTTTGTAGACCATAATTTATTAACAGGCTATGGATTGCACAAAATAGTGTGTGTTTTAAATAATCCTTAAATATGTTACTTTCTAATTCATAGAGCTACTTTTGAACGAATCATTAGATCATTCCTGCTCTCCTTCAGCACACTGGGCACAGCATAAAATGAATTAGTTTATAGGTATACTACTCACCTTTGTGCTTAGACTGCTTAGGATTCAAAACGTTTTTACTGGCATGGAATAAAACCAGATATAAAAAATGTTGCCGGTACTATGTATTCCCATCATCTACAATCTTTGCAATCAAAGGCAAGGCTAGAAGGTGTTTGGTTAAGCAGGAAAAGGTAGCATATAGGCAGTAGCTTAACTGTCAGATGTATTAGAATATATATCAGGACACCTTCCACCCATGCCACCTGGCCGTATTACACTGGTATACAGATGTATCACCCATCCAAGGGTATGTGTCATGCAAATGCAAGAAACATCACAGTGCAGAAAGTACCTGCATGAATGACTTTAGGGGCATGAGTGTAAAGGATGTTGGAGAAGATATCTACAAATGAGAGTGCTGCTGGATTCTGTCACACAGATACACATACATCTAAAGTGGATATAAAAAGTTTACACACCCCTTGAAAAAATGCCAGGTTTTTGTGATATAAAGAAATGAGACCACAATAAATCATTTCAGAACTTTTCCCATCTTTAATGTAACCTATAATCTGTACAATTCAATTGAAAAACAAACAAATCTGTTAGGGGGAAAAATATAAAAAATAAAAAACATACAATACGCTGGTTGCATAAGTGTGCACACCCTTAAACTAATACTTTGTTGTGTGTACACACCCTTAAACTAATACTTTGTTGAAGCAACTTTTGATGTAATTACAGCATTCAGTCTTCTTGGGTACACACCTGCCATCAATTAAAGAGACTCTGATTAACCCCAAATAAAGTTCAGTTGTCCTAGTAGGATTTTCCTGACATTTACTCAGTTACCTGCTACAGCAAAATCCATGGTTCACAGAGCACTTACAAAGCATCAAAGGGATCTCATTGTTGAAAGGTATCAGTCAGGAGAAGGGTACAAAAAAAATTCCACAGCATTGTATATACCATGGAACACAGTGAAGACCATCATCAAAAAGTGGAGAAAATATGGGACAACAGTGACATTGCAAAGAACTGGACGTCCCTACTAAATTGATAAAAAGACAAGATAACTGTTCAGAGAGGCTGCCAAGAGACCTACAGCAACACTGAAGGAGCTGCAGGAATTTCTGGCAAGTACTGGTTGTGTACTACATGTGACAACAATCTCCTGTATTCTCCATATGTCTGGATTATGGGGTAGGGTTGCAAGATACAAGCCTTTTCTTACACTGAAAAACATCCATGCCCAGCTAAAATTTGCAAAACAATATATCAAGTCTCCTAAAAGCATGTTGGAAAATGTGATATGGTCTGATGAGACCAAGGTTGAACTTTTTGGCCACAATTCCAAAAGGTACATTTGGTGCAAAAACAACACTTCACATCACCAAAAGAACACCATCTCCATGGTGAAGCATGGTGGTGGCATTATCATGCTTTTGGGTTGCTTTTCTTCAGCTGGAACTGGGGCTTTAGTCAAGGTAGAGGGAATTATGAACAGTTCCAAATACCAGTCACTTTTGGCCCAAAACCTTCAGGTGTCTGCTAGAAAGCTGAAGATGAGGAATTTCACCTTTCAACGTGAGAATGACCCCACGCATACATCCAAATCAACAAAGAATGGCTTCACCAGAAGAAAATTTAAGTTTTGGAATGGCTCAGCCAGATCCCAGACCTAAATCTAATAGAAAATTTGTGGGGTGACCTAAAGAGGGCTGTGCACAAGAGATGTCCATGCAATCTGACAGATTTGGAGCGTTTTTGCAAGGAAGAGTGGGAAAATATTGCCAAGTCAAGATGTGCCATGTTATAAAGTGTGCATGTGTGTACTTATATATATGGGTACATTGCATTACACTGAGAGTATATATGTGTGTGTGTGTGTGTGTGTGTATATGATTGACCAAGCAGCTGACTGACAGGTGTATGAGATCAAAAAATTCTCAGGTACCATGTGTCTGTGTAATTTTTGTGTGTGTGTGTGTGTGTGTGTGTGTGTGTGTGTGTGTGTGTGTGTGTGTGTGTATATATATATATATATATATATATATATATGCATATATTTCTCTATTTTTTTATTGGACTTTGAAAAGTAATATGTTGTAGCAGCAACATCAAGTATATATTAAAGAGATGCAATGCTGCTGAGCTGTACAGAGTTCTCCCTCTACCACTATGGGTCCTTCTTTTTATGATCTTTGTAGTCCAGAACCCAGAGTTGTATGTTTGGCTTTACCCTGGTCATTCTGTGCTTGATAAACTTTCTTATTTTCTCTACAGCTTTCTAGTTAGGAGCGTGTCGCAGGCCACATCACCACAGCTTCTTTTCTTAATGAGTGCTATGTCTTGTACAATCAAAGAAAACATTTCACTTTTAAGAATAAAACAATAATATGTAGTTGGCCAAACTCCTCATTCAGGTTAAGAGGACTGGGTGCATATGTGGTCAGTTCTGACCTGTCTGTCCCTTCCAGCACAACTTCCAAATTCTGGGATCAAGACCCAGTTACCTACCATCAGGACACAATTCTGCCCTTTCTGCAGTGCATCATAGGTAGAAATGTCTCACAAGAAGTACCCTCTTATTACCTACATTGGAAACAGAAAATTCCATATTATTTAGTTATTTACCATTTGTTGACTGGGAAAGTCTGACTAGGACAGAGCATATTTTTTCAGCAGAGGTCTGGGGAGAAATGCTCCAGAAGCATGTCTTTGGAATGTGGAAGGAAACTGGAGCACCCGGAGGAAACCCACATGAATGCAGGAAGGACATGCAGACACCACACAGAAGGCACCCTAGCTGAGAATCATACCTGAAAATTTTTGCTATGAGGTGACGATGTTGAACACTGCACCACTGTGCCACCCTATTAGCATTAAAACACAATCTGCAGACCGACGCCTGCTCCTTCCCTGACTGTCATATTAATTGCTTGGCCCCTCTTCCTTTGAATGCTTTAACCTACTATAAGGCCCTCAGCCCTGGCTCCTACCACTGGAATAAGGCACTGGATGACCATCAACCATTCCATTTGATCATTTCAATTGATGTACCACCCTTTGTCAGGTCAGATGCTCTTCCACTGCAGAAGGAATGCATGAAATAATGAGACAGCTCAATGCCTTTAGCATACTCTGGCCTCTTCAGCACTTTAAAATTGCTGTCCCCTTATCCCTCTGCAACAACTTAAATACTGCCTTGTGTTTATCAACTGTTAACCCAAGGGCTTGAAGGGTCCTCTCCTGCAAGACACACTGACGTCCAGCTCACCAGACTGAGTAAGGAGAAGGTCACAGTAAGCTGCCATGACATGAAACTCCCAGATATGCTCAGAACTAGTTCAAAATGATGTGTAGCTAAAGTAGTTAGGAAGACCTTCTACATTGCCCACCTTATCATGAAGGGATCTCATCTAGATCAAGGGGTCATAGTCTCCTATACTCATCAGACCAATGATTGAGTACAATGCCCCATTCAGAATGTATCTGACCTGGCACTTCAACGGCTATTAATAGGGCGTTCTGGAGGATAGATTCATCACCCCAAAGACTCCCTATGCTGTGACAAAATGAACCTATGAACCTATCATATTAGGGATTCTTGCCTTCAGGAACTTACTGACCCCTGTGCAACTGGTCAGTTTTGATGGCTTCAACCAAAGGAAAACAAAGATGTCCATAAATAGTATTATACCTCAGTATTAATGGTTGGTCTGCCATATTACCATCAATACCTAATAATTTGCTAACCCTAATGTCAAACATAATTATTGTACTTCAGACTCAGCTGGTAAAAGCCTTTTATGTTAGATAGCAGTGAGGCCTTACCCAGGATTATTCCCAAATCTGCCTTGCACAACTGCAGTTTCTTTCCTTCTTTTAGCATCCTGATGGCTGCCAGTGCTTGGTAGAATGAAGCACTCACTGACCCCAAAAATGCATAGCGTAGTACTGTCACGATACTGGTTCTCACTGCTTCTCCATGTCTCCATCCTCAAAGCTATGCACACAAATGAAGGTCTGTCCTGGAAGGGTAGTGACCCCCAGTAATGACTCAAATGCCCTTCAAGCACTGCTATAAGTTTTCCTGAAGTTGGGAGCATATAGCTGCTTTATTAACCAACCTACACGTGTTATACAGTCTCCCAGACACCAGCAGTATTTCTTCCATTTTCAAACTCACTCCAAGAGTTAATAACTAAATCCTATAATTGGGAAGTAGGAGAAGCTGTTGGCTGTCTTGCTAGTCTGTCCTGGGTAACAGCATTCTGCAAAAAGAGATGTTAATCTTTAACTCTGCAGTACTGAGCACCTCAGGAGGGCCTGGACTTTGCTTGAGTTATTTGTTCTTGATTAATGCATAAACAGTTACTGAGCTGTGACTGAAGTTTTTTCTTTTTTGTTTGCTAGCTCCCTAGCCCATACAACCAAAGCTGCACAGGTAGGAATCAGCTCCAAAATAGTATGGTCCTTATGAAACACATTGTCTAAGTTCATTGGCTGAAAACTAAAACACTACTGTCCATTTAAGTACACTTCAACACCTTCTTACCCAGCCATGTCTGCATACAGTTCTATGTTTGTATTGCTAAACCAGTTTTCCTGCCAAAAGGAAATGCCACTTTAGTGCTGCCAAACCTGAGCCAGTGCTGGGGAATCCTATCATACTGAACTCTCCATGTGAACTGAATGATGGTTTTGTTGTGTGGCTTTTAACAGCTCTTCTAGGAGCAACAACCCTGCAAGCAGAATTAAGGTGCTCTAATGGTATCATGAGATCACCTATGCTTGCTTTGCTGTTGCCCTGCATCTCTGTGATCCTCATATTCAATTAGTGGTGATTAACAATCTGTATGATTGAGAGAGGACGTAAATTTCCAAACTCAGAAAAGTCAGGATTATGAAAGATTCCTCCCTGTTATCTTCACCAAGGGAACCCCTACCCAGTCGTACACACTCTGGAACAGCTTGACTTCTGTTTCCATGGCATCTTTGCCCTCTCCCCTATTATCAGGAGTCATGCAGAAAGTGTGCTGGCTTATGGTACTGGGCCTGTGATTTCTATGTCTGGTGAAGGGCTGTGCTGAACTTCTCAGATGTTGCAGACATGTCATTGCACAGCAGATGTGTATGGCCTTGTCAAAGAAGATCTTATCATTCACCTGCATGACTAACATATGTCCAGAATGGACAATAAGTGAAAAACAAATTCTATATCTAGCTCAACTCACAAGTGGTCTTGCAGTGTCCTAATCAATTTCACCTCATCATCCAGCGATGCATATCAGGCCATTACTTCCATTTTGTCAGTGCTGTCATTCACGCTCTCCAGGAATGACAAGTGATGAAACAGGCTAAATCCCTCAGGCCCTTTCTTAGGGGTGCAAGCTCATGACAGAAACTTTGGAAGCAGAAAAATGAAGGGTATGAAATGGGCCAGCCACTCTCCCTGCTTGAAGTTCCTTGTCCAGGAGCTGCCACGCCATCCATTTCCTCTCAGTCTCAGAAGTTTAAGCTCTTTATGCCTCCATCATATTAGTAGAAGGTTTACCAACAGTGACCTGTAGCACCTTGCACTAAGTTGTCTGAAATTTCCCATTTAACTGTTATATGGGCATCTAAATCTCTGCGTGTCCCCTCTGCATGGGACAAAATACCTTCCACCAGGAAAGAAGCCTCTTCACTTGCCACGTATATCTCCTGAATAACTGCCCATCCACTCTGCCATGGAATGCTCTGAAGCTGCACAATATCTATATCCTCTTTTTCAAAAGCATTTGACTTCTGGATGGATATCCCTGTACTCCAAGCACATGTGCACAAAGCAACAGGCTGTAAAAATGACATCTGCTAACAAAGGAGACTCAGAAGGATCTTGTCTTACTTTTGCATCAAATATCCCTGTGTAATGCCACCCCCTGTTAATCATTACCCTACCCAAGACCTATCAGGATGACTGTTCTCACATCAAGGATTTATCTACCACTTTAAGCATTTGAATTCTGTAATAAGCAAACAAATAAATATATAAAGTATATGAATAAATAGAGGTCCATTCTCCATTCTGGTCCACTTTACTTGTCTTCTCTGGAGCACAAGGTCCAATGTGCCCCTCAAAGAAAGGAGCAAAATAAATAAATAAATAAATAAATAAATAAATAAATGTCTTTACTTTGATCACTTGAAAAACTCTAACAAAGTGCTTGCTTCAAGTAATACCACACATGAAGCAAGGTCTTCAGTTCTGACTGCCAAAGCACATATTTCTCCTAGTGTGGAAATGAATGTTGTTCCTGTTGTGACTACTAACACCTTCTGCCTGGGCATTGCTCTTTTTGTCCCACCCTGGCTATGTTTCTGATCACAACATTGATATTCTAAGCCTCCCTTAACTTCTGTGCTTCTCAAGTGATAAAAATAAAACAGAATTGGTAACATTAGCTGTTGAACCTTATCAACCATATATGACATCAAATAAACAAAATAATTAAAACCTAAGGCTCAGTTCTCCCAAGATCTGGCCCAGAACCTGGGCAGCCTACATTTGTATAAAGCTATGATAGCTGCTGTGAGGACCCTGGACTTTGGGAGAACTATCATAACTATTTTATGTAACCATCTTTGTCTGATGGAACAACAATTTTCTACATATTTTCCAGTTGAAATCTTGTCTTTAACTGGCTGTAGGGTATGGTAAGTGAGATGTTAGCTGTACATTCTGTCAGATAAGATGCACTGTTCCTTTTCAATGCAGTGCCCTTTGCCTCTGGGCTTATCAGTACCTGCACTTTGCTACTTTTCCTCATACTCCAGAGTAGCATCCGTTGGGAATTCAGAGGCTGTGGGTCCCCTGGCTGCTACCACTGGAGTTTGCTTCCATGCTATTACCTCTCCAATCTTTGTTGCAGCTGCCTTTCCTGGTGACCCTGAGTTATCTTCATGAGCTCCTGCAGGCAAGCTTGTTGCATCCCTGACTCTAAATAGACCAGAGACCATATCATATACCCATCCAGCCCCTCTGCCTCATCATGAAACAATATGTTACCACTGCCATCAAGGTTACTACCTGTGTTCTCTATAGCTGTGGGATGCTGGTGAATCTCCAGGTCTCCAGACATACCTCTCAACCATACTGAATTCCTTGGTATTTACCAGTGTTGAGGTCCAAATAATGGGGTGCCATGAATTCCCAAATTTCCCATTTTTTTGGCAATTTTTTGCTGATGTTATGTGTAGGAGTGTGCTCAATGATGTCAGCTTTGTGAGCAGCCTGCCAGCCAGTTTGTATTTATCTTTACGGTTGGCAACATGTTGCACTGCAGCAGCAGCAGCCAGCATCAGAGTTCAGAGAGAATCAGGTCATCGTGAGAGCATCAGCCTGACAACACTGTGTTTTGTTTTAAATTAATTTAGATAGAAGGTGAGGCTTTAGTTTAGAGCAAGGCAAGGCAGGTAACCCCAAGCTGTTTGTTTTACTGTCACTAGTGCAGCAGCAGTCTTGTTGGACTCTGAGAGCTCAGCGGTGGTCATGAGAAAATATCTCATCACCACTAGCTCGACTTCTTACCCATGCTCCCCCACCTCCAGGTAAAATAAAGAAAAAAAGAAAATGAGTCATGACAATTCAATACTAATGCTCTTCATCAGTTCACTCTAGCTAGGTCAGGTGGTGCATGTCTGTGATGTTGTACTGTACTGTTTGTTAGTTATTTCATTAGCCTAAGCTTCCATGGAGTCTGGACTTAGTTTATCAATGCAATGCCATTATGCCAATGTTGCTTCTAGTTTTAGCTAGGTCAGGTGGTGTGTGTCTGTGATGTTGTACTGTTTATTACTTTCGTTATTTCATTAGCCACCCTAATCCTCTGCAAAGTCTGCATTTTTATTGCTGCTAAGAATTCTTTCGGCGCTGTGCCACTTAACTGCATTTAATTTTTTCAAACTGATAGCAAGCATTACTTTTGTGCACTTCAACAGTTTGTATATGATCTTGTTCAAGTATGCTTGGTTGCCCAGCTTGCTTTTCCTTTCCGTTTGCAGTTGAATGCCGTATCTTTTGTGCCTTTTAAGAAGGTTTTACTTAAAACTCCCGTGGGAGTTCAAAGTCTGAGTTAAACTGTAGTTACTATTTATCAGAATCTCTTCCATAAAAGTCACAGAACTGACAGAAACACTCTGGTTATACCAGAATAGTTGAGGCTGGTTTGTTATATTACAGTAGTTGTGAATGAGATTAGGAAACATAACACAATGATTTATTTGCTTTGTCTACATATGTGTGTGTGTGTGGCGGGAGTGCCCTTTTTTGTCCCCACTCTCCAAATACTTTTGTTTGTAGATGTCTGGGCCGTACTTCTCAATCTCTCAAAGCAAGAAATCTCGACAAAGTCAAAAATAATAGTGGGACAAAAGCCCAAAAATTGGGACAGATTTTAAAAAAATTGCTCCTCTAAACTTAGTTGCTAGAATAACAGGTTTTGCATTATTATGTATTTTCTAAGGGATATGAATTCTGAAATTCAAATGTTTGCCATTATTTATTATTATTTAGTGACTTCAATCTTCATATTGGTATCCCACAATTCCATCGGAGTGGGCGGGGTTACACGATTATGTACTAAATTTTATGTTAATCAATGTCCCATTTTTGTTCAGCTGTACCTACTTTTCATGGGCCTTTGACCAGATTTTTGATGTTTCCAGATTGAGAAGTATGTCTCCAGGTGTCTAGTGCTGCCATATTTGCTTGGACCAGAATCTCCTCCTGCTGCTCCTGTCTCTACCTGATCCATCCCATTGCCCTTTCTGCCACTATCTTCCCGTCACTTGCATTCATGTCTTCCCTTCTCTCCTCTGTATGCTACTGTCTATATTTCTTCAAACAGAAATGTGATGCTATAGCCTGTCATATCTCTTGATAACTATCCAAATTATCCATCCTGCAATAAGGACAAAGAAACACAGAAGTTTAAACTACTATTGTTATGGCCTTATGTAACTGGTTCCCTATAAATCTTCCAACCATGCCCCTTATGAAAATATCACAGGCAAAATCAAATAATACCTGTACTTAATATCTAAAATTCATTTGACAACTTGTCTTTTTCTTATAAAATTAATTAATTTCCTACCCACCTCTTCTTCATTACCTAGCTTTCATTACTCACCTATTTGTTCTAACACAAATCAAATTAATGCTTTAAAGAATTAGTTATAAAAATCTCTTTTCTATTAGCTTAAAATTACCATGTTATATATTACCTTCTGACTCTTTAATGCTTTCAATGCATCTGATCAACTCTTTTGATCTTTATTGTTTTCAAATGAATACGTTTAATTCCCCAACATATTTAGTTTGCCAGTGCAGTATATTCTTTACTTAGTCCCATATTAACTCATTTGACCTTGCCTTTGCTGTGACCATTTGTGTCTTTCGGCTTTTCCTGGTTAGGGGTCACCACAGCGGAACTCCGGTCCCCTAATGATTGGCAGTAGATTTTTACGTACTGGCTTGCCGGGCCTAATGCACAACCTTCAACGAAGGAACGCCCATTCACGCATGCCACCACACAAAAGGTGCTCTAACTGAGAATTACTTTTCATAAATTAAATACTGAGATCTGTAACATTAACTTATACTTGCTTTCTAAAAGCTTTATTCTTTTTAGACACCATCCACCTTCTTACAACAATTACATTCAGTACTGTATCCTTCCCCCCTATCCAGCCTTCTAGCCTTTTTAATAATTTTCCATGCAAATCACAGCATTTTCATGGAAATTAATTTCTGTTTAATTAAGCTATACTGCTATGGGTCTTTATATATTATCAGCATGTGATCAGTGAGTCCTACCATACTGATCCATGACATAGGTTGGACAGAGCTTCATTATATGAGTTCTTTCAAAGACTATATCATTAATGCTCACTGTGTTCTCTTATACTTAAATATGAAGCTCATCCATTCTTTCTCTCTCCTTAAGCTCTATCTTTTAAAATGGTGAAGTTTTATATAAATCTATATTCAAGTCTTTTGCTTATAATGCAAAAAGGCAGCTCTAAGGCACAATGGGGTATGCATCAGACACAGCAGGTACACATCTGGTTATGGAAGTAATGAAGCTTAAGGTCACCATCCACAGACTGTGGATCATAAGTGGTCAACAGCCACAGACTGTGGGTCATAAGTGGTCAACAGCCACAGACTGTGGGTCATAAGTGGTCAACAGCCACAGACCATGAATCATAAGCGGTCAACAGCCACAGACCATGGATCAATAAGTGGTCAACAGCCACAGACCATGGATCATAAGTGGTCAACAGCCACAGACTGTGGATCATAAGTGCGTGATGCTTATCTCATGGGTGTCTTAACTCTGCTTATAAAATGGATCACTTTTTGACTTTATAAAGATAAAGGAAATTATGTGCATATGTGTTTAAAAGTAATTTTTGGTGCTTATTTATAGTAAAAATAGTATCATTGTATTGGACAGAGGGAATGAAACAGAATAGATAGTGTATGAATGCATATATGCTCACATCTGGGATGGGAAGCATATTTCACATGAGTGTGTCGATATAAAGAGACCTAGTTTTAACTAATTCAGAAATGCATTTCAGTGCTTTGCATTTGCCTTTGCCTAACAGACCATTTACCACCTTTCACGTGTATTAATAGTGTAGTATAAACTGATTAATCTTCTCTGTCTTTTTGCTTTTGCTTTGTTCTGTCCCAAAGTGTGATTACACAAACTTCCAGGTTTTTGGTAGACTCTGCTCAGTGTACTTCTCTTTATTTCTTAGTACCCTTTTAGGTCAAATTAAAACTGCAAAGTGTAAAATTACAAATTGTAAACTATATTTTATCTTTTTCTTCTTCTCACTCTAATATTTATTATTTTTGTCTCTGTCTACAGTACTATAAATAACTGATTATGTATCTTAGCAAGATGTATTATTTGTGTATCTTACCTAGATGTCTACAACACTGTAAATAACTGATTATGTATCTCACAAAGAAGTTTTGTAACTTAGCTGTGTAAACTGATGCTTTTCTACCTAGGCCTTTGCTGAAAATGGGGTCATGTGACCTAGTCAGACTTTCCTAGTAAACAAATGTAAAGAAATAAAATATAATGTGTTTTGTATTAAAACATTCAGAAAAAGCCACATGTGTATTTTTAAAAGTCTTTCTATAATACCTGATGGTAACATAGTCTTTCTACCTGGGTGAGGATGATGTAATGCAAAAAAAGAGTAAGAAGTGGGTACTGGAAAGAGACAGATCTGTGTAGTGGTGGTGGTGGGCAGAATGCACATTACAATATCTGTAAAAGATTCAAGTGTGCATGTGTCTGCATATGTTGTGTGTAGGGAAGAGTGTCCCTGATAAGCATTTCAATGTGGTGGGTGCCTTAGAGCATGGTCATTCCAGTAAAACAGTTTGCATTTATTTGCATTCATTATTTATCTGTTAAACAATTTCATAACAGCATTGTGAATCTCCTGTGTGAAAATGTATGCTTTGGGACTGTAGCAAAATTGTCACTCAAAGTGAAGTTTGTAGTAGAGCAGTGCCACAGCACATTACCAAAGAAGAGTTGGAAAGAAAGCACAATACAGACGGCTAATTGTATATTTCAGTAACTCTTCTAACAGCTTGTTACTAGGTAAACACGTGACTGATTTAAGTCAAAAATAATCAGGTAAAGTTTTCTTTGAATGAGTCTTACTAGTTTGTGCTAAAATATGCATATATATATATTTGCTAGCAATCAAATTACTAAGTGTTTGCATACAGTCTCTGTTCTTGTGACTGTATTACCATATTTCACATACAGAAAGATGCTTCCCCACTGAAATACCATAGAACTCACAGACTATTATGCCACTGACCATAACATCCATGATACTGTTTTGGGCATTGCAACCATTCCTTTTTACAGGAGCAAAAAGCCTACACACTGATTGGTGAGGGGCAATTACCTACGTACAGGATGGGACAGCTATGTCTGCTTTCAACAGTGGCACCTAAACCAAGCTCTATAGTGTTTCTGTTCCTTCACAGCATATCAGTATTCCTACTGTTACCTACAAAGCTATTTAATATGAGCTAAGTCCCTCCCTATCAATTTTTCCTCATTTCTACTAAGTGAAAAACACCATACTTTCTGCTCTGCTGTCCTTTTGATGGATGTAACAAACAGAAACAGCCTTGACTAACACTGTATTCTCTTATCTGGCAGGAAAACGTAATTCTACCTCTATCGGACATATGTACAGTAATTACAAACCATACAGAAATGAAAGCAATGTTGTTATTCATTTGTAAAGCACTTCTGTTGCAGACTTTTGTCATGTTCAGTTTTTAACGGTGTTTTACTGTGTTGTATTTTATTGTATTGTACTTTTTAATTACGTCTCCTTTTTGTACTATACTACATTTCTTTCATTTTATGTTATTGTGCCTTTTAACTATAATTCTGAATTCTCTGTCCATAAAAGAAGAGCCCTTTTCATGACTGTAAGGCCGTTCCCTAACCAGACTTTTCTGCTGTAGTACTATGTACAACTCGGGCTTAGGTCTGTGGTGACAAGTGCGTGTTGTGCTACCAAATGTGCCTGTGATGCATTTAATTAATTATTGCTGTCTACTTTGGTTTCTCTTGTAACTGTCACAATTTGTGAACAGAGTAACTCTTCTGAAACTACAGCTCTGCTTTTTTAATATCATATACCAAATAATAATTTGATACAACAAAGAAAGTTTGCTTTCATAAGGAGGAATATGAAACAATGTTTCAGGATGGTAGCAGCCAGCCTTCTTACACCCATACCATTCTGCAGCGATCTCATGTTGTTTTTTCCTGTTTTAAGAAAAGGGAACTGAAATAGTCATGATCATGATTGCCTTTTCAAACATGCAAATGCCATGAAGCAGAAGTTAATTATACACCTGCAGCTTTTATTTCTTCATATCCTTCCTCATTTCTGAAGCCCAAGACAAAACTATGAAACCTGAGCTGTTCTTAGATTTTGCGTGTGACATAAGTGACTGATTTATTTAATAGGTTCATAGGTTGGTACGAGGTTATCAGCCCTAGGGCCTATACAAGCCTAGCCATAACAATTCACTGGCTATTTCTTCCCACACTATTTACTTCCCTGGACCCCTTTCTAGCAGGGTGACTGACGTGATCCCCGGGGTGAATTTCATTTCTCCCATCTAATCGTCAAGGTTCCTTTTGAAAAGGGCCAAAGAGACACTCTGCTTGACATGTATGGGCAGTCTATTTCAGAATCTGGGAAGTCTCTGGGTCAGGAACCTATCCCTCCAGCATGTTTTGTTTATTGTGATGACAAGGTTTAGATACCTGAAGCATGTGGCTCTGAGAGATTGGGATTTCTTTAAGTGTAGCATGTCCAACAGCTCTGGGTTTGACATGGCCTTGCATGTTAAGCAGAGATCGCCTCTGAGTAGACGATATGCGACAGAGTACAGCTGGAGTTTTTTAAGGCGGTCAGCATAGGCCATCTGCTTTAGGCCTATGATTCTTTTAGTGAGTTTTTTCTGCAGTCTTTCCAGTTGTTGCAGATGTCTTGATAAGTACATACCAAATGGGGCATTGTATTCTATAATGGGTCTAATGAGGGATGAGTACAGTGGGACAATGACCTCTTTTTTTCTGGATGAAAAGCTCCTAGTGATGAGGTGTGCCACATAGAAGGATTTCCTGACTGTTGTGGTGATGTGGTTATCGAAGGTGAGACCACTGTCCACCTGTTTCCCTAAGTCTTTTATCACACTTTTGGTGTTTAGTGTACTGCCACCTATGTGGTAATTCATGGGTACATGTTTTTTTCACAAAGGTGATAACTATAAATTTCTTGGCATTGAGCTTGGCACCAAGCATCTGTTTCTGTAAGGCCCTTTTGTAGAATAGCCACTTCATTTGGGGATTCAATAATGGCTCCCACTTTGCCGTCATCTGTTCACCCACACATGCGGACTGAGGCAGTCAATCCCAGGATTCTTCTATCTGTTCTCTGTTCCTTTAAACTTCTTGAATGCTAGGCATTTCCCTTTTAATTTTTTTTACCACTTTTCTTATCTTTTCTTTGTAAAGCCATAACATATTTTTTTGTAGTTACTTATTTACTTCTTAAAAGGCTTGCAGTACGTGATATCAGTTATCAAACTTTCCCACTGTTCTTTTATGTAAGTTATTTGTTCATTTGTTAGGGTATTCTAAAGCACTTTCTCATTTTCCAATGCCAACCTTTTTAGTTTGCATTAATTTTAAAGTAGGCAGGGGCACTATTTGGCTTAGTGACTTGGTCAGAGTAGCATAGTTTGCAGATGTAGCTGTTGCTGCTAGGGTACATTATTATTATTATAATTATTATTCCAAATATTAATTGGATAATTGGAACTCCTTGACTACTGTCAGGTGCAAAAACAAAGTCATTTTTGAATTCTCCAACAGCTGATAGTGGAACCTGTTTAGAAAAATTCAGCGTATCTGGACTTGAGCAAGATCTTTGACACTATTTCCTATGTAGCCATAATCAACAGGATGGTAAATCCGAATATAAATTTGTTGTGTGCTGGAAAGATAACATTTCTCTGACAGAAATTTCCAAAAGCAAAAATGTTACCAGTGGTGTACCACAGGGATCACTGTTGGACCCTCTTCTATTTGCCATTTATTTCTCAGATCTTCAGACCAACACTCCTGGTATATCATTATCTAAGGTTTCAGATTACTATAGATTTGGTATTATTCAACCTTTCAGTGACTTACAATCGCTCCAGCATGAGTTAGACCCCATTACCAATTAGTTCAAGAGCAATGGCCTCAAATTAATTGTGAAATAAATGTAGCATAGCTCATTTTAGTAGATAAAACATTTCACTTGCAACCCTGCCATTAAAACACTGTCATATGGAATCTAGACACCCTTGTTGATAATTCTTTATCTATTGACGATAATATCTCTACAGTAGCTCAGAAGGCCTTCTCTCTGATCATCTAAATTTCCAAAGACATCTCTCTTAGATCTGTAGAAGTCTTATTTTCTCATTACTCATTTCTCATCAGACCCATTATTGAATATAATGTCCCTCTTTGGCATGTATATGCCTAAACATATCACTGAACAAGTCATCATCATGAGAGACTTCAGCAATTCATAAATAAAAAAATCAGTAGCCACAAAAAATATGAGTTGCCATGACAGACTGATAGCCCTCTGTCTTTGTACTGAGTCTCCTACAAACTCCTTCATGGAGATCTGTGTCACTGAGTCTCCTACAAACTCTTTCATGGAGATATGTGTTACTGAGTCTCCTACAAAGTCCTTCATGGAGATCTGTGTCACTGAGTCTCCTACAAACTCTTTCATGGAGATCTGTGTCACTTGAGTCTCCTACAAACTCCTTCATGGAGATCTGTGTCACTGAGTCTCCTACAAACTCCTTCATGGAGATCTGTGTCTAGCCTTTTAAGCTGTGAAAGATATGATGCTCTTAGATCTCCTGTTCATTTATACTCAGTTAAAGGAACTAAACCCTCACTAACAGATGAATATGACTTGGTGGCCTGAGAGACTCATATCATATTATCTCCTACACCTCTTAAACAAATTTCTACTACATGTCAGGTGGATTACCATCCTTATCACCTTCAGTGTAAACCTAGATAATTGGATGGACAGCCTTATATTCTCTCCTGAACTATCTTGTGTTGCCCTTCTTGAGGTTGGTGGGAAATTCTGAATATGAGTTACTAGTTAGCCTTGTAGTGGTCTAAAGACTGACTGCCTAGTATTTACCTATGAAACTACAAACCTAGGTAGACATTTGTTGAGGCTAAAGTTACAGTATCAGAGCTGAAAGTGGGCAATCATTTCTGAGTGATCATCAGATGAGACAGTTCACTATGAACTTACTTACAGACTTAAGACAAGCAGAAGAAGCTGCAATGGATATTAGGAATGTTGAGTGCCAGCTTAACACAGAAGATTGTGTTTGCTAATGCACTTCATCCTGTAGACCTGAATATTATTTCCATCTTCATCTGCAAACTATGCTACTCTGACCAAGTCACTAAGCCAAATAGTGCCCCTGCCTACTTTAAAATTTATGCAAACTAAAAAGGTTGGCATTGGAAAATGAGAAAGTGCTTTAGAATACCCTAGCAAATGAACAAATAACTTAAGTAAAAGAGCAGAAGGAAAGTTTGAAAACTGATATCATATACTGCAAGCCTTTTAAGAAGTAAATAAGTAACTACAAAAAAATATGTTATGGCTTTACAAAGAAAAGATAAGAAAAGTGGTAACAAAAAATTAAAAGGGAAATGCCTAGCGTTCAAGAAGTTTAAAGGAACAGAGAACAGATAGAAGAATCCTGGGTTTGACTGCCTCAGTCCGCATGTGTGGGTGAGCATTCCCAAAATTACCCCCATCCACTGTGTGGCACTGCTCATGCCGACCCACGATACTACTGCTTTGCATGGTTTTGAAGCTTAATGGCCATGGGATTGTTGTTTAAATACCAATTTGAGTTCATGGTTGAATAAGTTATTGTTAAACAATTAATAAAGCGAAAGTTACTTAGACTTAGAAATTCAAATGGTGTGTGCACAAACGAGAAGGAGGTACCACAAGGTGTGGCTTTAACCAATCATTTCTCAGCAGAAAGGATTTTTGAAAGAGCTCCTAAACTGAAGCCAAACAAGACAATGGAAACTAATAGGGTTTTGCTGAGTTACAAAACTAGGTGGCTAATTAGTGATAGCTTTGACCTGCATGTCCTCCCTATGGTCACGTGGGTTTCCTCCGGGTGCTCCGGTTTCCTCCCACATCCCAAAGACATGCTGTAGGTGGATTGGACACTCTAAATTGGGCCTAGATGAGAGTGTGCCTTTTGTGGAAGGTTGGGCAACGGGCTGGCAACTCGACACCGTAAAACTCCACTGCCAATCATAAGCAAACAGGTGATCTGCAGTGGCGACCCCTAACCGGGAAAAGCCGAAAGAAGAAGAAGAAGAAGTTTACTGTTGTACCTGGTTTCAGAGACAGCCCCATTACAAAACTGCTGCCAAGTGAAATTAAACAGTGATTAAAATGAACAAAATAATAAATAGATCATCTTTCATTACAAGTCTCCTACAAAGTCCTTCATGGTGATCTGTGTCACTGAGTCTCCTACAAAGTCCTTCATGGTGATCTGTGTCACTGAGTCTCCTACAAAGTCCTTCATGGTGATCTGTGTCACTGAGTCTCCTACAAAGTTCTTCATGATGATCTGTGTCACTGAGTCTCCTACAAAGTTCTTCATGGTGAAGTGTTAGACTATGGGAGGATTGTGTGGGACCTCAGGAATGAAGGAAAATCAATGCAATCCCCTCTTCATAAGAACAGTAGGAAGGCTGAGGGAAACATTTATATGTAGAACCGTCTAACACAGAGAGACAAATGATACAGAAGATACAAAGCTTCACTGATCAATAATAAGAACGTAAAATGAATCTCACTTTTAGGTGATCGATATGTTGTACCAGGAAGACACTGGAGAGTATGATCAGGAAAGTAGAACACAGTATAGCACAACCATATGTAGAATGTCAATGTGAACAATCTACCAGGCCTTGGAACGGGCCTGAGCATGATATCCCAGGTAAAATGCAAACTAGGTAACCCAGACACAATGGATAAGAATGCAATGAGCATATTCTGAAGAATGGAGGCCACCAAAAAGATAATAGAGGGTTTAGTCTAGGGCTTGCTAGTTTTTCTGTTACATGTGTGACATTATGACATGTATGACATTATGGGAAGTATCAAAGGATGTCATTATAGATTATGCAAAATTGTGCAACAGGATTTATTCAAAAGGAATGGAGCATGTAGGAATGTATTAAGGCTGGAAGCTGTCTAGGATATGCAAGTCAAATTCACTTTGGAGTATTGCAGTACAGTGTACTCTGGGAACAATAGAAGGGAGTGGCTATGATAAAGTCAGAACGGACTGCACGGGTAGTCTTGTCAGATATCCAAAACGTAAGCCTGTTGTCTTGCAACAGTATGAAGGACTAGGGATAAGGGGTGTAACCAGCATCTTTGGAACTGTACACTAGCATTCAGCATATTGCCTGTGACACAAGTATAGCCCTCAACTCATCCCAAATAGGAAGTGTTTCTGGACAGTATACTTTTGCACTACTGCCAAAGAACATTTGCAAGTTATCTGGTTTCTTTTTTTTCAAATGTTTTATTAAAATGTATATAGACAGTAAACAACATTTGGATATTTCAGGAAGATAAAAATACATAACTAGAGAAAAAAAAAATCAAAACCACAACAAAAAACTATTTACAAGAGTAACTACTCTCCAATAAGAATTCCAGATATCTGGTGGTGCATCAGGTGATACTTTTAGAAAGAAAAGGCTATATTCCCAATGTACAAGGGCCTGCTTAGTCAAGTCCATCTGGAAGAAGAATATTTCAGACTGTCAGATTTTCAGCATTGCTAGTGGGCAGCATTTGTATGCAGTGGCCGTAAAAGCTGCCTTTCACTGACTGGATCTCCAGTTCTAATGTTCATCATATTGATCACTGCTGCAGTAGCCATAGCTATATGGGTTATAGCCTGCCAGAAATATTACAGCTAGCCACCATCCATACACCCAAACTACCAAGCAGCTCGAGGTGAGATTACTAAAAGACAAGTTTGGGCTCAAAGCCCTTCAGAGCTTTACTGCTGCTGAACAGTAAGGTCCTCTGAAGCTTTCGGGGGTCGAAGGTCAGCTTGTGCTTTCCTTTGCTGTAAGTTCCCTTTGAGGAAAAAACTTCCATTAACTTAATTTTCTTGCTGTTTTGTTACTTCCTTGGAGTTGCAATGCTGAAGTAATTTACAGCCATATGCAATAACTCTATGAAAGTATAATATTATACCTTATGTGCAATATTAATGATGCCAAGTTAGCATTCCAAGCAATTTGAAATCTGTCTGATTCAGATCTGTGCAATATTCTGGGTACTGATGAAGACACGTAAGTGGAATAGTCTTGGTGCATGTCATTGCACTTGTTACTGCACTGCATAAATGTCTTATGTTGTTATTGTTGGATTAGCTTTGGTATATGTGTTATTGTTGTTTAATGTGTTATTGTTGTTTAATGTGTTATTGTTATATTAATATTATCAGTACATGTTGTATGCACATTGAGTTTGAAGTAATGCAATTTTGTTCAGTTACACTGTTGTGCGGTCTGAATGACAGTAAAGTTCACTTTGACTTTGAAAGTTATTTTAAATCTAGGAATGTTGTGCATTAATGTACTGCCTCAAGACTGTAATGTACTTTTAAACGTAACACTTGTTTTTTTCTGTCAGTTTAAAAGCAATGTAAAGTAACTGAAATTGTGTTTATTTTTCTTTTGTGGGGCTGGCATAGTGTGTTATATCAAAAAAGTAACTTTTGTGGACTGGTAGTGTTTACCAGCAATTGCTGTTTGTCTTCCTGGGAAAAAAAAGCACCATTTTTAGCTTGACCATGGAACAGACTACCTGCAGGTGGGTGACTCTGCGGTGGCCATTTCTTGTGCCTCAGACCCCTCATCTTTTATCCCAGATCCCTTTGGTGTAGCACCTACAGCCACTGTGAATCAGGGGTTAGCCATATCCTCTGCGGATCTTGGGATCTGCTTAGCGGACAAGGGAGAGCCACTCTTGTCAGTCCTATGAGAGGTAACAGGGAAATTTTCCCTTTTGTGTCACAATGCTGTGCCCATCCCCTAGGAAAGCAGCTGCTGCCATTAGTAACACAGCTGACCGCATTTTTCCTGCGAAAAAGAAACAAAAATCTCCTCCTCAAATTTCTTTGGATAGGAGTAGTTTACTGGATCTGGCTCAGGGTTTAATTCAGGTTATTGATCCTACTTGTAAGGTAGTTTCTTGTAAAAGAAAGACGGCTTCCTCTTTTCCTGAAAAGATTCAAGATTCTGAATCTGAACAGGATGATCCAGGGAAGATGCACGCTGGGTGCTGTCATCAATTCCCCTAGTGATGTGGGCATTCTGCAAGAGGGTTTCACCCAAACAAATGACTTGTGCCAGAAACATGGCATCAAACTGAATTCCAAAAAATGCATCATCATCCCCTTTGGGGAGAGTGATGTCTTCACAAATTATCACATTAATAATAATGTTCTAAGCATGCAGTTAGTTGTGAGGGACTTGGGTACCCAGGCTGATAGCAAACTGACTTTTAACCACCATATTGCCTCCGTTGTATGGAAAGATTTCTACATGACCCACCTCATTTGTAAGGGTATCTCATCCAGGGACAAGGTGGTCATAACATCCCTGTATTCTTTCCTTATAAGAACGATTATTGAGTACAAAGCCCCTTTCTACATGTACCTCATAAAGCACATGCAGCAGATGGACAGACCACAGACGTTCCTCACTAGAAGAATCCAGAGCCTCAGACATCTACCATACACAGATAGGCTAAAGGCCCTGTCCCTCTGTTCAGTCTCCTACAGACTCCTCAGAGGTGACCTCTGTCTGGTATACAAAGCAATCTCAGACCCCACCTTGATGGGACTGCTGCATATCTACAGGTCAAGCGCCACTCTAGTAACCCACATGCATGACCCCTCCCTGGTCTGTGACATCAATAGGACTTGTTGGCAGGACAGATTTGTGTCCCCGAGACTCCCTCTTTATTGGAATAGACTCCCTTTCCACGTCAAGCAGAGTACCTCATTAACCCTTTTTAAGTGCAACCTGGATAACTGGATGGGGAACAGAAAATACACCCCTGGGATTCCACCTGTGTCCCTGCTGGACAGTGGCATCGGGTGTTGACTTGTTTGAACATGGGCTAAATTCTTGGCTAGGGTTGTAAGAGCCTCAGGGCTAATAGCCTAGTAACTTCCTATGATCCTATGATGTATATAGGGTTTTTCCTCAGATTTCTGATTCAGACTCAGGGCAGAGCTCAGTTTCTGATTCTCCATGTTGGGAGGGGGGGTCTCTTTCTATGAGATTATTGCTGGAATGTGTCAATGTTTTCTGTGGCAGAGTTTCTCAGTCCCTTAGAAAATACGAGTTGTTATGGAATGATTTTCCAGAACCTACACCCACACTTCCTGTTCTATCCGTTTTAGAGGATGTGTATGTTACTGCCTGCAGTTTTCCTGATAGTTCGCCAACTGCCCCTAAACAGGACACATAAGGTTCCTCAGTCTTTTACATTTTTATGCACTACTCCCAAACCAGACCCAACAGCTATGAATTTAGTTGATCCCACTCCTGCTAAGCACTTGGTTAATTCCAATCATACTCTCTCTGATAAGGATGGGAAAATTATTGATAGATATGGGGAGAAAACAGACTGTATGCTTCTACAACTGTGAGTTTCAGAATTTTGAATTGTCAGGCTCTTATGTTAAAGTTTGTTCTGAGAAATTGTGAAAGTATGAAGGATGCTTTATCATGCGGTTCCTTCTTGTGAGGAACAATCTGCTTTAAATAACTTTGTTTCTTCTGTTGTACCAGTGACTACTCATTGATTGACGTTTATTTATGACTCTGATACTTCTTCCAGGGTTATGGCCACTGATACTGTTTTGAGAAGATTTGCATGGTTGCATTCTCAGAACCTCCTAAATAATTTTAAAAATGAGGTTTTAAATTCTCCCTTGGGTAGAGATTTCATGTTTGCCCCCTCTGCTGCAGAGGTGATCAAAAAGTGGGGTGAAAGGGACAAGCTGATACAAGAATTCTGTACGATTTTTCAGCCCTCATTTTCCAAATTGCTCTTCTAATCTAATTTTTACAAAACCCCCCAGAATAAACAGTCTCAAGAAAATTCAGGTTAACACACATTTAAAAAGAATGACAAGGGGATTCAAAAAGAGGTCTCAAACCTCCCAAAACCAAGGACGGTGCAACCAGTCTGAATGACTATTTAAGAGACCTTGTGACCCCCCCCCCCCCCACCAAGTCCACCTTTATTCCCAGAAAGTCTGAATCTCCATTTTTCTTTTTGGCAATAGATTGTTTTAGACATATGAGTTCTGAAACTCATGTATTGAGGTTACAAATGACATTGGAAGAAAATTCCTGCTTTCCAGGGGTCATTCCTTATCCTCATGATCAAACTCCTCCTTTGTTTCCACCTGCCCTTCATCACATGCTATCCCAAGGGGTGGTAAAATCAGTTCCTCCTTCCTAAGTAGGAAACAATTTTTATTCAAGGATGTTCCTAGTACCAAAGAAAGAAAATGTTTGGATACCAGATCTAGCTCTTTCCTTCCTAAACCTGTTTGTGATAGTGACCACATTTAAAATGATTTCACTTCACAACCTGTTACATTTTCTTCTCCATTCAAGTTTCCTGGTAACACTAGATTTAAAAGATGCTTATCACCACACCCCTATTCATCCACACTTCAGGTGTTTCTTACTGTTTTCTGTATCTGGATCACATTATCAGTTCTCGGCCTTACTATTTGGACTAGCCACTGCAGGAAGATTGTTCATAAAGTGTCTAGCTGTAGTTTTAGCTCATTGTGGGCTACAGGGTATTCACATTTTTTCCATATTTAGATGACTTACTTATCTTTACAGAGTCTTTTTCAAATTGCCAATGAATCTCTTTCTTGGGTAATAGATTTCTTGCACAGGCTGAGAATCCTCTCTACACAAGCTAGGATTCCAAGAGAACATTCAAAAGTCTTTCTTGACTTCTTCACACAGTATTTTGTTCCTGGGATGTCAACTAGACACCTCAGTTCAAAGATCTTTCTTCCATAGGAAAATATAGAACCTTATTTAGATCAATTTCTAAGGTTTTCCACTCTGACTTTGGTCACTGTGAGGAAATATCTCAGGATTTTGGGTCTCATGACAGTTATGATTTTTATGATACCCCTGGTAAGACTCCACATGAGAAAGATACAGTGGCATCTGAAATCTCTTTAGTCCCAGTGTCATTACCTTTATCCTTTGAAATCCCAGTGCTGGAGTTTATCAGAAGAGAAAATCTTTTGGTGGAGACAACAGATATCCTTAAATCCAGGTCCCCCTTCTTCCTTCCTGCTCCAAAGCACTCAGTCACCACAGACACTTTGGACTTTGCTTTGGGGAGCAGTTTCAGGAGGGATAAAAATGCAGGGGGTGTGGGACATTAAGGACAGATACAAGCACATAAATATCAAGGAGATGCTTGCCCTAATTGAGGCCCTTAACTCTCTGAACCATCATTGGTCCTTGGGACCTCTTCAAGTGCCTACAGACAATACCACAGTCATGTGGTACATCAACAAGCAAGGGGGAACCAGATCATATTCCTTTTGCAGAGTAGCCATGTTAGCTTGGGATATAGCTTCACTGCACAATCTCACTCTATAGTCATTCTATATTCCATTAGAGCAAAACTGTGTGGCAGACAAGCTGAGCCGGACCAGGGAAAACTCTCACAAATGGAAACTAGATCAGGGAGTCTTCCAAGATTTGATCCACCTGTGGGGATTTCCTCAAGTAGCCTGCTTTGCCTCCTCTCTGAACAATCAACTGGCAAATTTCTGTTCCAGTACTCCATGCAAGAAGGCCTGGAAGACAGATGCTTTTTTCTTTTTCTTGGACAGGAATGTTCCTGATTGCTTTTCTACACTTTCCACTAATATCCGGGGTACACTTAACACTAATATCCAGGGTAGTTCTAAAAATTCAGAAGGAATCCCTCAAGATCATTGTGGTGAATTCCTTCTGGCCCAGGCAACCGTGCTTCTCCCTGTTTTTTGGAAATGGCCAGGTGCAATTACCACTAGCTTCTTCAAAGACTGGATCTATTCATACAAGGACAGGGTTCTCTGATGCACATCAATATTTGTCATCTTCAACTGACTGCCTGTATGATAATTCCTTTTAGTTACATGTTTACTGAGGACATCCATGAGGTACACATGGAGGCAAGAAAACCTATTACTAGAAAATCCTGTATTAGCAAATGAAAAAGGTTTTCTAGTTGGTGCCAACAACATAACCAAGCACCCATTCAGTGCTAGTTGTTCTCTGGTTTTACAATATTTGTGTGTGATACTATCCTATGGCCTTTCTTATTCCTCTGTCAAGGTTCATTTATTAGCCATTTCAGCATGTCTGTCCATGGATCCTCCTCTTTCAATGCAGTCTTATGTCAAAATGTTCTAGAAGGGTTTTCTCTAAGAGGCCTCCTAATAAACTGGTGGTCCCTCCTTGGGATTTAAGTTTGTATTAGACAAACTAACACTTGTGCCATCTGAACCAGCTAATTTGGCTGACTTGAGATTCTTAACATGGAAACATTTTTACTGATTGCTCTGATCTCTGCAAGAAGGATTTCTGAGTTGCAAGCTTTTATGGTAAGTCAACCCCATCTCAATACCTCTCCAGATTTTCATAGAATGTCCAGATTTTTGCCTCTTATTTTTGGTCTATTCCTCATAAAATTTGTGGTTGTTTGGCAAATCATTGAGCAATGAAGTCACTAAATAATGACATACATTTGAGTTTCAGATTTCATATCCTTCAGAAAATACACACAAATTCAACTTTCTAAGTTGATAGGATCAATATTTAAAATCTGTCCCTATTTTTGGGCCTTTGTCCCCCCATTATTTTTGGCTTTGCCCACATTTCTTGCAGTGAGAGGGATGTGTATCGCATTTTCCAGAGTGACAGGGTTTCTTTCAGATCGAATCCTTCTTTTATGCCTAAAGAGGTATCCGAGTTTACTTTAAGCCAACTTATCCATCTCTCCATTTACTTTAAGCCAAACTATCCATCTCCCAGTTTTCTTTCCTGAACATAAAAATGAGAGAGGAAGGATACTCCATACCTTGGATGTCCACAGACAACTCAGGTGGTATCTTGTCAGAACTACATTTTTCAGATCTTCGGATCAATTGTTAATTTCTTGTGAAGGTAAAAAGAAGGTCCAACCTGTGTCAAAACAGACTATTTCCAAATGGTTGTCTAAGGCTGTTACCTTTTATTACATTCACTATAACAAAACTATTCCAGGCAGGGTTGAAGCCCACTCTACCAGGGCCTTGCTTCATCTATGGCTTTTTGAAAAGGTTGAATTGTAGAAGTATTCTAGAAGCTGCTACTTGGTTTCCGTACATACTTCTACAAAGCACGATAAGCTTGATTCCATCTCTCGGTTCAGATCGAGCTTTGCTAGGACCATTTTCCAGTGGGTCCTGGACTCTTCTCCTTCAACCTCCCAAATGTAGCTAGCTATGGTAATCCACCCATATAGCCAAGGCTACTGCAGCAGTGATTAGCATGAGAAGTGTAGCAGTATTGTGTAAGTTGAACCTATCATGACAGTAGATATTCGAATGATCACTGCTGCAGTAGCCGCTCCCTCCCTCCACCCCCCCCTTTTTTATGTCAGGGTATGGACATCTATGTTTTGTTATTCATTGTCCTTTCATGGCTCAGCCTCCTTCTCTTTGCTAACAGGAAAGCTGTGAAGGGCTTTGTGCCCAAACTTGTATTTTTAGTCAGCTCAGGTCAAGTTTCTTGACAGTTTGGGCATATAGAAGGTGCCCTGAACCATTGGAAGCTGGCTGGCTGTTACATCCTTTGCAGGATATAAGCCATATAGCTAAGACTACTACAGCAGTGACCATTTGAACATCTACTGTTATAGTAAGTTCAACTTACTCAACTGTGCTTTCCTGGTTATGTTGCCTTCTGTGTAAAATCTGCACATTTACCTTGTTCTCAAGTGGAATTTTATTACAGACTTTGGCTTCTTCCAAAAACAGCCAAATTGGCAAGTCTGCAAATTAGTTGCAGGTGTGAGCATATTGTTTGTGTGTATGTGTGATTCTTTAGTGGACTGTCATTCTGCCTAGGATTGTTTCTCTGCTTTACCCCCACTGAATGCTGGGACAGGATCTAACTTCTCTTCGTTTCTGAATAGGATAAAGTATGTATTAGAAAATGAAGGGATGTATGAGTGAATTAGCATTGCTAGTTATTTGCTAATAATTTGAGGGGTTAAGGTCTGCTTGCAGTAGTTTTTTTCAGAACGTTGTATTCTTTCTGAAATATATGTACTTGTATTGTAGAGTCATATTAAATACCTTTCCTGGTTAACAGTTTATTTAGTGATCAGTTGGAACTGTAATTAGAACTCACTGTTTCACCTTCTGTTTATTCATTCCTTACCTTTCCCTGGGGATAGGAAAAACTGAAAAGTGCATCTTCTCTGTTCACATGTGTTGATTTAGCTGGTGCAAGAACACCAAATAAAGCTCTAATTAACTCTGTGATCAAATATATTCTCCTGCAAGACTTTCTTATTAAAGTTGTATGTCTGGCATTTGAAGACAATATTCTGAAACATTTTGCTGAGTTTATTTGATGAATAGAAGTTGTTGAGAGGGAGAGAGAGAGAGAAAGAGACAGACAGACAGACATCTGCTGCCACAGTGTAGCGTGAACAAATAAATGAGATGCATTTTCACTAGCATCACACCAATTGAAGCAACGCTGACCTTGTCACCCAGTTGTATTGGCATATCTAATGCTGAAGTTGTACCACAGCAAAATATGGGTATCATTTATTGGTAGGGTGTGTAAAGTGATACAGCTTGGACTGACTTAACCCTGGGGAATGGATTTATTAGATCAAGAGACACAACAGCTTTGGTTTGCCTCTCGGTGCTCTTAGGGGTAGAGGTTGACTAGTAGAAGCTAGTAGAAGACTATTGTAAGCTGTACTGCTAAGCAATGATATGGTAATAAATCAGGAAGGTTTTATATTCTGGAAATCTTTGCATTGTTAATTTGAGGTGTTTGTTTTATTTAAATGAGCAGGGAAGAGGTAATAGCTCCCTAAATAATAACTGAGTAAACTTTGTGCAGGACCTATCTATCTACCTACCTATCTGAGTACAAACATCCCTTATGGGTTAGCCTGCATAATCTAATCTAATCTAATCTAATCTAATCTAGCAAATGAAGGTAAGCATCGACTGCAGGTACAGATCAGAGTGTTGATTTAAAACTATATGGTGTAACGTTAAGCTGCTGAAGACATAAAAAGATGAATGAATGAATGTAGCTGTTTACTTGCTTATAATCTAAAGCTTCAAGGCTGTAGCCATGTGTGACATGACAATTTTATGGTTCCAGGCTGCAAAATATGTAGAAGAGAAAGAGACAAGCAGAAAAGAGAAATAACTCAATAGCTGAAATGAAAACCTTGTGTTGATCAAAAAGCAGACCTGGGAACAAGGGGGAACTAAGGCAATATACAGTATTTTTTGCATAACAAAGAACCTAGTTAGTGATCACATAAAGGAATTATTTATACAGAATGACAGTGGACATGAAAATTATTTATTCAAAGGCCCTACAAAGTATTTTTTTTTGTGTAGCACAAGAGATTAAAGAAAAATTGCAGAACCATTTTTGCAGACAGACTTGGAAAATGGAAATGATTTGTCTATGCGCTCTTTAAGTGATGTTTGTGTAAAAAAGGGGCGGATCAGTGAAACGGTTTGTATAGAATGACTTTAGCTACTATAAGGACTTGCACTGAATATTATGCAAGTAACAGAAGCTGAGAACAGACCTAAAGTGGCAGGCCATACTGAATGTAATAATGTTTTTGAATGTTTTGTGGAAAGCATGTCAGTTTATAAAGAAAGAGTGCAAGTTTACAGTACTGTTCAAGATCTTTGCAAAATAATTCTAGACAAAGCCATAAGTAATGGGGAACACAGGCCAAAAGGCCAAAAATCAGGGTCTATTTTTAAGTACTACTCTAATTCACTTTGAAAAAGCTAATAGAATAACAGGATTTGCCTCAACATGCATTTTCTGAACATTACAGAGTATGAAACACTAATGCGTGGCATTTTTGACTGACTTTGTCAATGATTTAGCAGAGAATCAAAAGTTTTACAAAAGAAAGGGTAAAAACACAATGCAAAATCAGGGACATTCTGCAAAATCAGAGAGGTATATGTTAACTCATTACATCCAAGTGGTGCCTCCAGGTGCATCTGCAGTTACCTCCTAGTGGTTTCCTCTAGGCGTCAAATATTACTTGTTCATATTTGCATCGATAACTCCAAAACCATGCTATGTACAAGTCTTCAAAGGATTTCATCTTAAAGCTTACACTATGGCAAACTCAACTGCATTAATATTTGACCTGTCTGGTGCAGGTAAAAATATATTAACTGTTGTTTTTATGATATTAATTTATACAGATATAATTTTCACACGTTTCTAAATATCTCAACAATCAAGTAACACAGACAGAACTCCTTAGCCTCATATGAAAACACTCAGCTAGATGAATACAATGCTGCTGACAGTATGTGGGTAACTTGACAGGATACTAAGATATTTTAAGTTGTTTACAAAATATTACAAATGTAATAGTTACTGTGTTTACTGTGACTTATACAATTTGCTTTAAGACCTAGAACCTAATGAGTACTATAAACTAGTTTGTGCTGAAGAGTTTGCCATTTATACTTCTTTCATAACCCCAGTGGTTCCAGAGATATGAACATTTGTTTGAAATGTGAGGATATAATTTGGTTCTGTCAAAACCCTTAGGCTCTGTCCATTGGAAGTTACAGTTCAAATTTCCTGACCTCCACTGGAGTGAATGAGTTGTTGTTTCTTTCGGCTTTTCCCGGTTAGGGGTCACCACAGCGGAACTCCGGTCCGCTAATGATTGGCAGTAGATTTTTACGTGCCGAGTTGCCGGCCCTGACGCACAACCTTCAACGAACGTACGCCCATTCACTGGAGTGAATGAGTTAATAACACAAAAAGAAAACAATTTTCAGAGTTTTTATGGTAATGGATACTCAGATACATGGCAATCAACCATGGGAATGATTATCTGTGATGAAAAGCCATGCTGTTTTTTGTTAAATGTCTATTTAGGATGTGGTGACAGTATTGAAAGCCATGTCTCTACCATCAATAAGTAATCTGATGGCATAGTAGCCCTCAAAATGTCCCATATTGAACAGCAAGGTGACTAAATCCTAGCAAAAAAGATATACTTTTTGACTATAGAACATATTCCATAGACAGAACAAATGAATTGCAAACTGCATTTAGATTAAAAAAGACATTGCCCTTGAAAATTTTTAATTAATTATTTTGTACAAAGAACAGTAAACTAGTTTAAGATGCAAAAATAGCCATGTGCATATAGGAAATATCCAGCATATTGCTGGTATACAATAATATACCACGAATAATGTTGGACTCTAATAGTACTCCATTCTACTCCACCTCTATTAACTACTGCAAATCTTCCTACACATTTCTTGCATTGTTATTTATTGTCAAATTAAATGTTGGAGCAGTTCTTCTGTGTGTTAGCTTCCCTTCTAAATGAACACGGACTCTAATATAACATGCCTAACTTTGATTTTTTTTTATAGCAGAGAACAACCTGATCTTATGCAGTTTCAGTCTCTCACACACACACACACACACACACACACACACACACACACACACACACACACACACTACACATTTTGTTCACAATCATATTTTTCAAGTTTTGTTTTTAAGTTAATTGGAAGTAGAGGACGCAGCTCATTTTCTAGGCACAAGCTGATGTTTAAGCACTGTAACTAACATCGTAAGTTAATAACTCATGAGGATGCAACTCATTTTCTAGGCACAGGCTGATGTTTAAGCACTGTAACTAACATCATAAGTTAATAACTCATGAGGATGCAGCTCATTTTCTAGGCACAAGCTGATGTTTAAGCACTGTAACTAACATCGTAAGTTAATAACTCATGAGGATGCAGCTCATTTTCTAGGCACAAGCTGATGTTTAAGCACTGTAACTAACATCGTAAGTTAATAACTCATGAGGATGCAGCTCATTTTCTAGGCACAAGCTGATGTTTAAGCACTGTAACTAATATCAGTAAGTTAATAACTCACCAAAGAAAGAAGAAACGTTATGCTGAAGTCCCAGGTACTAGAATAATATATCCAAGGAACAATAAGTAATAGGACACTGCCAAGATAAATCCAGTTAAAAACCTTTTATTGGATGTAAGCGCTTTCGGGATAGCCCTTCATCAGACATAGTTTCAATGCATTAAAACAGTCTTTATTTAAAATACATAGCAGCCAATCACTTTCTTACAAACACCCGCCTATTTTCTAGGGCGGGTTTAACAGGTAGTACATCATTAAGACCTGGTGGTCTATGTGCTCTCAGATCAACAATCCACTTCGATTCTGCTAAGGCTGTCCTATGTTTAACATCCCCTGTCATTAACCATAACATTAGTTATGCATCTAAATTTAAAACAGTGTGTAGGATTCTGGCTTATATGTCTATAGAGAGCATTACCTATATCAAGGTTCCTAATGCTACTGAGATGTTGCAGAATTCTAACTTTTAACATATTATTAGTCATTCCAACATAAAAACATGTACATTTCTCACAATTCGCCATATAAACCAAATGTTTAGTCCTACATGTTGCCCTTCCCTTAAAATGAAAATTCTACTTAAGTCAGGATGCTTAAAATCCGTGTCCCCCTTAATATACTCACATGCCTTGCATTTACCACAAGGGTGTGTGCCTACACTCAAAATTGGTTCTAATCTTTTTTCTAAATGTACTTCCTTACACAATAACTCTTTCAAATTCTTGTTTCTTCTATATATAAATTTAGGATATTCTCCTACTATATCTTTCAACCCTATATCACTGGTTAATATATTCCAGTTTTTCTGTACTATCTGGCAAATGTCTTTGGTGTTACTTCCATATGTAAACAATACATTCATCTTTCTTTCTTGTTTATTTTCGCCTAATCCTTCTTGTCTACCTCTATTGTTCCTATTTAACCATGGCTTGTATCTGGTCTCCCTATGTTGTCTTCCATTGTCCATAGCTCTATCTATCATAGGTTATTTGTACCCTCTGCATATAAGATGTTGCTCTAATTTATGCATTTCCTCTTCACAGCATGCATCCTCAGAACATATCCTGGATATCCTGCCAATCTGACTATCTATAATATTTGGAAAGATATGTCTCGGATGCATGCTGTCAAAGGATAGCAGTGTATTTTGCCAACAGTCCTTTCTATAGAGTTTAGATGTAAATCCTTCTTTTGTTTGTTCTATACAAACATCCAAAAAATCTATCTTGTCAAATGATGTTTTCGCACTAAAGGTCAAAAATGTTGTCGTTGTATGTAAAAAAGCTAGGAAGTTTTCAAAAGTGGATACGTCCCCGTCCCACAGAATAAACACATCGTCCACAAATCTAGCATACAAAACTATTTGTTTATTCCATTCCTGATTTTTCAAAATCTCTAAGGTCTCCCATTTAGAAAGCACCATATTTGCGTATGTGTTAGCACAGGGGGTGCCCATGGCTACCCCCCGTGCTTGTCTATACAGAGAACCAGGTCCTATGAAAACATTGTTGATCAGGACCAATGACAACAGACTTTCTACTGTTGCCCTCATCTGTTCGGTAGCTCCTAGTTTAACTATAACCTCACCAACCGCTTGTATACCATAGTCATGTTCAATAACCGTAAATAGGCTGTTAACATCTAACGTGACCATGAGCAATCGCTTGCCCTCTAAGTTCTTCACCTTAGCTAACTGTTCCAAAAAATGTCCTGTATCCCTCAATATATTATCTATCTTCCCTAAATAGGGTTTCAAGGTAAACTCTAACCAAATGGAAATGTTTTCAGTGACCCACCCTCTACCCGAAACTATCGGTCTGAGTGGTGGGTCACTGAGTGATTTATGAATCTTAGGTAATGCCTTGAAAACTGGTGTTACTGGTTTGTCAATTTTCAAGAATTCATAGGTCTCTTTAGTTATCTTCATTTCTTCCAGCATTACTGTTAGTGTTCTGTGTACCTTCTCTATAATTATTTTTACTTGTAAAGGATTAATTCTTTCATATGCTCCTTCCATGGACAGAGTTTCTCTCAGTTTTTTATCATACCATTCAGTGTCCAGTATCACTATGGCCCCTCCTTTGTCAGCTGTTTTTATTGTTATTTCCTTGTTATTCATGAGGTCCTGCAATGCTTGTTTTTGTGCCATAGTCAAATTATAGTAGTGACTGGTGCTCTTACTATCAAAATATTTAAACAAATCATTTTCACAACCATTCAAAAAGAGATTGAGGGAAGGTGTCAAGTTTGGAACAAAGCTACTAGGTTTTTTAGGGGCTATACTTTCTCCCACTTGACTGTCAAACATCAGTTTTAATGCAACATTTCTACAAAACATTACTAAATCAAATATGGCATCACTATATGCACATACTCTACTTGGCACAAATGTTAATCCCTTGTTGAGAACCTGTAGTTCATCTGCATTTAACAAAGTCTTAGATAGATTATATACAATACCATGTATATCACCAACAGTCATTGTAGAGTCCTCCTGCGTTTGTCCACGTTTCTGTCCTCGCTCAGTGATCTTTTCCCGTTTCCTTTCTTCCTCACTGGAGCAGGAAGGGTTCCCAAAAAACGCAACATGCCTTGATTGGTCTTTGGGCGAGCACCCAGGTCATGCTGTTCAATGTTTTTATCATGTACTGCATCGGTATTGGTGGTATTATTGGTATTGGACCCTGTGAATACATCCCCTATTGAACGAAAACTGGATGCCTCCCTTGTGACATCCACAACATCTCCCTCAAAAGAGGGATCCATAAAGGTGTTGCCATTATCCACAATGCTCACTGTATTCGAGGAGCCCAAATGCTCACCCTCTAATTGCTGCATATTCGACCCCTCACCTTCTTCTGATGCGCTGGTCGTATTTTCTGCGTCTCTCCGTCGTTGGAAGTTCCGTGTAGTTTCTCTTTCCTTAACTACCTCTTTCTCTGAGGTACGAGTGGTGGAGGTGCGAATAGTTGATGGTGTCTCTTCGTTGTTGCTCAACGCCACCGATCGTGTCGTCGGTCTCCCCTGCTGTTCCTCCCTAGGCGTCGCTTCCTCTCTCGTCACTGACGTCCTCTGATGACGTTTCGCCAGCTCCTTAACACGATCATTGTATCTCGGCCAAACGAAGATGTTGCCACTAACAAAATCTGAATAGTCTCTCTTAATTTTGGCAAGCTTGGTTTCTCGAAGTTTGTCGGCTTCTTTTGCCAAAAGTTGTTGTGTTGTAGTTAGTCTCGTTTTATTCTTGTTGTCCGGATACTCCGTGGCAAGTCTATTATAAAGTAGGGATACCTCTAACTTCAGGGCTTCCAGCTCTGAAGCAAAAAACTGTATAAGTAATCTCATGTATTCCATACTAGTGTTCAAATTTAGCTCTTGCCATTTCGCCAAAAGCTCAGGATACCTATCACCCTGAGCTGGCATACATAGTATCCTCATTCCTCTAGGGACTATTCCATAACTGATGCAGGCTTCCAAATGAAAAGCCTGCCATTGCAAGCGTTGCATTCTGCCTGCTTTAAAGTTCCAGTCCCTCAATAGTTCCTCAAAAGTTTTGTCAACTGCTACAGGAACAATACTGTTAGGCAATCCCTCCTTTTGAACAATAAAACAGGTTCAAAATGCAGAGGGTACAAAAAACCTATGATAGATAGAGCTATGGACAATGGAAGACAACATAGGGAGACCAGATACAAGCCATGGTTAAATAGGAACAATAGAGGTAGACAAGAAGGATTAGGCAAAAATAAACAAGAAAGAAAGATGAATGTATTGTTTACATATGGAAGTAACACCAAAGACATTTGCCAGATAGTACAGAAAAACTGGAATATATTAACCAGTGATATAGGGTTGAAAGATATAGTAGGAGAATATCCTAAATTTATATATAGAAGAAACAAGAATTTGAAAGAGTTATTGTGTAAGGAAGTACATTTAGAAAAAAGATTAGAACCAATTTTGAGTGTAGGCACACACCCTTGTGGTAAATGCAAGGCATGTGAGTATACTAAGGGGGACACGGATTTTAAGCATCCTGACTTAAGTAGAATTTTTCATTTTAAGGGAAGGGCAACATGTAGGACTAAACATTTGGTTTATATGGCGAATTGTGAGAAATGTACATGTTTTTATGTTGGAATGACTAATAATATGTTAAAAGTTAGAATTCTGCAACATCTCAGTAGCATTAGGAACCTTGATATAGGTAATGCTCTCTATAGACATATAAGCCAGAATCCTACACACTGTTTTAAATTTAGATGCATAACTAATGTTATGGTTAATGACAGGGGGGGGGATGTTAAACATAGGACAGCCTTAGCAGAATCGAAGTGGATTGTTGATCTGAGAGCACATAGACCACCAGGTCTTAATGATGTACTACCTGTTAAACCCGCCCTAGAAAATAGGCGGGTGTTTGTAAGAAAGTGATTGGCTGCTATGTATTTTAAATAAAGACTGTTTTAATGCATTGAAACTATGTCTGATGAAGGGCTATCCCGAAAGCGCTTACATCCAATAAAAGGTTTTTAACTGGATTTATCTTGGCAGTGTCCTATTACTTATTGTTCCTAAGTTAATAACTCATGAGGATGCATCTCATTTTCTAGGCACAAGCTGATGTTTAAGCACTGTAACTAACATCAGTAAGTTAATAACTTATGATTAGCTCATTTTCTAGGCACAAGCTGATGTTTAAGCACTGTAACTAACATCAGTAAGTTAATAACTCATGATGATGAGCTCATGCTAGCCTGAAAGCTTGAGTAACTGGAAAATCTATATTCTTCCAATAAAGGGTAGTACATCAGTATTATGTCACCTGCATCTTCCAGTATCTTTCTGTTTTATATTAGTGGACTAACACAGTATTTCTTAAGTTTTTTCTTAGTTATATTAGTTGAGAGATTCAGAAGCAAAGTCTTGTTGCATTGATGGTGTTGGGACTTGCACCCTACATTAAGAAAACTTTTTAGTTTGAGCCTTTTCATCAGAAGAGCTGTACACTAATATGTGAGTCAATGTATCATACCATATCTTGATAAAAAAATGTGTCACTAAAATTTTCTACTCAGGATAAAATTAATTTTTATATGACTTTTAGTGATAAAATGTACATTTGATTTGTATATGCTGAAATGAGGTGGAACAGCACTGTTTGTCAGAGGACTGATTAAGAAAACTGAGCTAGTATTCTAATAAGACACTTCAAGTGCCATTTCAAAATGCAACAGTAAAACCACAGATGACAACAAAACTATTACAGCTGCTGGCAGAGAGTAGCTGAACTTTTGCTAATAAAAACAAAGCATGGAGAATCATAAATGGTAGGAATTAGTTGGATAAAACTGCTTGTTCTAAATTCCATAAGACTCATACAATGCCATGCATGACTCCAGACAAAACATGAGTTACAGGGGCTAGAAAGTGCTACTGCATTATTCATGGTGGAATGAAATGAGTGTTCCAAGCTCACAGACCCTGTGCGAAAGGAAACATAGCTGAAGGAAATGAGATCTGTGGAAATTTAAAAATTGCCATTAACCCATTATTATTCATAATTAAGGACATTTTCCACCTCTGACAATAAGGAAGCATTTTGCAAAGACTGACTTTAACACAAGCTTATTCTCAACATGGAAAACCCAGATGGAGATGGAAAAGTTTTCCATGCCATTATTAGCTATAAAAAGATGATAGATTAAGTATACCAGGTAATTGGGGGTTAGCACAATGGTTAAGGTGTTTACCTCACATATACAAGGTACAGGGTGTGATTCTCACCATGGCAATTATGGCTAGAGTTAAAAAAAGCCCCCTGGGGTCATTAGCTTATAAATCACCTATACCTGTACCTATTTCACAATATTCAGTATTATCTTGGTGACAGGCAAAGACTGTGAAAATCACTATAATAATCTATAATGTTCCAGACAAACCAAAGAAACATATCCTTCAAGTTAATGGAAACAAATGCGAGTTCTTCTAATGCAGAATCTTTTAATTGTGTATTACTGCATCATAATAAAGCTTTGTTTGTGAAAGACTGAACCAAAGATAACTAGTGCCTTGTCTAAAGAATCTTTTTTAGTTTTGTTTATCCTCAATATTTTCAAGTAAGATATCATTATGATACACATATATACTTGCATGGTGTTTATTAACACTACCTGTTACTCTAGCATTTGTAATCAAAGTATCCATGTCAGCCATAAAGGCTAGAACTAAAGCTGCAGGAAAAAAAAGTGCTTTACTGACTTGCTATTGCATCTTTGTGAAAATTCTGCTTTTTTGTAGCAGGTATGATCCTAACTAAAGGAACTGAAAATTACCATTTCTATGGAAATATTAGAAGGATTAAGTTGCAGTATTACCAGTCGTATGTGCTTTAAACACAGAGTGGTCTACAGTAACATAACATCAGACTGTTTAAAGTACAATATGCAGATTTAAACTCAAATGTAAGAAGACTGAATAAACACCATGAAAGCTGCTCACCGTACTAAGTAAATCATAAACTTGTTCCTGGACTTGGGTCATTGCTGGTACAGACAGGCACCTTGCTTCTGCACCATTACACAGGCTGTACTTTGCAGTTTCTTTTTTCATTTTTTCAATGAATTCTGAATAAATTAAAAAAGAGCTGTCAACACTTTAATATATCTAAAAATAAAAACACACAAACAGAAACACAGCCAGGGTAAATTGTTTAATATCAGATAAGCACTTTTACAAGTGCACTACTTGCTTCTTTAGACTAAACAAATACACAATAAAAACAGATTTTATAGATTTCAGACTTCCAAGAATCAACAAAACATTGTATACCTTAATAGAATCATTACATAATGGTTATGCTATAACCAATTGTAGCAGATCTTAAAGGTACACACTCCTTTAGGTACTATAAAACACATAGATAAAAAGACAATACTTTCTCTACAATATAAACATAAAACCACTTGTACTTTAAATACTTCAGCTGACTTATAAACTAATGCTTATTTTAATAAAAACAAAGAATTATGAAGAGACATTCTTACAGCATATATAAAATCTTTTCAAAACGTGTATGCAGCTTGTATGAACTTACTATCCATATAAATGCGCTAAGTACCATCCTTTAAAACAACCTCTAAATACCATCATTTAATAATCAACTGTATGCATATATATGTAAAAACTATAATCACAATATATTTATACAAGAATACAATATTTTCTAACGACTGCATTACTTCAGCTCCTCTGCTTCCCTGTAATGGATAGACAGGATATTTGAGAATGAAGGAATCATTGAATTAATTAAGGAATTAATAAATTAATAGTTTCGAAAGATATTTCTGGAGTAATGTACTTCCTACTCATTTTAAACTCTTCCCTAACAGTATGGCAGAGTGATTTTATGAATTAGCTTTGCATTGAGGATAAGGGCTGAGTCCCTACAAACTTCATTGCATACTGTTCGATATCCTTTAGCCAGACCGATGTTCTAGGTATTCCAGCTTACCTCTGAAGGCAGTTTATTGTGCTCAGTCCATATTATTTAAAAACAAGAAATTGATAAAATAGTGAAGGAATTGGTTTTATCTTGTATTTTCTGAAAAAAAGAATCCTATTGCTTTGGTACCAGGCATTAGAATATTGTTCTCTGTGTATCTCTTTTAAACTCTGAATTGCTACAGGATCTGAGCCTCATTTATTACATCTGTACTGCATTATTTCTGTTGCATTTTACTTGGTCTGGGGACATTAGTTTTGTATCATCACTCACAATAGTGAGATAATTGTGAATTGCTGGAGGATCTGAGCCCCAATTATTACATTTACTTAGTCTGGGAACCTCAGTCTTGTATCACTGACAATATTGATCAAACTGGGAAGTGCTGCAGGATCTGAGCCTTATATATATATATATATATATATATATATATATATATATATATATATATATATATATATGTGTGTGTGTGTGTGTGTGTGTGTGGATTCACTTTATAATCCTGAAACACTGAAGTCTCGAATTTCAGTATCCTGAGACTATAAAGACAAACAGTCACAAACAGTACCACTCTCAGCACTTACACACTCACACTCTTACCTACCTACCCTAACCACCTAAAACTTCCCAACACACACACATACATACACTCAAATCCCTACCCAAAACCGTTAAAAAAACAGTACTTACCTGAATCTCCTGATATATCCACACTACGGTAGGCAAACCATATCCCACAGCACACCGCACTTTACAAACACAGCAAATCCCATGTACCCACCACCACAACTGCGGATACGACATTCTGATTTCCATCAAGTGCAGTTTCACTCAACTGCACTTTTGGCACTTTCGTCTCGAGATACTGAAATTCGAGATTTCAGTATTTTGAGACAGTAAAGTGCTTCCGTATATATATATATATATATATATATATATATATATATATATAAAACTATTCTGCATTTATTTGTATAATAATTGGAGTCCTCTCTAACTCATCTTCTATAACCTTTGCTGAGCTGTGCAGCAGTGGTTTGCAGTGCCCTATATATAGATGCAGGTATCTAGAGTTGTAATTTTTTATATAAACCTTCCTATACAATCTTCTCATGTATCTTGCTGAGAATAGAGCAACTAGTGTGCTCACTGAGAAGCATTACCCCAAGAGTGTTGTTTTAGATCAATCCTAGGACTCTACCCCCAGCCTAACAACTCCAAACCCTCATTGTACTGTTCCTTGCAAATGCCAAAAAAGAGGATTGACAGCCTTGGATGTGAACTTTCCTTCTTTCTCTGTAGACAGCCAAGTGGACATGGGCATCCTGAGACAAAGTAGCAAATGTCTCATGTTTACAGACAACCACCTTGTTCTTATCTCTTTGAAGGCAAAGCTCTCGCATACAGACATTGATATCTCCAAACAAGTTGCCAGGAAGACACACATATACACACACACACACACACACACACACACACACACACACACACACACACACACACACACACACACACACACACACACACACACACTACACCTGCTATATAGATCAGACACAAACTCATATATGCTGAACCTCTTAAATGCAACCTACTCACACCTCAAAGGCCAACCCCTGCACTGCCCTCAGCATCCTCCAAAACACTCTACAAAGACAACACTCCCCAGGACACATACAACCACATCTCACAATGTCTTAGCCTCTAAGCCATTAAAGCAAACTGCCACAAAATCTGGTATATTGGTCATTGGAGAATATTGTGAGGCATACTGATGCCACCCTCCCACCAGGCCGAACAAGGAGTCAGTCACAATCAGTTGTCTATCATGGTTAAGGATCTGCCAGATCACACATGCACTCAAAACACTGAACCACAAGCACCAGTTTGAATCTGTAATAGTCCATGCGGGTGTTCATGACCTGAGACATACCTCTCTGGACTATATGAAGAGAGAGACACAACAGAGATTTCAGATTATGTGTCCCAGGCAGGTATGAGCCTAGCATTGAGCAGCATTCTACCTTCTGCAAGGATGATACACAATATAAACAGAAGATTATTGACTTTAACAAATGGATTTGTTACTGGTGTCATTCTATGGGGGTCCAATATTTGTCAGCTTGGGAGGACATGACTGACAATGTTGCTTTGCCAGTAATGGTCTGCATCTGTCCCCACTAGGCTTTCAGATATTGGCTAAAACATTATCCACTCCTATAGTGCCTTGTTTAGGCAATACCAGTCTGACAAACTTTCCAACATAGTGAATTCTATGCAAGATAAACTAAAGATGCTACTGCTCAATGCTAGGAGTTTCAGCAAGAAGCACTACTCCCTTGAAGTGCTCCTCACTGTGGGGAGTGTTGACATCTGTTCAATTCTTGAGACATGGTCTAAAGCCATAGAAGGCACCCTGGCAGTATAAGGATATAATGCCTTAAACACATTTAGACCAGCTACCACATAAGAAGAGATGAGAGGTGGAGGGAGTTGGCATAATGGCTAAGTTATTTACCTTTCAGTGAAGAGGTGCAAGGTTTGATCTCATCAAGGGAAATTGGCTTGGCTTAAAATGGCCCACAAGGGCAGTTAACTTAGTACTTACCTATGAACCTACAGAGGTGTATCATTGGTTAAACATTATGATATGCTTGAATTACTCCATATCCAATTAACCTTATGTAAAGTCATATACCATATCCTTGGTAGCTATACGTCTCCATCTATAACCCAGGATAACCTTAGCATGTACTTGAAAGTACTGGAGTTATTTGCAATTCAGCCCAACACTGTACTAAGGGGTTATTTTAACTATCCCACCATAAACTGGGATTCATCTACAACTACTAACATGTAGGATCAAAGATTCCTGGGTTTTGTCAATGCAAACACCCTAGAACAGCTAGTCTGCTCAGCTACTAGGGGTGCAAATATCCCAGATCTGGTATTCACATATATGAAGGAATGTTCCACTCCCCCTTGTGTAATGTCCTCACTGGTCAGATCAGTTCACAAAGCGGTCACCATTGAAATAAATATAAAAACAGAACAAATCCCAGAACCTTTAAGACCTTATCCAAGGCTAACTGTCTCCTATTAAGTGATTTCATAGCTAAATTCCAAACTCCCCAAACTCAGAGAACATAGTGGCCTATGCGGACGTGTCACAGAAACCCCATACAAGCATGTAAATAACTGTATAGAAACAGCAGTACCAAACAGAAATAAGCTTAGGGAAACTCCAAAAAACAAGCCCCCTTGGTAGAACTTTAATATAAATAGGCTGTGCTACAAAAGAAAGAAAATATTGTCTGAAAAATAGGAAGGGCTACACCTAAAAGACAAAAAAGTCCCTCATCAGTCTCAACAAACAACTCGGGACTAATCAAGTCCACCAAAGCCAACTTTGAGGCAAAACTAGCTTAGCAGACTAAGGATAACCATAAGACATTTCTATGTATGCAACCTTACAGGGAACACCCAACACTATGAACTAATAATAAATGGACTTTCCTCTACCGAACTGATTTATGTAGCGATTTACTGGCCAATAAATTTAACTCCAGTTTCACTCCCCATCAGTCCTGCCCCCCAAGAGAACTATCATCTGCCATTTTTCCTCCAACTATCAATAAAGAACAGATCCTCTCTACACTCTCCAGAGTTAAAACATTTCATTAATGGATCCTGATAATATACCAGGATGCCTCCTATATAGCTTGAAATATGACCTGTCAGACCCACTAGAATTTCAATTCAACTACAGCTTCCAGACAGGCTTCATGCCTAGGGAATGGAGAACTGCAGCTGTCATTCCTCTACACAATGGTGGACCATTAACAGACCCATAAGTGTGACTAGTCTTATATGCAAGGCCATTGAAAGGATTATCGCAGACTTTTTAAACAAAGATGTAGGAAATCTTCAAATGCTGGACTCATCCCAGTTCAGTTTCATCAAGGGTAGTTCATGCCTACTAAACTTGGTTGACTTCTTCAAAACGTTAACCACCAAACCACACTGTGAGAGGAAAACTGAAGCACCGGGCAGCCAACAAAATAAATCAACTGTTTATTGTAACAAATAATCCAACGTTAAATGCTTAACGAATCACCGCGTTTTTCGTCTTCTAAACAAACAGACCATCAGACAAACACACAAAATTAATTCAACATTTATATATGCTGACAAGCATTTCAATTATCCAATAGTAATGAGACCTAGGCCTCATAAATATGTATGCTTAAATCAATTTAATTTAAGCCTTTTGACAGAACTTTTTATCTCACCCAAAGAATTTAACTTTAAAAAGTTTAAAAATCTCTCATTATATAAAATCATAAAACTGGGGAAGGAATTGCCTGCACTTATTGGTCAGCTGAGTCAGTTGGTTGCTATACTAACTCCTTTGTATGACTCGCTTATGCGTCAAAGTGTCAACGCATCTTTACCCGGAAACCAGTGTGCGTTTGCTTTGAATAGACAGAATAGCGGGGGAAGATTTAACGGTTATGGTCACCATTCCAATTTGAGCCCTGTAGAAATGCCTAACACCGGACCTGATAGGGTTGGAAATTTTCCAAATATTTTCCTAAACAGCGAGCAAGATATAAATCCAAGCGAACACATTGGCGTTCAGTGGAGCAACCAAAAAACGCCAGAACAACAAGGTGACTGTTTACATAATGTTTTGACTTTAAAAGATTGGCTCAAACAGAAAGTTGAGCTTCATGAGAATTTTGTTAATGAAGAAGAACATGTTTCAACATATGCTGACAATATACATAAGTTAAATGATTTATTATTTAAATACAAAATTTTAAATATAGATAACACATATTTAAAGAATGTTTACAAGCTAAGCTGGTACCAAAAGGTCTACGGGTTCATAAATACCCTAATAATGTGAAGGAAGGTACAACATTTCATGATTCACTACTTAAAATGTTTGATAACTGGGGTTTTGAGCTCATTAGAGCTATTATTAAAAACAATGCAGAAGAAATAGATTACTTGACAAAGCAAATTGATTCTGTAAATGAGAAAAATCACTAAAGATCTTCTGTTTACATTTGACAATGAAAAAAAGAAGTATTTAGAGTTGAGAAATTATATAGATAAGAAATGTGTCAGAATTCTGGATAGGAAGAAAAGAAAAATTAATAGAGATGTATTTGAATATGAACATCACATACAATATCCCAAACCCAGAGTTATGTTTAATTATGCAAATGAAATTAATTCAAGGAACAATAGTGATAGATATGTTAGTAGGAGTTATCATGATGAAGGGTATCAAGAATTACAACAAGAAAATTTTGACCTTTTAGAATGTCCACCCCTTCGGAGGTCAGAAAGAATAAAGAATCAGAGAGAAGGGAATTTTCAACAGAATGGGTGGAGGGGGAGGGGGAGGAGATAATTAAACATGATGAATTAGAAGATGATTGTGATTTTATAAAATCTGTTGTTTGCACTTGTAATAAATTAAAAAATTAATATATTTAACTATACAGAACTAGATATCAAAGATATTAATTTCAGTTTATTTTCCATGGCTCTAAACTTTGTTCCAAGAATAAAATGTGACATTAGTAGAGTGGTGATAGACTTAAAGATGTTTTTAAGGAAGATCAATTTAGAATTAATTTGTGATGGTATATCAAAAGATGTGGATGATTCTAAAGAGCTAAGGAAAAGAAATGTTTGGAACCCTCCCATACACACCAAATTAAGGAATTTTGAAAATATTGTAGAAAATGAATTGAGACAGGCGATTAAGAAAAATAAATATACACCAAACCTTTCACCTACAGAATTAGAATTGCTTCAGGAGCTAAGGGGGAATATTAATTTGAGAGTGATGAAGCCTGATAAAGGGGGAGGTATAGTGCTTATGGATTTCATTATGTATGAGGGCAAAATGTTTCACATGTTGCTTGATGCTTCGAAATATGATAATGTTTCTAAAAATGAAATCAATATTGGATACAGGAGAATATATTTAGCACTATACGATTTATTTTTAGAAGGATTTATTGAAAAAGAGATGTTTTGAGTTTTTATACAACACTAAACCAAAGATTCCATCCATTTTCGGAATTCCGAAAGTTCACAAAAACCTTCATGATTCCTCTCTACGCCCCAAAGTGGCAGCTGAAGGTTCAGCAATTTCCCCCTTAGCTAGATATATAGATGTAAAATTGAAAAATTTAATGTTGAAAGGTGAATCATATTTAAAAGATTCCTGGGATTTTTTAAGAAAAGTGAAGGAGAATACATTTCATGATGAGCTGATCCTTGTAACCATTGATGTGGTGGATTTGTTTTGATCTATACCACACAATATAGGTCTAGAATGGTTTGAGGAGGCAATTAGATCCTTTGGGGAGTCAAATGACAATGAAATATATACATGTGTGAATCTAATGGAATTGGTGTTAAAATATAACTACATATTTTTTCAAGGTGAATACTTTCACTAACTTAGTTGTGTTGCTATGGGGGCTAGGTGTGCACCTATGTATGCTAACATGGTTTTGAATACTTGGGAAAATACATTTATTTATAATAGCACATATAAAGAAAGTTGGAGTTTATATCAGCGCTTTTTAGACAATATAGTTATATTTTGGCATGATAGCAAAGAAAGATTAGATGAATTTATACATTATATTAACCACTCAACTAATTTTCTAAAATTTACTCATGAAACTGGTCTCAATGAAATAAATTATTTAGATGTGTCATTAATTAAGGATGGGAATGGTTTTAAGTCAAAAGTATTTAGAAAGAAAACATTTTCCAACTCATATTTACATTTCAGTAGTGGACACCCTCTCCATCAGAAAAAAAGTTTAGTGAAAGGCCAATTTGTTAGGATTTCCAGGATGACTTCAAATGATCAAGATTTTATTGATGAGTGTGAGTTTTTGATTCAAATGTTTTAGAGAGAGGTTACCCTTTGGAATTCTGTAATGAAATTAAAGAAGAAGTTATCAATGGTAGAAAAAATAGATTTGAACCTATTTTAAATAAAAAATCTGCTAATTTGGAGGACAATGATAGAATCAATGGAGCAGAATTAATGAGTTCCATTGCTGTGAAGGCAAAATATACAGTCAGGCCTTTATCACTGATTTTAGTGGGGATGCAGGTGTAATTCAAAAAGTGCTTAATAAAGAATGGGACAAGTTCATAAAACTAACAGATCTCAGTCTCAAACAGAAAGAACCTTTGAATATTATTTTTAGAAGGGGACGTAATATTAAAAATTGGTTGACATTACAAAATAAGGGTAAAAAGAAAACGATGAACCAAATGGCACACATCCATGCGGAATGTGTGCACAATGTCCTTGGCTGGTTGATACACGAAGTATATTTATTGAATCAAGAGGAAAAGAAATCGTAAGTAAAACACATAATACCTGTGAGTCATATGGAGTTGTATACATTGCAATATGTGGGATATGCTCTGCTTTTTATGTAGGAAAGACTGAGAGAAAAATAAAAAGGAGAGTTTATGAACACATGAATGACATAAAAAATAAAAAAGAAAGTAATGCACTATACAGACACACCATTATATGTTCCCTAGCTAAATATAAGTTTTTTATTATTGAAGAAGTTCAGAAAGATGAAAGGGGTGGTTTATGGGAAACTCATATTGAATACCGGGAATTATATTGGCAAATTATTTTGGAGGCCAACAAATTCCCAGGTTTAAATGATAATATTTCCCTTGCACCCGTCCTTAAGTTGAGGGCAGCTAGATTGCAAATATGTTTTAAAAAATTGACCAAATTTCACATTTTAGAAAGTATTTTAAATATTTTAAACATTTATATTGTTTTATACATTGGGGTAATATTGATTCATCTATTGATATTTATATATTTATATTGATGTATTCATTGCATTTTTTTATACTACTGGTAGAAAATACACATTTGTTTATATTCAGTAACTTTATATTCAAATATATATTAATAATATGTATATCTATTTACATTTAATATATCAACAACCTATATATTATATAATTCATATTTAGGTTTTTGAAAATAGAGTTCACATCCATTTCATATTATTCTTTGCAATTTATATTTGGACCACTGGGTGGGAGTATTTGCTATGAAAAATCATTGCTTTATCAAGTTTTAATGATACAATGTTTGTATGTCTACATATGTTTACATGGAATCATTGTTTTATAATATTTTGTTTGTATTTCAAAATTTATTTACCAGTTTTATGATTTTATATAATGAGAGATTTTTAAAGTTTTTAAAGTTAAATTCTTTGGGTGAGATAAAAAGTTCTGTCAAAAGGCTTAAATTAAATGGATTTATGCATACATATTTATGAGGCCACGGTCTCATTACTATTGGATAATTCAAATGCTTGTCAGCATATATAAATGTTGAATTAATTTTGTGTGTTTGTCTGATGAAGTCTGTTTGTTTAGAAGACGAAAAACGCGGTGATTCGTTAAGCGTTTAACGTTGGATTATTTGTTACAATAAACAGTTGATTTATTTTGTTGGCTGCCCGGTGCTTCAGTTTTCCTCTCACAGTGTGGTTTGGTGGTTATCAGTTTGTTTTTCACACTGTTCCTCGCGTTTTGGGTTCTTCAAAAAGTTCATTAGAGCCATAGATGAGGGCAAAATTGTACATACTGCCTAGCTTGATTTGGCAAAAGCATTCAACACAATAGTATTATAGACAAACTCATAAAGTTAGGCATAAATTCTTTTGTCACCTGATGGATAGCCAAATGGCTCACAAATAGGACAGATACACTTAGGGTGGGGGAATCCACCTCCACCAGGAGGCCTTTACTAGTGATGCCCCACAGGGCTCAGTACTAGGACCTCTCCTGTTTGAAATATACTTCTCTGAAGTCAAGGCAAATGTAGAGGGCTTTTGGGTAAATAAATCTGCTGATGTCTGCAAGCTGGGTGTAATCACTGAATCCCCAAAAATGTAGATATCCTCCAGGAGGGTCAGACACAGACAAGTAACTGGTGCCAGAACCATGTCCTGAAACTGAATGCAAAACAAAATGTGTAGTTAAACCCTTTGGGAAGACATCCTCCCCTGCAAATTACAATATTGATAACTCAACCCTAAGAGTAGTCCCATTGGCAAGGGGCTTGGGAACAATTCAGGCTGACAGCAACCTAAACTTTGATTACCATGTGTCCATAGTACAAAGAACAAAATATCCGAACCACCACACTGTAAGAAAAATAATGTTTGTTAAAACACAGTGTAAGTGCTTTCAGGCTGTTAACCCTTTTTCAGACAACTTATAATTCATTAAAACCACCATTAAAATACCTAGTAAACAATCATATTCAATACTGAATCCTCCTAATTTTAAGGCGGGTTTAGTTGGAATAACACCATTCATACCTGGGGCTTTGTCAGCAACCAGCTCAATGATCCACTTAGTCTTGTTATAGTCTGTTAGATTACACAAATCTCCCCCTCTTTTGGACAGTCTAACTACCTGTAATACCATAAAATCAAATGCATCTCCATTAATGTAGTAGACCACAAACTCCAAGCCAGTCACAGTGCAATTCAATAGTGGTTTAATAAAACAAGTCCACAACACATATTTCCCTCTAGTGCCTTGGCTGAATACACCTTTATCAGGGTATACCTATTATTGTTGTTGATGTGTTGGTATAAAGTATTATGAATGTTGCCTAAACGTATTGCTGATGTGTTGCAGTATTCTGTTCTTAAACTTACAATTAATTTTCTCCACATAGAATGAATAATAATCCTTACATAGGGCCAGGTATATATCAGTAGTGTGACAATCTGCATATTGTGCCAGGGAATATTCTTTCTTTGTAACTGGATGAACAAATAAATTATTCTTCCTAATGTATTGGCATGCTTTGTAGTGTTTACATGGGAAAGTACCCTGACGTTTTTTTACAAATCCTATCACTTGTGCGTCTATCATTGCATAACAAATCTTTCAAATGGACTGAAAATAAATGCCAAAAAATGCATTATTGTATCCTTTGGGAAGCTGTCTATCCAAGCAAACTACCATATTAGCAATACATGTGTAAGAGCAGAGCCAGTTGTTCAGGATTTAGGAATGTACAAGGCCTAACCTTTGACCAGAATGTGTCACCTGAGATAAGGAAGTCATTCTATATTCCACAGCTCATAAACATAGGGATTGATTCTTGGGGTACGGATGTTATTGTCCCCTTTTATTCAGCTCTCATTAGGCAAGTCATTGAGTATAATGTCCCACTGGCATGTATATGTCCAGGTACATACAATAACTAGAAAGCCCAGGGAGATACCTTGCAAAAAGAATAGTAGGCTTAATCAATATGTCATACCTGGACTGTCTCAAAGCCATATCACTCCACTCAATTTCCTCCAGACTACTTAAAGGTGATCTGTGTGTGGCATACAAGGCATCAACCAATCCAGTTTTGATGGACCTGCTGCATATCAGCTAGTCAAATGGCATCAGACATACTCACTGCAGGGATGTAAACGATGGACCTGCTACATATCAGCTAGTCAAATGGCATCAGACATACTCACTCCAGGGATGTAAACTTCTTCTGCAGCATTAACAGAACATTTTGGTGGGACAAGTATATTTTTTAGAGGATACCAGTCTTCTGGAACAGACTTTCTCATCCACGTAAAACAAAGATCATCCCTGTCCATATTCAAGCATAATTTGGATCTATGCATGGAAAACAGGAAATGTACCCCAGGACTGCTGTCTATACTACTAATAGACAAAGGCATCTCCTAAATGCTTTATCACATGCATTGGTGCCCAAAGTTATCTATGCTATAATCACAGTTATTATCACTAGGGGTATTATATAATTATAACATGTACAATGGGAAAAAATAGTCTAACCATCAAATGGGATAATTAATTCAAGCAACAAATGGGAAATTGGCTTGGCTTAAAATGGACCACAAGGGTAGTTAACCTAGTACTAATCTACGATAATATAATCCATTGATGTTTTTCTTCACATTCTAATGTTTTTATTTTTCTAACTGTATAAAGGTTAACAGAAAGTAGGACTTCATATATTTGTTGAACTAAATACTGGCTTCCTTAAAATAACACAATGAAAGGCTAGTAGCAAACATTGTCTAATTTAGATATAAACCTTACAAAACAAAATGAAGGCTCATAGGTTTATTCCATGGCTAAAAGCCATTAGGGTCTTTTTCAAGCCTAAATGTGCAACCTAACCCATTTTTTTTCCTGAGTTCCTTGGGCTCCTGTATGGTAGGTTATATTAGTAAAAGAGGTAGCAAAAGGTAATATTGGGGAAGTATGTTAATTGCGGATTAATTTACTTACTGTCAACCTCTGTCCATCAGAGACATAGGGGCCAGATTAAGGGTGAATTTGCTATTTCTTATCCAAAGATCAAGGTTTCTTTTGAATAGAGTCAGGGATGAACTCTACGTTATATAGAAGATGAGGTTATATCATAGTGTGGGTATCCTTTGAGACACATTATCAGTCTCTCCTGCATGTTCTATTTATATCACAGGCAAAGTTCAAGTCCTTGGATCTAGTGTTTCTGTTGCTGTTTGTCTTGTGTATGTGCAAGAGATCCATCAGAGCTGGAGTAGAGGATGCCTTATATGCTAGCCGTAGATACCTCTCAGTAACCTGTAGGAGACTGAGTACAGAGACAGGGCCTTAAGGCAATCTGTGCAGTGCAGAATATGCATTCCCTGGATTGTCCTGGTGAGGAACCTTTGAGGGTGTTCCAGCTCTTGCAAGTGCCTGGTTAGGTACATGCTAAATGGGGCGTCATACTCAATGATGGGTTTAATGAGGGCTGAGTAGAGTGGTACTATAACTTCCTTGGACCTGGATGCCATACCCTTGCTTATGAGTTGAGCGACATAGAATGATTTTCTTGAAGCCTTGTTTGTGTGCTGGTCAAAGGCCAGATTAATGTCTACATATGTTCCCAGATCCTTAAATATCATGTCAGCTCTTAGGGATGTTTTATCGATGGAGTAATCAGCTTGGGTGGACAATTTCCCAAAGGGCACTATAATACATTTCTTCATGTTAAGTTTTAATCCATGGCTTTGGCACCAGTCATTTGTTTATGTTAGACCCTCTTGTAGGATATTGCTGTCCTGGGGGGACTCTATGATATTTCCCAATTTACAGTCGTCTATGAACTTGGTGAGCCAGAGGCCTTTGACATTAGCCTTTACTTCCAAGTAGATGCCAAAAAGGAGCTGGCCCAGCACAGAGCCCTGGAGCACTCCGTGGGTGACTAGTCTCTTGGTGGAAGTGGTTTCACTGATCCTGACTTCCTGGGTGCAGTTTTTGAGTCAGGCAGCAATCCGGTAAGTTATGTAGGGATTTATATCTAGCTCTGATAGTTTGTCAACAATACCTGAGTGGGGTATTATATTGAATGCCTTGGTTGGGTCAACGTAGGCGGTATGCACCGTTTCCCCTCATCCATAGTCTTGGTGACCTTCTCAAAGAAATACACCAGGATGAGTAGGCAAGACCTTCCCTTAACAAATACAAACTGGGATGGGTCCAGTGTCTGTAGGTTGCCAGTGTCATTGACGATCATTTCCATGATAACTTGTTTCATGGCTTTGCATATGAGATTTTCTAGACTGATGGGTCTGTAGTTCCAAGAGTTGATTGATGGTCCACCATTATTAAGAGGCATGACCGTTGTGGCCCACCATTCACCTGGCACATAACCTGCTTTGTGGCCGTAGTTGAATATTGCCTGAAGTGGTCCTGTTAGATCATGTTTTAGGCTGTTGAGGAGGAAACTAGGGATAGTGTTGGGGCTCAGTGAAATTTTGTTTTTGACCTTAGTGACCAGCACAAGGACCTGCCCCCTGTTGATATTTGGGGAATATGATAGAGAGGATCTCATAGGGGGTAGTGCAGGGTTACAAGAAGGTGAAGCTGTTAACAGTTGTAGTAGCATATAAGAGTAAAGTTCTAAGTTTTTCATTCCTGGTAGCTTTAAACAGCATTACTACAATGTACGTGGATTCAACAAATGGCCTGTGCATTGCATACCAGAAGCAGTGTGGATGTTATCCAGTCTGTGGTGCTTGTCGCTCGTCTTGTTTACTTGAATAAGATAATAAAGCTGGGCGTTCATTTAAGTAGTTTATTACACACAAACTTAGATGCTGTCTGGTTCGATTCTCAGCTAGAGCGTCTTCTGCATGGAGACATGCATGAATGGGCGTACCTTTGTTGAAGGTTGTATGTCAGGGCTGGTAACTCAGCACGTAAAAATCAACTACCAATCAGTAGTGGACCGGAGTTCCGCTGTGGCGACCCCTAACTGGGAAAAGCCAAAAGACTCAACAACAACAGCAACAACATTACACACAGACTTATCAGGATGGATAGCAGGAACATTAAAGTTAAACTAACAAACTGACTGACTACTACACACATGGCTGCTCAGTACAAAATGACACTCTTGCTTGCACATGCTCAGTACTTATATGCACATACCTGCTGACTGGAAAGCTTCTTAAAGGTATATCACACACTCTGCATCCTCCCTCTTTACTGAGCTGCCTTGCAATGATAATGATATTTGAATAGGCATGCAAATTACACAGACAATAATAAACAAAATAACATTTGTGTCCAGGTTGCCATGTATCTGGAACTAGGTCTGGAAATGTGACCCGATCTTGTAATATAATAGTTAGGACTGGCTTTAGCAACAGGGACAGTCACTGGGGAATGTTATCCTTTAGGGCTCTCAGCGATATTCTCAGGAACAGGGATATATGCTAGAATGTCCTCTGGTACTGGAGGATTGAATAAGTCACTCTGAGGATTAGAGTCTTTATTACAGGAAAGATGCTGTAACACTGGCTTGGACACTGATAATAAATTATTCAATTCCCTGGGATTCCACGGTGTACAATCTTGTCTCTTGACACAAACTTTTCACAAATCCAATCTGATCAAAACCTTTTGTTGTCTGCATCCTCACTATCACCCCTTCTTTTAATGGATTGAGTGGTTTTATGGTCTTATCATATTAGGACTTCTGGAACAAAAGCTTTTTCAAGAGTTGAGCTTTTACCGTTTTGTTGTTTTTAGCACATGGAACCAACAAATTGCTACTGATAATGTGGTTCTGGTTTGTCTTGACATAAATCTCTGGGCAGGCTAACCAATATGATTATCACAAGGATTGCTTCTGAGATTCAGAAGATTTAGAAAAACACCAGTATTATCTCATTTTGATTTCTCAGCTGTTTTGCACTTTGAACTGCATGTTCAGCCAAGTCATTTGACTGCGGGTATTCGGGACTACTCCTAATATGAACAACGTCCCACATTTCAGCAAATATTTTGAATTGCTGACTTGTATACTGCGCGCCATTGTCAGAAATGACTCTGTGCGGATTACCATGGACAGAAAAATGTCTCTTCAACTTAGTAATGACAGTATTGGATCTGAGATTAGGAAGCAGGTCAACCTTGAACCAATCTGAATAAGAGTCTACTAACATCAAGAAATGTTGACCATTCCATTTGAAAATATCAGTGGTTACTGTCGACCAAGGTAGTTCAGGAATCTGGCTTAACTGAAGTGGTTCTTTTTGTTAATGCGGTTTAGTACTATTACGACAGAACAAGATGAGGGAGTTCTTTCTTAATGTCTTTTGATATAGAAGGCTGAAATACTAGTCCTCTCACCCTTCTTTTGGTAGAATCAGTTCCTGGGTAGCCACGATGCAAGATCTTAATATACTCTTGTTGCAATGATTTTGGAACAATTACTTTTGGCCCTTTCATTATGATACCATCTTCCATCAAAATCGCGTCTCTGCAAGGAAAATACTGCTGCAAATTTACTGGTAAACAAGATTGCTTTGATGGCCATTCTCGACTGATAAATTGGTTAAGCTTCTGGAGAATTGGATCTGAAGCTGTATGAGTTTTAAGCTCATCAAGACATATGGAAGAAAAATTTCTCACTTCCATGACTTCAAAATCATTTTTCACATTTTCATGCTGTTTTGTGTTTTTTCTGGGTGATCGGGATAAAGTATCAGCAAGATAAAGAAGTTTGCCTTTTGTGTAAACAAGATTGAAATTGTACTTTTACATTTGAGCATCATGCATTGCAATCTTGCAGGAGCTGTGTGCATTGGCTTTTACATAATAATTACTAAAGGTTGGTGGTCAGTCCCAATTTGAATAGGTCGGCCATAAATATAATCATGGAACTTTGAACATACAAACACATTTGCCAAGAGCTCTTTCTCTATCTTAGCACACTGCATCTCAGTTTGGGGTAGGGTTATGGATGTATAGGCTACAGGGTTACCCTCCTGAAGAATGACTGCACCAAAACCAAACTTTAGAAGCATCACATGAAAGAGTTACTGGTTTGGGAACATCATAGTATCTTAAAGTAGGTGGACTGGCAATTTTCTGTTTCAGGATATCAAATGCTCTTTGGTGTTGTTCTGACCAGGACTAGGTTATATCTGTGTATGCAAGCTCTCTCAGTGATGCTGAAAGTTGACTCAAATCTGGAATGAATTTGCCCAAATAGATGACCATGCCAAAAAAAACATTGTAGGGCTTGGAGATTGTCTGGAGCTGGCATCTCAAGAATTGTTGTTTGCTTGGAAGGATCTGATTGTAAGCCTGAACTGATAAATGACCTACATAAGTAACTTCTTGTAGCCTGAATTTGCATTTCTGAAGATTCAGCTTAAGATTCACTTCAAAAGCTCTTTCCAGAGCTTTCTTTTGGTTTCTATTATGTTCAGATTCACCATTGCCTCCTACAAGAATATCATCTATTATAATAGCACATGGGTAGCCAGAAAAAAAAAATTGCTCCATTGCATACTGAAAGACTTAACTGGCAGAATTTATTCCAAATGGCATTCTCAAAAATCTGTACCTTCCAAATGGTGTACTAAAAGTGGTGAGCAATTAAGATTTTCGGTCAAGCAAAATTTGCCAAAACAAACTTTTGCATCTAAGACAGAAAAAAACAGTGACATTTAGCATAAAAGCAGCAATTTCTTTGACTGTGTACATTGGATGAGGAGGTCATTTTACTGATTGCTCAAATCTCTTGGATCAATGCATATTCTAATATCATCTGAGCTTTTCTTATGAGCTACCACCATGGAGGATACCCATTCAGTTGGTTCTTCAACTGGACAAATTACTCCTTGCTGCACCATTCTGTCTAGCTCAGCCTTGAGTCTGTACTGCATAGCTACTGGAACTGTATGTGCTGGTCTGATAACTGGGCTTAACTCAGGGTCTAACTTCATGGAATATACAACTAGGAGTTTGCCTAGTTTGTCTTCAAAAAGATCAGCATAGTCATAAACAAAGGCCTGAATGAAATTTGAGCTGTTATCTTTCAAGCTTACACAGTGGACTTCCTTATTAAATGAAAGCAGTCCTATTTACAGACTGTCTCTGAGGCCTAGTAATGACTGCACGTGTCTTTTGACTAAGTAAAACTGCAAGTCATAGCTGTTCCCAGCAGAGTAACATGAAAGCACTACTGAGCCTTTGGTCTGAGTTTCTTCACCACCATAAGCAACAAGCTGTGCATATTTTGCCAGATCAAGCTTCTCTCCAGCACTGACTTTGGCAAACATATTTGCTTGACATAACATTGCACTTTGAACCAATATCAGCTTTGAGCTCTACATTAATTAGAACACTACAAAATATTTCATTCTTTGCCCACAGATCTACTGCGTTAATTGTTTCACCAAGCATTGACATACATGATCAACATAATAGGTTCATAGGTTCATAGGTTCATACTAGGCTATCTGCCCGAGGGCATTTACAAGCCTAGCCCATAGTTTTGTGGTTTACGCCACCCCTTTCGTTTGGAGAAACTATGCCCATTATTTTGCCGTGCCTCTGTCGAGCAGTGACACTGAGGTAACCCCTGGGGTGTATCTGCGATCTCCCATCCATTGGTCAAGATTCCTCTTGAACAAGGCCAGCGAGGTGCTCTGCCTCACATATACCGGGATTTTGTTCCACAGCATAGGGAGTCTTTGGGTGATGAATCTATCCCTCCAGCACGTCCTATTAATAACCGTGTTGAGGTTTAAGTCTCCCACCCTTGTGGCTCTGAGGGATCTAGATTTTTGAGATGAAGCATGTTCATCAAATCTGGGTTTGACATGGCCTTGTATGTCAGGCACAGGTCACCTCTGAGCAAGCAACTGAATATAGCTGGAGTTCTTTCAGTCGGGCAGCATAAGACAGATTTTGAGACCCTTTATCCTTTTGGTGAGGAACTTTTGTGGCCTCTCCAGCTGCTGCAAGTGTCGGGTCAGATACATTCTGAATGGGGCATTGTACTCAATCATTGGTCTGATGAGTGATGAGTATAGGGAGACTATGACCTCCCTTGATCTAGATGTGAATCCCTGCATGATAAGGTGGGCAATGTAGAAGGTCTTCCTAACTACTTTAGCAATATGAGTGTCGAATGAAAGGCTACTGTCAACCTGGGTCCCCAGGTCCCTGATAACTTCTTCTGTGATCAGTGGATTGCCACCTATATGGTAGCTAGGGGTAACCTTGTTTTTCCCGAAGGGTATGACAATGCATTTCTTGGCATTTAACTTTAGGCCATGGCTCTGGCACCAGTTATCCATTTCTGTGAGACCCTTCTGAAGGATATCTGTGTCAGATGTGTTTTTTCTGGCCCAGTTTGCAGTCAGTGTCAAACTTTGTCATATAACCCTCTGTGTCCTGTGTGTGCTTAAAGTTCAGAAAAAAGTATGCCAAAAACAAGAGGAGACTGTGGGACACCATTTTGACACAGTTTTTGGCTGAGGCTCTGAGTCTGACATGGCGCCACCCTGTTTGTGTCTGTCACTCAGCCAGTTTGCAACCCATCTAAGTAATGTATGGGTGGGTTTATGGGTTTTTTTTTGAGTTTTCAATTGAATGATGTGGGGGCCCGATTGTGTCTTCGCCAGGTCTAGGTAGGCTGTATGGACTAATTTTGAGCACAATGGCCTTGGTGACTGTTTGAAAAAGTCAAAAAAAAAAAACCAAGTTTAAAAACTTTGACTGCCTTTAGGTTGAAATCCAAAGTCAAACAAAATCCTATCTCTTTATTCCTGATGTCTTTATTGATGAGATCCATTCTCTTGATCTCCATGGCTTTGGCACTAAAATGGGACCGGATTTCCAGAGGGGGTGGGGGCAGGCACCGCCTTTGTGAAGTGGGACCACAGTCACTGTGCCACTCCTGATCCGGAGGTGAGACTAAGATTAAACAGCTGTCCTAACTGTGGGTTTAATTCCTCGTTGAGTTCGTGGAGCACACAGACGGGGACACCATCAGGTCCCATGGATGCTGTGTTCTTTGCCTTGGAGAGAGCAGTTCTCACCTGGGCGTTAGAGATGTTTGGAGGGCAATCATTTGGTATAGATATCTCTCCTTGGGGGAGAAGTTGCACTGAACCTGTCAGCCAGTATGTTGGCAATGTCTGTAGGATCAGTAATCTTCACATCATTTTGAACTAATTCTGAGCATATCTGTGAGTTTCCTCCTAGGTTTCTGACATAGCTAAAGAATGCCTTATGGTTGTCTTTAGAGTCCTTAGCTATTTTTCTCTCAAAATTAGCTTTGGATGATTTTATGAGAGCTCTTAGTTTTTTACTTATAGTGATCAGCGGTGTCTTACCTTTTAAGGATTTTGCTCTATCTTGTAGTAGCTTTCTCCTTTTGTTGTAGAGTTTGTTTATGGCTGGGGTCCACAAGACTGACGCTTTGGTACAAAGTCTTTGTTTTGCTTGGGATTGCCTGATCCATGCAGCCTGCAGGTGCTGGTAGAAGGCATTTGTAAGTGATTCAGCGGTTTGAGTAATGTTTACCGCCGCTCGGGGCCTTAAAGGAGACCACACTAGTCTTTAGAAGTGTGAAGTCGGCTCGAGAGGTTCTTTACTACTGTCATTTTTTTTGGTCGGGGGGCGGATGAGGACCTCCAGCGAGATTAGTTTGTGATCTGATCTCACCAGTGAGGGGTATACTTCCGTGTTGAACATTGTGCTCCCATGTTTGTGATGATGAGATCAAGTATGTTTTCTCCTCTTGTGGGGATGGTGACTAGTTGTTCCATGGCATTTGAGTTTATGAATTCCAGGAACTTTTGGGCTAGAGTGTTTTGGCTTGAGTAGTGTTCCCAGTCTATATTAGGGTAGTTGAAGTCACCTAGTATGATGGTGTTTGGAGATACATTTATCCCTCCAGTGTTTTCAGGAAGGCCATGTGAGGTTCCTGAGTTTGTGAGCGTGGCCTGTAACATGCTACAAATTGCAGAGCAGTCTTGCCTATGGTTAATTGCACCTGGATGGTTTCCGATGCATCGGTTGCCACCAATCTTGAGGTGTGGGTGTCCTTGATGAATATGGATATCCCCTTTCTTGGTATTGTCCGGTTTTTGGAGCCGGAACGCATGATATGAGGTAAAACCTGATAGTGCTGGGGTGCTCTCAGGAGCCTTGAACCAGGTTTCTGTCACAGCACAGACATCGATGTTCTCCATACTGAGAAGGGCCTTGAGTGCATGCATCTTGAGGTTGAGACTTCTGGCATTGAGCAGCATTACCCTTAGTTTTTTTTCTTTGTTGTGTTCTAGGGTGGTAGGTTTAGAATTTGAGCCTTGAAAGGCACTATGGGGGTGGCAAGAGCCTTTGCCAAAATCGAATCCCAGGGTGACAGGTGCAAGCCGTCCCTCAGCGTGGCTTGTCCAGCATGTCATCCCAGGCAGAACATTGGATCCCCTTTGAATGACACCAGAGTTTAAGCCAATTGTTAAAGCTGATCATCTTATCTCTGTATTGTGGCATCATTCTTGGTGAAGGTAGGATACTGCTCAAGGTCAGGGTCATACCTGCTTGGGCTACATAATCAGAGAGCTCCTCTATGTCTCTTTTCATGTAGTCCAGGGAGTTCCGTCTCAGGTCGTTTACACCAGCGTGGACAATGATTGAGTCGTACTTGTACCTGCTGTTGAGAGACCTGAATGCTTGCGTTATGTGGCAGATTCTAGCACCCGACAGGCAGCTTACTGTGACCTTCTCCTTACTCAGTATGGTCGTCAGTGTGTCTGACTATGGAGTCACCAATGACTAGTGTGTCTGGCATTGTGTTTGGCCTTAAGGGCTGTGACTGCTTGACACTCTGACTGTGTGGTCTATGTGTTGCAGATGTTGTGTTCTGAGGTGGTAGTTGTTTGGGTGTCTGCTTTGGTGGCCTCTGCTGTTTTGGTAGATTTTTGTTCAGAGTCTCCGAGTATGTCTTTGTATGTTTATGTGTATGATTTGAGGTTGTGATGGTATTATGTGAGACTGGGTCTATAGTGTGTGTGTTACCTTCTCCTCCTGTCTGGTCTTGCCAGTCCTATGTTGAGAGAGCTCAGCCTCCAGTTTGGCCCTATAGTTGCATCTCTCGCATGTATTTGTGTTTTGTGGGAGGAGAGGGTTGTCTGTGTACATGAGGCAATTGTAACATTGCCTCAATATTCCAGGTTCACCAGCTGAGCAGGAGAGGACATTAGCAACTGATCCTCGACATGCTAGAAGGAATAGGCAGAAAAACTTAAAAAGGTTCTGGGGTTTGCTTTTTTGGGGTACTATCTATAACAAGAGTGCTGTATCAAGGTGATAAGTACTGTAGGAGCAAGTGCTGGGCTATACATATAGAGAATAGTCTACTTGGGAGTCAAGTAGAGATAATTTATAGTTATAGGATACACTAAATAGAACAGTAGTATACTTTGAGGAAGGTAGTTTTAAGGGAAAATTTGAAGAGTGGACTTTAGGGTAGGGTCACAACTTTCTACTTGATCAACTTGTCCATTTGAATATTCTCTTTTAATAAAAGAACGAGCCTGGTTTGATTTACAAAGTCTTTTGAAATTATTCCACTTTCTATATTTGTGCCAGTGCTGACCAAAAGCTAAGCACTTTTCTCTCTTAAGTTCATGATTACCACCACAATTATGACAGTTGACTACAAGGCTAACTACAGATTTTGTTGAGTCACCCCTGTGCTTCACTGAGCATACTCTGAATTTTACTGGAGATGCCCTGGAATTTGCTAGAAATGCTCTGGGTTTCACTGAAGCTGCCACACCCTTTGGCCTGTATCTTTTAACCTTGTGCTGCATACTACCAACATTAGCAGTAGAAGAAGCCACGTGCATGCTTTTCTCATTTGTAAGCATATTTGTGTACTTTTCTGTGAGCTCATATATCTGGCAAATCTCAATGGCCTTATTCAGAGTTAAATCACTGTCTTGAAGCAAAATATTTCTCTCTACATCATCTTTAATACCACACACAAGCCTGTCTTTTATCAGCTCATCTCTCAAATCACCAAATCTGCATGTTTTTGCCTTGTTTCTCAAATCAGTTATATGTGCTGTAAAAGTTCCACCAGGCTTTTGATCCCTTGTGTAAGATAAGTGCCTTTCCACTGTAATAGTCATTTGGGGGGGGTTACACATTTCTCTAAATTTACATTTTAAACACTCAGGGTCTTCCTGTGTTTCAGCTGGTACCACTATATGGCGGTTTCCCCTTCCCCTGCATACACAGCAGGTGCATACATACATGAATGCTTTAATTCAATGGCTTCTGAACCAGCTAAATTAAGCAGAATAAATGCCTTTGTATGTACATGTTTGTCAGAAAAAGCAGCTTGTATGAAAATATCGTACTGTTGCTCAAACACTCTCCGATTTTCTGCAATATTGTTATCAAACACAAACGGACTGGGTCTGCAAAATCCTCCTGCCATGTCAACAAATTATGTTTGAACAGAATGCAAATATGACCCTTGCAATTATGTATGAACATGCACACACACCAGATACTTGTAATAATATTCAATTGCCCAAAATATCTTTGAAATAACTGTATTCTGTGAAATAACTGCACTGTAATACTGCACACACTTGACAACACTTTGCACACTTCGAATACGTCAAACAAATTTAGTTAATGCAACAAAGTAGCACATAGCAAAAAAAAAAATACAGTAGTTTTCCCTTTTTTATACATTTTATGTGATTCAGATATTGTTTCAAACATTTTCATAATTATTTTGAATATTTTTATCAATATGTTGCAGTTTCAGACATTTTGTTTAATTAGAAATTCGTTTTGAGCATTCTGAGTACTTTGTTTTATGTTTGTTGAGCAAAAAATCATTTAAGTGAGTTTTAGTACCTGGAATTAATTTCTGACCTGTTTGCAAGTCATTTGAGCATTAGGGATGATCCACTCCTGTATATTCCTCCAACTTTAACTGTTCGCCTCATGGTGTTTACACTGTATCCTATTCTGACACCATGTCCTTCATCTTGTGTACTTGAATAAGATGTGGAGGCTGGATGTTCGTTTAAGTAGTTTATTACACACAAACTTATCAGGATGGATAGCAGGAACATTAAACTTAAACAAATTAACTAACTGACTGACTACTACACACATGCATGTTTACATCTTGGCTGCTCACTACAAAATGGCACCCTTGCTTGCACGCGTTCAGTACTTATAGGCACGTGACTGCTGACTGGAAAACTTCTTAAAGGTATATCACACACCCTGATCTACAGTGCTGACAAACCGTGAAGGTCCCTAAATTGATTGTCTATCAGTAACTGCTCATTTCATTATGGAGGGACATGAATGGTGCACTGAGCTTTAGTTTAGTACAGTGCTCATATAATGGTGCAGTGGAGCATAAGGAGTCTGGAGTGGTAGGGAAATGTCCCTTTGCTAGGGGGATATGCTATGTTAACTGGCATGGATTCTGATGATATGAATTGGATTTTACAGTCTGTGCCTAGTACAGTGCCAGCATCCCAGAGAGCATTAGCAATTTGTTTGAGACAGATAAGAGTACAAGAATTTGGTGTAGGCATTTATCAACTAGATGTGATTTGAAAGTTGCTTCTTGCCATCAGATGTGGTATTGTTTAGTAAAGCATATCAAATTAGACAGTACACATAGCACAGCACAACTGCAGCTGCACCCTTCAGAAACACACCTTGAGATCACTAGGGTGACAGTCCATGTCAGGGCAGGGCCATACAGTATAGCAATCTGTGTGTTCATCAGAAATGTAGGGCCGTGAGTGTTCAGATGACAGCTCATATAAAGGAAATGATGCACAGCAGAGAGTGCTCCAGAAACACAGTGGTCTGTACCTTGAGTAACAGTATAGCAACGTATGTACCTGTCAGAATCACAATGCCTTGAGCATGTTAAGGAAAGGTCACATGTTTTGGAAGTTATTGTAACACTGAGAAAAAGGAAATGATGAAAGTGCTGATTCTGTAGTAGTTGTGGAGTGACTCACTCTACAATGTGTGCAATAGGGACAGATAAACATGTAAATATGGAACCATATGTTAGATGTGCTTAGACAGTGATTGTACTTAGTGCTGTACAGACACACTCATCATTTTGATGAAGGCTTTTTACAATTAAAAACAAATATTGTGATGCAGAATTTTAATTCAGTTAAGTTCCTATGTTTGTGTATCTCATACTTTCTACTAGCCACCATTTGCAGCTCATCATGGTATCAATGGCTCTGTATATTGTAATGGGCATCATTGTTTTCTCACATTAGGAAGTTGGACTATTATGATTGGTTTGGTGCAGGGCATGTAGGCAGACTGACACACACACACACACACACACACACACACACACACACACACACACACACACACACACACACACACACACATATATATATTGTTTACTATCACAATCTTGAAAATAATAATTCAAAGACCACAACACTGAAAAAATGCTGAAGACTATAGTGCCTAGACATCCTGAATATTGAATCCCCCAACCATTGTGAACTTAGGAATGAGTGCTAACATGGGTCCTGCAGGTATGCAGGCAAGTCCAGGAGTTTGACATTGTGGTCTTCAGCATTTTGGTCTTTTGATATTATGGTCTCAGGATTATGATTTTTAAGATTGTGATAGTAAACCTATGTTTATATGTGCTTAGAAGCTTTCTGCCGCTCTTCTGAATATTTGATGTGCCACAATAATTAATTGGTTAAGCAGTCACAGACATTAGACATGGTACACAGTATTCCTGCCTATGAACTGCAATGGCAGTGTTACTTATGCTGGATTTCTTATTTGCATTAGTTTACTGCATAGTACCATATTTCTCCTACAGCCATGGAACTCTGATGTCTCTGAGTCATGTGCACATTTTCCCTATTTTGTTTTCTACTAAGAGCATTGGGCCTTATACAAATTTTTTAAAGAATGCAAAGCTCAGGGGGAAATTTGGTTTCCTCTGCCAATGACTATTTGGTTCAATCAAAACTGTAGAAATATGTTTTCTTCATGAGGTACTGTCCATTAGAAGAAAGTTCATTCAAAAATTGTTTTGTAGTCAATATTTGCATTTCAGTTTTTAAAGCTTAATAAAAAATGTTTAGCCCTGATGACAGTGCATACTTCATAGAAACTAGATGTGACTTTAGATTTGACATTAGCTTGCATGCAGATCATAAAAAGGAAAAAACTATTTTATTGGTAAATTGTAGTAGTAATCGACAATTCTGTTAGGGTTCCAGAGTACCATTGTGCCAATTTCCTTTATGAAGCAGTAGCACATCAGAATGATCCTAGTTTTACATTTGCAAATGAAGTAACTAAAACAACTCTGTATGGTGCTAAATGTATAATTTGCTGTGTATTTGAATTCTGATGTCCAGCTGAATGGACTTCTTGCCTCAGTTATGTAAGAAGATTACTTTGTGTTATGTGATCTTCACTTACTGGTGTGAAGAATGTGTCATGAAAAAAAAAACATACATGACTTCATTTTTCTCAAGTCCCACCTCTATAAAGAATGTCAAAACCTCTCCTCCTTTAATGCCAAAACCTTTAATGATGGGTTACCTTCTATTAACTGGTCTCTCCTTAAATACCTTCTTCTCAATGATGCAGTCCAACATTTCAATCACACATTTCTTTAAATCCTTGACTCTTTAGCCCCTTTAAGGAAACTTAGGGTTAAAAATACTTACTCCCCTTGGCTCTCTAAGGATACCCTCTCTCTCATGAAAAAAAGGGACAAGTATTCGAAGCAATGGCTTCAAACAAAATCCACAACTCTTCTCCAAAAGTATAAAGAACTTCATAACCTTTCTAAAAAACAAATCAACATTGACAAGAAAGGATAATATTATAATGCACAATTTACCCAGAACTCGAACCCTCTAAAATTCTGGCACCCATCAACAAAATACTGTACCCAGGTAATCCTACCAGCCCCAACCCCTACCCATATAATGCTCCCAAGGAAACTGCCTCCCTTCTCAATACTCACTTCACTGAATCTATTCAAAAACTTACCCACATGTATCCATCTGACAAACTCTCTCTTCCCACACAAAAAACAAACACAAACACAAACACACTTTTCTGTTTTCACCACCTACATAAAATCTCTTCTTCTTAAGCTAAAACCTTGCTTTGTTTCTACAGACAACCTCCTACCCCACTTCCTTAAACTCGCAGCTCACTCCATAGCCTATCCTGTCTCAGTCTTAATTAACCATTCCATTCAAGAATCCACTCTCCCAGATTCCTGGAAATCTTCTTACACCATATCACTGCACAAAGGAAGTAACTCCACAAATCCTTCCAGGTATAGACCCACTTCAATTCTCTGTCTGCTCTCCAAAATTCTCAAAAAATATATACATAACCAGCTTCTTAAGTACTTAATTCATGGTGATCTCCTAACCCCTACACAGCATGGCTTTAGACCTAATCATAGTACCTCCACTGCCCTACTATCTTTCACACATACTGTTGCTGAAGCCATGGACAACAATCATCTAGTATCCTGTCTCTTTCTCAACCTATCTAAAGCTTTATATACCGTCTCTCATTCTAAACATTTCCAAACTAACTGAATTCAACCTCTCTACACTATTAGCTCGATCTCAAGCTATCTCTCAAACAGACTCCAGTCTGTTAGATGGCAATCTATCTGTTCTCCCTTCCTACCTATCCAAACTGGTGTCCTTCAAGGCTCAATCCTTGGCCATCTCCTTTTCGACATCTTCACTAATGTCCTGCACTCCTCCTGAACATCTTCTTCCTTCATACAATACACCGACGACTCCACTGTAATATCTATCTCTAACACAACATACTTTCTCATTTGTAGAAAAATAGCTAACTGAACACCAACTTATACTCAACCCCAAAAAGACTAAGCTTCTACTTTTCTTACCCAAATTCCTCTCTCACCACAAATTTACTTTTACCATTCTCTCTCTCAATAAAACTCCCATCACAGCTGATCCACACACCATATTACTTGGAACTACAATTGACGACTAGCTCTAGCTAAAATTTGACATCCATATACAACAGTGTATCAAAAAAAAAAACAACCAAAAACTAGGCCTGCTCTACAGAAATAAAAAATTCTGGCTCCCAAATCTGGACCTTCTCGTGCTCAAGCCTTTCTCCTCCCTACCCTTCTGTATGCCTCTCCTATCCTTACCCATCTCCAGTCGTCACTCCTATCCAAACTCGAACAGGCCTATAACAGCATAGCCTAACTTGCCAGTAACCTACCATACAAATCTCATTGTTGCTTTACCCTGAACCAGCTGCAATGGCTTGAATTCGCCCAACTCCTACTTCTCTCACAGATGCAGTTCACTCACTCCCTGCTAAATAAACCCTTGGCCTGTCCCTCACTCACTTCATTAGTATCCTACTATACTCCAGCTTGCCCACTTCATAGCTCAGACAAAAACCTTCTAGACATCTATAAACCTAAAAAAAAAGAATTGGCTAACTCCTGTATCTGTCTCCCACACCTGGAATGGGCTACCCCCTTTACATATGCAACATCACAAGTACCACTTGTTTCAAATCTGAAGTTAAAAACTATCTCCTGAACTCCAAAACCTGTTCTTGCCATAATCCCCCATGAACTCAAGCACCTCTTCTTGCCACAACTTCTATCATATCTAGGTTTTCAACCTGTCAAAGTCTTACACTAGAGTTAATCATCTATGTAAAAAATACCCTCTAAAACGTTACACTTCAATTAACAATAAACAGTGATTTTTAAGTAAAACATGGCAGTCAAAGTAACTGTTAAACTCTACTTTGCATACACTTTGGATTCATTTGCTACCTCTAATGTAATAATTAACAGTGAAGTGAGAATTTAGCACAAACATTGAATTAAGTTGTTAAAACCTTATTTTGCACATACTAGATTTCATGATTGAGCATGATACTTGAACAAAGTAATTAAACCTTATTTTGCACATACTAGATTTCATGATTGAGCATGATACTTGAACTAAAATTGATCCGATTTAAAACTGATCTTGAATATGACTTAATTGCCAACACACACACACACACACACACACACACACACACATATATTGTTTACTATCACAATCTTGAAAATAATAATCCAAAGACCACAACACTGAAAAAATGCTGAAGACTATAGTGCCTAGACATCCTGAATATTGAATCCCCCAACCATTGTGAACTTAGGAATGAGTGCTAACATGGGTCCTGCAGGTATGCAGGCAAGTCCAGGAGTTTGACATTGTGGTCTTCAGCATTTTGGTCTTTTGATATTATGGTCTCAGGATTATGATTTTTAAGATTGTGATAGTAAATCTATGTGTATATGTGCTTAGAAGCTTTCTGCCGCTCTTCTGAATATTTGATGTGCCACAATAATTAATTGGTTAAGCAGTCACAGACATTAGACATGGTACACAGTATTCCTGCCTATGAATTGCAATGGCAGTGTTATTTATGCTGGATTTCTTATTTGCATTAGTTTACTGCATAGTACCATATTTCTCCTACAGCCATGGAACTCTGATGTCTCTGAGTCATGTGCGCATTTTCCCTATTTTGTTTTCTACTAAGAGCATTGGGCCTTATACAAATTTTTTAAAGAATGCAAAGCTCAGGGGGAAATTTGTTTTCCTCTGCCGATGACTATTTGGTTCAATCAAAACTGTAGAAATATGTTTTCTTCATGAGGTACTGTCCATTAGAAGAAAGTTCATTCAAAAATTGTTTTGTAGTCAATATTTGCATTTCAGTTTTTAAAGCTTAATAAAAAATGTTTAGCCCCGATGACAGTGCATACATCATAGAAACTAGATGTGACACTTTAGATTTGACATTAGCTTGCATGCAGATCATAAAAAGGAAAAAAATATTTTATTGGTAAATTGTAGTAGTAATCGACAATTCTCTTAGGGTTCCAGAGTACCATTGTGCCAATTTTCTTTATGAAGTAGTAGCACATCAGAATGATCCTAGTTTTACATTTGCAAATGAAGTAACTAAAACAACTCTGTATGGTGCTAAATGTATAATTTGCTGTGTATTTGAATTCTGATGTCCAGCTGAATGGACTTCTTGCCTCAGTTATGTAAGAAGATTACTTTGTGTTATGTGATCTTCACTTACTGGTGAGAAGAATGTGTCATGAAAAAAAAAACATACATGACTTCATTTTTCTCAAGTCCCACCTCTATAAAGAATGTCGAAACCTCTCCTCCTTTAATGCCAAAACCTTTAATGATGGGTTACCTTCTATTAACTGGTCTCTCCTTAAATACCTTCCTCTCAACGATGCAGTCCTTCATTTCAATCACACATTTCTTTAAATCCTTGACTCTTTAGCCCCTTTAAGGAAACTTAGGGTTAAAATACTTACTCCCCTTGGCTCTCTAAGGATACCCTCTCTCTCATGAAAAAAAGGGACAAGTATTCGAAGCAATGGCTTCAAACAAAATCCACAACTCTTCTCCAAAAGTATAAAGAACTTCATAACCTTTCTAAAAAACAAATCAACATTGACAAGAAAGGATAATATTATAATGCACAATTTACCCAGAACTCGAACCCTCTAAAATTCTGGCACCCATCAACAAAATACTGTACCCAGGTAATCCTACCAGCCCCAACCCCTACCCAAATAATACTCCCAAGGAAACTGCCTCCCTTCTCAATACTCACTTCACTGAATCTATTCAAAAACTTACCCACATGTATCCATCTGACAAACTCTCTCTTCCCACATAAAAAACAAACACAAACACAAACACACTTTTCTGTTTTCACCACCTACATAAAATCTCTTCTTCTTAAGCTAAAACCTTGCTTTGTTTCTACAGACAACCTCCTACCCCACTTCCTTAAACTCACAGCTCACTCCATAGCCTACCCTGTCTCAGTCTTAATTAACCATTCCATTCAAGAATCCACTCTCCCAGATTCCTGGAAATCTTCTTACACCATATCACTGCACAAAGGACGTAACTCCACAAATCCTTCCAGCTATAGACCCACTTCAATTCTCTGTCTGCTCTCCAAAATTCTCAAAAAATATATACATAACCAGCTTCTTAAGTACTGAATTCATGGTGATCTCCTAACCCCTACACAGCATGGCTTTAGACCTAATCAAAATACCTCCACTGCCCTACTCTCTTTCACACATACTGTTGCTGAAGCCATGGACAACAATCATCTAGTATCCTGTCTCTTTCTCAACCTATCCAAAGCTTTATATACCGTCTCTCATTCTAAACATTTCCAAACTAACCGAATTCAACCTCTCTACACTATTAGCTCAATCTCAAGCTATCTCTCAAACAGACTCCAGTCTGTTAGATGGCAATCTATCTGTTCTCCCTTCCTACCTATCCGAACCGGTGTCCTTCAAGGCTCAATCCTTGGCCATCTCCTTTTCGACATCTTCACTAATGTCCTGCACTCCTCCTGAACATCTTCTTCCTTCATACAATACACCGACGACTCCACTGTAATATCTATCTCTAACACAACATACTTTCTCATTTGTAGAAAAATAGCTAACTGAACACCAACTTATACTCAACCCCAAAAAGACTAAGCTCCTACTTTTCCTACCCAAATTCCTCTCTCACCACAAATTTACTTTTACCATTCTCCCCCTCTCTCAATAAAACTCCCATCACAGCTGATCCACACACCATATTACTTGGAACTACAATTGACGACTAGCTCTAGCTAAAATTTGACATCCATATACAACAGTGTATCAAAAAAAAAAAACAACCAAAAACTAGGCCTTCTCTACAGAAATAAAAAATTCCTGGCTTCCAAATCTGGACCTTCTCGTGCTTAAGCCTTTCTCCTCCCTACCCTTCTGTATGCCTCTCCTATCCTTACCCATCTCCAGTCGTCACTCCTATCCAAACTCGAACAGGCCTATAACAGCATAGCCTAACTTGCCAGTAACCTACCATACAAATCTCATTGTTGCTTTACCCTGAACCAGCTGCAATGGCTTGAATTCGCCCAACTCCTACTTCTCTCACAGATGCAGTTCACTCACTCCCTGCTAAATAAACCCTTGGCCTGTCCCTCACTCACTTCATTAGTATCCCACTATACTCCAGCTTGCCCATTTCATAGCTCAGACAAGAACCTTCTAGACATCTATAAACCTAAAAAAAAGAATTGGCTAACTCCTGTATCTGTCTCCCACACCTGGAATAGGCTACCCCCTTTACATATGCTACATCACAAGTACCACTTGTTTCAAATCTGAAGTTAAAAACTATCTCCTGAACTCCAAAACCTGTTCTTGCCATAATCCCCCATGAACTCAAGCACCTCTTCTTGCCACAACTTCTATCAAATCTAGGTTTTCAACCTGTCAAAGGTTTACACTAGAGTTAATCATCTATGTAAAAAATACCCTCTAAAACGTTACACTTCAATTAACAATAAACAGTGATTTTTTAAGTAAAACATGGCAGTCAAAGTAACTGTTAAACTCTACTTTGCATACACTTTGGATTCATTTGCTACCTCTAATGTAATAATTAACAGTGAAGTGAGAATTTAGCACAAACATTGAATTAAGTTGTTAAAACTATATTTTGCACATACTAGATTTCATGATTGAGCATAATACTTGAACGAAGTAGTTAAACCTTATTTTGCATATACTTGATTTCATGATTAAGCATGATACTTGAACGAAGTCGTTAAACCTTATTTTGCACATACTAGATTTCATGATTGAGCATGATACTTGAACAAAGTCGTTAAACCTTATTTTGCACATACTAGATTTCATGATTGAGCATGATACTTGAACAAAGTCGTTAAACCTTATTTTGCACATACTAGATTGCATGATACTTGAACAAAGTCGTTAAACCTTATTTTGCACATACTAGATTTCATGATTGAGTATGATACTTGAACGAAGTAGTTAAACTTTATTTTGCATATACTTGATTTCATTTGTACCTCTACTGTATACTATACTCTAACTTTATTGTATTCTCATTATATTTTTTTCTCTTTTATATGAACAATGTTAAATTCTTATTTTTTAATGTATTGTAATTATTATACTAAAGTTTTGAATTTCTGGGTCTTTTCTCCTTGGGTCTCCACTGAAAATGGGCCAATGGCTCAGTTGGACTAACCCGGTTAACTAATGGCAAATAAATAAATTTTAAATGAGCTTATTATTATTCACGTGCTCATGTGATGGCCAGCACCAAGCACTATATTTGCTGGGCAGACCTGGCATCTCAGCATGAGTTATGCTAATGCTAAACAGACCATTGTCTTTGCTACTCAGATTGTTTTTTTTTTGAGCTACTCTCTGTTGGTGATTGGATGGTTGTTAGGAATAAAACAGCCTAGTACTTTGAGGATTATGAAGTCACCTTGATCCATCATGCCTCATTAAAGTCTGTTAGATTCTTCTTCTATCTCATCACAATGTTTTTCTTGTTCTCAGCAACTAATTAAGTTTTCTTCAGTGTGTTTATTTGAATCAGTAATTTAATTGTAGAAAAGTAGCACAATAAGCAGTGGTATTTGGTGCTATATTGGATGTACTAAGGGATTGAGTATGGGAAGGACCACCACTAAGGTGACCAAACTTTGGGTTACGAGTATAAAAACACATCATGTTTATCATTTGGCTTTTTTAAAGAGCTGTTTATTGTTTCAGAAAATGGCTACTGTGCAACACTGTCTGGGCTGAAGATATTGGTTCAACCAAACTCACAGGTTCAGAGAGAGGGTGATACGCTGGAGCTAGTCTGTTCTGCAATAGGAAACCCCCCACCACAGTATCAGTGGTTTAAGGATGGAAGGCCAGTTCCTGATGCCAAGCTGCCAAAATTTAAGGTATGGAAGTAATATATAAGTAACAAAATTTGGAATGAAACAATTTTATAAGAAAGTGAAGAGAAAATGGAAACTATTGCAGCTTAAAGAATAAAAAAGAATGGGCCACATCACCAAGAGAAATAAATGTGGGAGCTGAAATAGACAATGATGTAAAAAAAAAAAAAAAAAAAAAAACAGTAGCTATAAGTTTTTTTTTTAATTTTTTCATTAAAGAAAGAATGAGAAAACCTGAGGTAAATGTGGTAGATCTTAGATGAGACAAGAAAGTGAAGTAAACTACAACAGTAAGCACAAATAAATTGAAGGATTAGGTGGCTACGTACTATCTACAGAGGTAAATAGACAGATGGGATCTTGGTTATCAAGCTAAACAGAAATGTGCATGTAAAGGTTGAACAGAAAAAGGCAACTTCATATGAAAAAGGCCACAGAAACATTAAGGTGCAACATAGGAGATCGGAGAATGATTTAGAGAAGTGATGCTTTTGATGAGGGCCTGGGTGAAAGAGAAAGAGAGAGACAGTGGGAGACAGATGTTTAGGGAATGGAGCAAATTCCAAAATGTCAAGGAAAAAAAGCTCAGACTGCTGTTGTTTGTCTTTCGGCTTTTCCCAGTTAGGGGTTGCCACAGCGGAACTCCGGTCCGCTAATGATTGGCAGTACATTTTCACGAATGCCAAGGTGCCAGCTCGATGTCCAACCTTCAACGAAGGCATGCCCATTTATGCATGTCTTTCGAACGCCCACCCAAGCACGGGGACGACATGCAGACTCCACACAGAAGGCACTCCCCGCATTCCAGCCGAGAATCGAATGGGAGAACCTCTTGCTGTGAGGTAACAACATTACCGCTGCATCACCGCAGATTTAAAAAGAAGCTCAGACTAAAGGTAGGCAAATTAAAGCTCAGCTCAGGCAAAAAAAAAAAAAAAAAAAAAAGACTTGACTGTAGATGCTGAAGATTATGTTAAGGGGACAAGAACAGTTACGTGGTGTGAGGGAGCTTATGAAAGAGGTTGTTTATAGTATTCTAACAAAACATAACTATGTAGTCAGTGTGGTAATAAATAGGTAGCAAGATCTGTGAATGCAGAAGTTAGGAAACTTGAGACAATGTTGTTGTTTTCTTTCGGCTTTTCCCGGTTAGGGGTCGCCACAGTGGAACTCCGGTCCGCTAATGATTGGCAGTAGGTTTTTACGGTGCCGAGGTGCCAGCCCGATGCCCAACCTTCAATGAAGGCACGCCCATTCATGCATGTCTTTCGAACGCCACTCGACTGCGGAGACAACATGCAGACTCCACACAGAAGACACTTCCTTTCTGTCTGGAGTCTGCATGTCCTCCCCGTGGTCGGGTGGCATTCGAAAGACATGCGTGAATGGACGTGAAACTTGAGACAATGCTAGTGATAAAAACATCCAGATACCAATGGATATCTTTAGTGGAGAGGCCACTGTCTAGGGTGATATTTATGAAATAGTCAGTAGTGAAGGCCAAATAATGTAAATGAGACAATGGTTTTGAATCAGAGTTAATATTGCACAAAATTTCAAATTGAGGAGATTTATATTTAATGAGAGGTTAAATGCTTCTCTTAAAGATGAATATAATTGATAGGAGGCGAATTAACTGACTAGGACAATAGGATCTGTCTAAAGTTGTGATTTGGGCTTGGCCGATGATATGGAGCTTGAGAAAAGAATATCATTTTGGCACAGTAGCTGTGAAAAATGTGGAAAAATAACTATGCAATCTATGTTGCAGGAAATTGCACTTAGAAGAATAATACAAACTATGAATGATTTGGGAAGGTTAGTTCATATTATGAATAAAAAACAAAACCAAGCATCCATTTGGGCAGTGTGTCTTAACAGAAAACCAAACCAAAAACATAACTGTAGGAAAAAAAAAAAAAACAGGAACCATGTCTCTGGTTAACATAAAATTTAGAAAAATACATGCATTACAACAATCCAAAATATACAGATCGAAAATAAATCATATGGCCATTTAACACCAATCCAAATATGTACTTTTTTATTCTCTAAAAGTACAGCTTTCTTTCTAGAAAATTCTATAAAAGAAACTATGTATTATTATTATTTTTTTTTTATTTTTAACTTTTGCTTACTGCTTGTAATGTTAAAAAAAACATTTAATACTTACTCAGTTATTTAACCAGGGCATTTTGTGGCAGTAAAATATAACTGCCACTCTAATTCCCTGTACTCTAACAAAGATTATGTCTCTGTCTATTAGACCTTCTGGCAAGAAAATATAAATTTCTTTTGTCCATCACAATTAATGGTATGTTTATATACCTTTTATTATAGCTTGTGAAATGGGCAACATACTCTATGAGTTACAATAGTAATGACCTTATGGACCTATACTGAAATACACAGTCCTGAATGTAAAAACCTACTTTGTCTGCACATCCCACAGTGATAATTATGAAAAGGTTTAATAGATATTAGCCTACCATCTTGAAGTCCAGGATCTCTTAATAACAGTGTCTTAATGTTAGTTCTTTCCTTGTGGACAGACAATGGGACGTCACCCACTGTCTGAAGTAGCACAGGATGCCTTCTTAGATTCTTTGAGTTATCATATTATGTCTTCTTAATATCTTGACTGTCTAGTTTAAATTTTAAACTAAATTCATGTTTAGAATCATCCAGCTATTATTTATGCTTAAAATTCACATTCAGACCATCTAATAAAAGCTGTACTTTCATTATTAATTTTATTATTAGGGTCTTGTCTAACTTCCCTTCTCCATACATCCATCCAAAAACATCTACTTCAGAATTCCACAGACCTCCAATGCAGGCCAGAAATCCAGACTCATTAGGGCTGTACTGACTGAACACGATTATTAACACACTCATTCTAGGTAAAGGTAAAATGCTGCTTAAGGCTAAGGATGTACACATATTCTGAGAGCTCAGTCATGCCTCTCTTCATATAGAGGTACGTCTCAAGTCATTCACATTAACATGGACTATTACAGAGTCATAACACTACCTGTTGTTGAAAGACTTGAGTGCATATGTGATATGGCAGATCCTGGCACCTGACAGAGAGCTGACTGTGACCTTCTCCTTATCCAGCCTGGTGAGAGGGACATATGTGTGTCTCATGATGGAGTCTCCTATGACTAATATGTTAGGTTTAGTGTTTAGCCTTATGGGCTTGACAGATAAGACACTGGTGCATGAGCTGTAGGTTCATAGATTAGTACCAGGCTAACTGCTCTTATGAGCTATTTTAAGCCTAGCCAATTACCCCATGTGAGACTCGAACCTTGCACCTTGTGTCTGTAAGCATTATGCCAACCTCTCATCCTCAAATGATGTAACCTGAAGCTACATTTCATAGGTTTATAGACTGACAGTAGACTAACTGCTCTTGTGGGACATTGTAAGCTTAGCCAATTACCCCATGTGAGAATCAAACCTTGTGCTATTGTGTGTATTGTGTTCTGCAGAGGAAATATTGTGTAGCATGCTTGTGTTTGTGTTTGGGATGTCTCTTGTGTTTAGGTAAGTTTTTGGCGAGTACCTGGGTGGAGTAGGTGGTGAGGTGTGCATGCTGACAACCTGCTCAGTGTCAATGTATTGAATGGCATGTGAAAGAGCATTGATTCAAGGTTTTTAATATAGATGCATCTCTCACATGTTGAGTTTGTGTGCACTAGAAGTAGAGGGTTGTCTGTGTACATGAGGCAGTTGCTACACTGTCTCAGGATGCCCATGTCGACCAAGGTGGCTGGAGAAACTCAACTACTGAACTACTACTTGCCTCAACTACTGCAACTCAATCAACTGTCACTGGTTCACAAATTATACTACAACCCTGGTAAAAACCCAGCACTCCAGAATATAATACTACCTTATTCCACAACTAGATCCCTAAGATCTAGTACCTAAAACCTCCTAGAGGTCATCAAAGATAACAATAATGTCGGGAAATCTCTCTTCAGTTACTCTATTTCTGAAGCCTGGAATTCCCTGTCTACCCACCTGACTTCCATTAGCTCCACTAAACAATTTAAAAAAACTCTTCAAAACACACTTTATGAATAACTGGTTATGCTCCTATGCCTCCCCAGGTTAATCATTTACTTAATCTATTCTCCATCTACAACCTCACACCCTCAAACTATGAGTGCATCCTATTATGTATCCTATTGATATTACTGATATGAGTGATTCCTCTGCTAAGTTTGATTTCTATAGTAGCACAACGAGAGCATCATACTATGTATCCCTAACAAAACTGCTGATATGAGGGTTTCCTCTGCTTGATGTGATCTCTTAAATAGTCCTGTGAAAAATACACTTAGGAATGAATGTTTGTTACAATGTATTGCATGTATTATGTTCTATGCAATTTCTTCTGAAAAGCTGTATAATCTTGTGCTGTTTACTATTTTATAACTGAATATTCACGGATTCTGCTTGTTAATATTTACTAACAGCTATGTAGTAATCTGAAGCTTTTCTCCCCGGGCCTCCGCTGAAAATGGACCTGTGTCCAGTTGGACTTTCTTGGTTAACAAATGTAAAATAAATAAATAAAATAACTAGAAACTGTGGGGAATTGCCAGTTCATACTGCCAGGTGAATTTATATGGTTAGAAACAGGAATATGGTGGGAAAGGAGCCACACATAGGAATACCTGGTGGGCGAGTTGTGTTAATACCTCAAAGACTAGGCTTAATGCTACATTAGTAGGTAGAGTGGGGCCTTAGAACAACTCGAGGCCATTATTACAACGGAAGTGCTTACACAGCTTCACTAGTGCTGCCTCTTTGCCCAGAAATGTGCTAAAGATGAGGAATTACACTGTTGGGATACAACTGTATCTAAGGGAAGAATTGTCACAATTATCTGTCTGGCTATGGTGCACAATTTCAAAGCAGTCCATGTTGCTGTGTGATTAGCACACAAGCAGAAACCCACTCAAGGGTGGGGGTTAAATACCAGAAGGTTAAAACCTAAAACAACTTAAAAAAAAAAAAAAGCTCAAAAGAACGAATGAGGTGCTTACACCAAGCCCTAGACCAGTCAACCTTTGCCAGCCAGGAACCAATCAGCACAATACTCTCACTAGAGTGCAGAAGGGCCCTTTTTATTCCAAGATGGCCTAGAAAATGTGCTCAGAACAAACAGCCACTACAAACAAACAACCAGGCCTAGAAACAGCAACCCTGCGTCTGGACTATGCTATAGCTATTAGCTACACTATTTTAGGCAGAAAACACTGCGGAAATGTTTACCATAGCAGAAAAACAGCAATGAAACACTAAATAAAAGTTAAAAAAAACAGCAAGGAGACTCTAGAGAATGCTTTTAACTGCAAACAAACCACTTGTATGATACACTCCTTGGCAGGAAAATCAAATCAAACAGATGCTTAACAAATGGAGAAAATTTCCAGTTAATACTTTTCAAACAGTGAAAATGGCTAAAAAAGCTTTACAAACAATGAAAACAGTAACTAAAATGATTTAACAGGCCCGGTAAGGTAGACAATTGCAGTACAACAATGCAGTTTGTTTATAGTAATAAAATACATTTACAAAATTGGCAGCAGACAATAAAAAAGTGCAAGAAATGGTAAGAATAAGCAATAAATAGTAAACATAAGCAAGAAAACAGGCAACTTATGTTTTTAGGAAGCTCAGGAGCCTCTAGTCATCTGAAATATCAGCACAGAGTTGTGGCTGTGCCCCTCCTCCATTCAGCACAGTATGAAATGCCTGGGAAAAGTAAGTTGATAGAACATAATAGGAAGACAACACCTGGAATGATAGGTACACTAAGACCTTTCAGAGTGCCGAGTCACAGAAGCAATAAGAAAAGTTAAAAAATGCTTAAATCAAGCATAACTAGAGTCCCAGTGGACTGGAACAACTTAGTAGTGCCGCATTTCTAAACCTAATGGAGTATTAGAGTCTACAATGGTTCTAAAACTGAATTTGATAGCTTTCCCTTTGCACAGATTATATAAGTTGGTTAAAAACCTAAGAAAGGCACATACTTGATCATTCTGAACATGACAAAGGAATACTGGCAGATTACCACTTTCCATCTCTGCCCAAGAAAAAAATCTCTTTTCCCCTTAGAAGTATATTTCATTTCCCATTTTGCCTGCATGTACCCCCAGCAACCTTTCAGAGACTGATGGATAAAAAATAGAAAAATAATTTCCAATATACTGTGGCATAACTGGATGATGTGCTCATTTATTTAGAGGACTGGGAATCTCACTTACTTAAAGGACAGGCTGTACTAGAATCCATAAGGCAAATAGGCTTGACTGTAAACAAACAAACTGTATATTCCAGAAGGAAAATATTTAGGATTCCTTCTAGGAAGAGGGGTGATTAGACCACAACTAGAAAAAAAAAAAAACAGAGGCCATTAAAAAAAACTGTCCTGTACCCTGCACTAAGAGAAAGATGAAGATTTTCCTTGGACTGGATAGATACAAGAGAGTGTCTGTGTCTAACTGCATGTTTTGCCTGATCTTTGACAAATCCCACAAGGAAAAAGCTCCTATCAAGGTGCAGAGGTCTCTTGATGCAGCTAGAGCATTTAATGGAGTAAAACAGATACTTTGTTCTGAACCTGTGTTATCAACTCCTGATATTACTAAAGAGTTTTTCCCACATACTGTTACATCAAGGATAGGGTTACCTCAAGCCATTCAAAGTGAGAAGCACATGGTGTGCTATATAAGCAGAAAACTGAATAATACAGAAAAGATATACTCGGCTGTTAAGAGGCTGTCTAGCTATAAACTGAGTTTTCTGTACCTTGAAATACTATTTTAGAGATAGGCACTTAAATTTTGAAATGGATCATGCCCATTTACAACAGTTAATGAGATAAACTAATGGCAATACCCAGAGTCGGATCATGGTCAAATGAGGCCCTAGGGAGGGTCATGAATCGAGGACACCCCATACACAGTCTCCCCCTGCAGCCATTACAGTGTCCATACTGTTTTCTGCTTTACTTCTACAATGATTACAGATATTTAGATTAAATTTAAAACTTTTATTTCAACTTTTATAGTATAAACATTGATACACATTTGCTAAACAAAGCAATACAGTCTCACAATGAAAACAGACTTAGGTTTAACAGATCTCTGCCCTTGAAACTCACATTCATTGAAATGACATTAAAACTTATATTCATAGAAAATGCATCTGGCTATTGGTGAATAAAGCTTACCTTTGGGCTGTTTTCAAATCATAGGTCCTTTGCACAAATTGTAGGACCATGCAAGCATGCAGGAGTTCCTTGATTCACCTTCCTGATTGTATTAAATTATATTCCTTGTATAATAAGGCACCACTTATTAGAATGTGTTTTAAATTTATAGTTTTGAACATTTTTCCAGTAAGGAATGAAACGAAACATATGAACCAAGAATAACAAAACTGCCCAATTCAGAACATTTCAACCATAAAAGGCACTCAGAATTCTGTCATTACAATCCACCAATGTCAGTCAATAAGCACAATCTCTGCAGAAGTAAAAGTCACCTGAATAATTCGACATTAAAGAGATCTGTAACTGATGAAGAGGTGGCTGGGAGTAAACAGCTTTTTATTTCAGTGTTTCATCTGCAAATTCAGTTCCTGCTACCCTAGAAGAATAAATTGCCTATGCTACATTAAAAAAAGGTAAGCTGGTAATATTGCAATAGGGAATAGATGGTAAACTGATAACAGATTCCTAGTTGCTAGGCATCTCTCAGCCAGCCTGAATGTAGGTTGTTGCACCCAGTGGACTGTAACAGTTTGGTCGCTAGGTGCCATAGCTTTACTTATCAGATCAGATAAGTGCCCCATTAGAGAACCTTCTAATTTCTTATCTGTTTTGCTAATAATTGTTAGATGTCAGCTAGGAGAGGTAAGTTTGAGTGCGGCAGACAAATTCTGTACAAAGACTTACATACCAAGTGCCTGTTCTGCCTAGGCCCCGAACATGACTATAAATCCTGTTCCATCTGCCAGTCATTCATTCTAAAACCCCTGCAGTCTATCCTGTCCACACTTAGTACCTTTCCTTGAGACCCTATGTCTAAAACACTTGGGTCAATCCACTATGTTGGAAGGCCTGGATATAGGCCTCCCATCTAAGAAAATCTTAAGAGACCGAGAGAGCATTCTCCAGCTGTCATCTTGGAATCAGATGTACCCATTAAGATGGTCGAGCCCATGGTATGCCCATTGAGTTCTCACGAGTCTTCTACTGTGACACCGCTGGAGGCCAGTATGGATCTTGAGGCCTTGCAGATGATGGAGTCCTCTGATGAACCATGACTCATTGTATCAAAGGGCCCTCAAGGAATCCTTGGATCCTTGTAAGGGAAGAGATCCCTGGAACCGTAATAAAAATGCAACCAGGTTCAGAACCTTCTAAACTTATTCAGGCAGACATCACCCCTAAAAAGAAAAAACAAAAACTTAAATACTTGACATCCCCTACTGCATCCAGGGAAAAAAGAATGGATAGGTTTTTTTCAGCATCTTTTCAAGGTAGTCATGTCTTTAAAGCCTCCTTCCCTTGTGACTTCTCAAACCATTCCACATAAGCAGATCTTTCCTCTTTCTCAGACGAGGAACTGGATAAGGATTTGGATTTTTCCCTTGATTATTCATCCAAGTTATACTCCCCACAACAGATTTTGTCAGATGAGGGAAATTTACTCTCTCCAGACTCCCCCCCGAAGAGGCCTCCTTTGGAAAAAAAACATACAGAGCATGATGAAACAGTTTGAGTGTCAGTATGGACAGGTGTCTGAGGTGCAAAAGAGGCACTGCAATTTACTGGAGAAGGGCAGCTCTGCTCCTCCTCCACTGCTCCTCTTGTGCTTGTGGCTTACCTGGATGCTTTTCAAGCCAATTCTTTGGCTCAAGATTCTCATCCCTTTGCTCCAAAAAGACCAGATAGGGTCTATAAAGTTACTGAAGAACTGAAGTATTTCTATAAAGATCCTGTGGCAGACCCAGCCACAGCTAACCCTGGATTTAGAAAAACTTTCCAAGCTGATCCCTGGCACTAATGTTTTCCCAATGACACAGACAATAGAGCAATGGGCAGTTGGGGTAACAAAGTGTATACTTCATCCACCCTAGCCTTTAGGGCTATAAACTTTCAAACTCAGTGATCAAATATGTGCTCTGTGTATTGCAATCCTTAAGCAAGACCATCACAGAGGCACAGACTCCAGACTGAAAACAGCTCATGCAGTCTTTAATGGCCCAGGCTTCTTAAATACCCAAGCAAAGTCTAAAAAGTAGCAATAGTGATGTGGATTATTCTTCCAGGGCAGCTGCCACCGGTTTAATGATCAGGTGTTATGCCTGGCTATGGGGCCAACTTATACCTGAAGATTTTAAATCTTAGGTTTTATTCTCTCCCTTGGATAACAACCTCCTTCTTGGCTCACATTCTGACAATCTCTTTAAGGCTTTGCAGGACAGGGCAAGATATGAAAGACTGACATCAAATTCTGCTGTCCACTCTTCCTAGGTCCCACATACATTATCCAGCTAAATCCACCTCCTTCACCATGAGAGATCCCAAGACTCTTCATGGGCAAAGGAAAGTTCCCAAGAAAACATTTCCAGAAAATAGTCAGAGGGCTACTCCTTCTGGGAGGCCTCGGTTCAGTAGCAGACCCCAGGGGGTACTTATCCCTTGCCCCCCTACCTCCACCCCACTCTCACAAAGACTTTCTCTCTCCTTTTCTGTATGGGAAACAGCCTCAGACAAGTGGGTCCTCAGCATAATGAAGGAGGGTTACTCCATGTCTTAGGAAAACAGTTCAACTCCAGGGGGAATTCCTTCCACTTCTCCAGAACAGATACATGTCAGAGCCTATCATGCAAGACTTACTGTCCCAGAAGCCATAGAATTAGTTTTCCCATCCTATTAAAGAAAGGGATTTTGTTCAAGCCTTTTCCTGGCTCCCAGAAAGGAGGGCCCTTGGAGCCCCATCCTCAATCTTTTCAGGCTAAACACCTTTCTGAGAGTGCCCTCCTTCAAAATGCTGTCCTTGCAAACCTTTCTGCCTTTTCTATTCCATCAAGCCTTTCTGGCATCCTTAGATGTGAAAGATGCTTAACTTGGCATTCCCATTCTTCCTTCTTGCAGAACATTTCTCAGGTTTTATGTTGGATTATCATATATTCAGTTTACTGTTTTACCCTTTGGTCTATCTACAGCTCCAAGGGTGTTCACAAAGTACCTGGCTCCAGTAGTGGCTTTTTTCTGTACCCAGGGAATTCAAATTTTCCCATACCTGGATGACTTTCTAATCCAGGCAGTATCCAGGAACATTATTTTGAAGCATCCTCATTATAAAATACAACCTTTGACTCTCCTGGGGTTCACCATCAACTATAAAAAATCACAGCTCACCTCTTCCCATCTTCCTGGGATGTCATTTGGACATGCTTATCATGCATACCTCCATTCCTCACTAGAAGATCACCTCACTGGCCAATGAGTTCTTACTGCTTCCCAGTGAGAATCATTGCTCAGCCAGACAAGCTCTCAGGGCCTTGTGACTCATGTCTACCACCATTCCTATGTTACTCCTCTCCAGATTACACATGAGGAAAATTCAATGTCATTTGAAATCAGTGTGGTGACAGCACTCACACCCTATCAATATCAATATTCCCCTTCTTCCTTGCATCAAGAAGGAACTACTTTGGTGGAGCAACCAGGTTACTCTCAACCCAGGTCATCCATTCACTTGAGTACCAGGCAACCAAGTTCTGTTTACAGATGCTTCGGACAAGGTCTGGGGGGCTTGGACAAGATCACAGAGTCAAGAGGGAGTGGCCTGCCCATATACTCAATGAGCACATCAGTTCAAAGGAAATGAGGGCAATTCTTCAAGCACCTGCAGATCTTCTCACACCTGTGGAGACCAGACACTCTTTCGCTACACATAGACACTCAGTGAGCTACAGCCCATCTGTTAAGATGACTGCAATAGTGATCAGTAGGACATCTACTTGTATGGTACGTTCATACACAATCGTACTTTATATATTCCTTGTAGGTTTGAAAGATGTACATTATTCTTAATGTTTACAGATTTGTGTTCTTCTGCAGAGTGAGGGAGAATTGTTGCTCTTTAGCAGTGGTAGGAAGGCAGGCTGATGAGCAGAAGAGATTCATGAACTAGAAAAGTGGAACATTCTGTGATGTCTCCTGTCTTCATGCTGTAAAAATAATTGTATTTTAAATGTTGGATAGAGGAAAAGGATGGATGCTTATAATTAGAAGACGGAAACTACAGCTTTTCAGAATCACTAAAAAGAGTGGTCAGATTTGAAGGCAGTTTTCATTAGCATTAACTTAAGCAGGTAGATTTAATTTTATTTGGTTTTGGAATCATTTTGGAAGCATTTAAAGGAAGCCTCTGTAAATGTTATTTTTTTTTGAATTGGGAATCTAAAACTTTAGAAAGACTGGACAGATTTAAGGTTTGATTGCAGGGATTCCCAGTTTTAGTTTATGCAGTGATGTTTGGTTTTATGGGTTTGTTTAGTGGGAACTAAGGGAGTATGGGACCCAAATTTATATCGAAAGATATGTGTGGAGAGGGGTCAGCTGGCCGAAAATGGCAAATGGGAAGGAACATTAACATGTTTATGAAACTCTACCTAGACAAAAAGTACAGCAAAACAAAATCACATATTCTTAAATGTAGTAGCGAATCAAAATAAGGTAAACGTTGCATAACGACAGGTTTAAATAATTGTATTATGTTTTTGAAAGATTCTGTTGAGATTGCTTGTGATGTTATTTTCTTTTTTGTCCATTCTGCTTTATATGCTCATGCATTATAAATGATAAAAATGATCTAACATGTGACATCATGCATGTTAATCTGTTTGTTTTATAAAATGTAGGCTAAATGTGTGACCACAGCAGAGAGCGGGAAGTACAGATGCCAAGTCTTTAATCTGTTCCAGGAGATCTGGAGTACATCTGCCACTGTAGTGATTGGTAAGTGCTGAGGCTGTCAGATAAATATTTTCTTGGAAAACTGGAATTTGATTGGTGTCTTGAGTTTACAGCATCCATATATTAATACTCAAAAAAAAAAAATCAGCTGCAAAAAAAGTTAGGGTATAAATGCAGAACTGCATGTTTCCACACAGAAAGGCATGCAAAAGATGCAAATGTTGTACTCAGACAGGTTAGGTGTGCATTTAGCCACATTAAAATAGAAGGCCATTATGTATAAGTAGGTTAAAAACAGACATCTAATCAAGTGTGTGATGAGGGAGGGAACAAAACACCACACATTAATAAAACAAAAACTACTGTAAAGTAATGCCAGTCTGCCTGGACACATAAATGGAGCTTAGTATTTTAGATGTAGTAGCAAAAATTATTGGCTTATTTGCTTGCTCTTCCTGGTTTAAAAAGCATTTCAGATACATTGTTTGCAAGACAGCTGAAATGTCATTTGATTAGAAGTTTTAATTAGATGGCGTTCAAGAAGCAGGCCCACGTTTTGATGCTAGTGATATATAAAGCCTTAGGCGTGGCATAGAGTAATCAAAGAACACATTACTTTAGCCATGATTCAATCCTCAGAATGCCAATAATGGTTTACAGTTTGGTCATTTGGTCATTTTAGGATATACTTCTGCTCCATACCTTATACAAATAAATATGAAAAGTTGCACAGAAAGGAAGGTGAACTGTTACATGAGAATTACATGTTTTACTCTGCAAGACCTTAGGGTTTGATGTAAATGTATTTCACAAAGTGTAAGGATCTGTACTTTGGTACAAATAAACAAAGCCATGCAGTGAGCGTCTAGTATGACTTGGCATTCCAAGCATGTGCTCAGCTTTGTGTTCCATTAGGCATTGCTCAATCGACAATCCAAGTTACTTCTGTATAAACAAAGCAAACAATGCAAATTGTGCACACGCTACCAATATGCTATACAAACCGAGTGACAAATTTTACAGTTTTTTTTCTTTTAACAAAGTTCTCCACAACTGTTGATGTGCTGTTGTGGAGAATGCTTCTACACATTCACTTTTTCTGTTAAAGAGAGGCTTTTAGATACTACAGTTTGCCCAAGAGTTGAATGAAATAAAGCATAAAAACTTACAGGCGAGCTAATTTGGCTGAATCCCGCTATCACTTGCACCAATACGTTTACCTGAAATCAGCTCCATTATGATCACAATGTCATTCACTATAAAAAAGACAAACATCCACTTTTCTTACAGTAATATTTTCCAAACTACATAGACATGATGATTCTGGTCTGCTATCGCAGACACAAGACCCAATCATGTCTATAGTTAATGGTTAGATAAGCCGTATGGCCCTTGGAGCTTTAATAAATCAGTGGTATTCATTTCATGTGTTATCCTCTTCCATGATTGCACATCCTTGTGTTGTGCTTATTTAGGATTGTACTACTAAGTGGCGGATGCTAATAGGTGTATTTACATATCAGCTGCGCCTTCTCTCACTTGTGTGTTTTCCTTGGGGTGGCACAGTGGTTAGTGCTGCTGCTGCTACCTTTTAGGCCTGAGGTTCAATCACAGCCTCTGGATAATGTGTGAGAACTTATATATCTTCCTGTGCCTGGTAGGCTTTCATCAGTTCCATCACTTTCATCCTGTGTCACAAAACACGCTACTTATGCTCTCTAACTACTTTAATAAATTACCTCTTTGTATAATTTACTTTGCATTGCACTGTTTATTATCTTAGTAAAGCCATGCATCACTGAAGACAGATGGTTACACAATATCTTTTTCTAATGCAGCACTCTTTGCATTCTGCATCTACATACCTTCCATTTTCTTCTTGAAATGCTCTGTATGTAACACAATCATGCACAGATTGTGTCAGTTACACAGACATTTTATAGCAATGTTTGTTGAATAATCTTGTGACACATGCTATGAAATGCCTGACTCAAATTTAAATAGAGCACATGCACTAGAACATTGCATGGCAATGCCAGGTTCTAGATATGCACCATTACTTTTGCCAATCGTGCAGGGTAGAAGTATTGCATCTGCCCTTTACAATTCTGTAATCAGTTTCTTATTATAAATCTCTCAGTATGTTTATGCATTACAGGTATGAAGCTTACAGGACCACAGCTTCTTATTATGTCTCTAGTGGCCATTTTTTATATTAGGATAATCTATGTCATTGTCCAGCTCCTTAACTCCTTCTATACCTTTAAAGGTAGATTGTTAGTTGGTCAGAACTGAGAAAGTAATGTAGCAAATGAATTGTAAAGTATTTTTATTGTTAGCAAGTTATACTGCCTAGTTTTGATGATCGTCTGCTTTCTAATACTCCAGGTTTCATGCATACTTTTGTCTGTTAATAACTGCTATATTCACAGACTCCTTCAAGTCTGAAGTTTGTTTTGCTTACTTAGTTGTTTATGTGTTTACGTAATTTGTTTGCTTTCATTAAGCTAAGCATGTTGACTTCTGAATTGCTTGCTTGTTAGGAATTTGTTGATAGGTTTTCAGTTTAGATTGCTGGTTTGCTGGACAGATGTTTCCAACTGTGAGTGTACAATTCAGTCTTGTACATAATGGAGTAGATGATTTCAGCAGCTGAAAATGTATTTATGACATATTACCAAAGATAACTTTAGATTCTTTTTAGTCAAAACCTGACCCAAAGAGTCATTAAGAACTGAGTGTATTGGTTCATAAATTCATAGGTACTAGGCTATTGATCTATAAGGATCTTAAGAAGCCTAGCGTTACATTCCCATGGTAGTGTTTAACTGTTATATATTGCATATGAATAAACCAGAGATGGACAGAACAAGGATATGTTGGGATATTTACATACATTTAGTTTGGTTTAGGATAGCTGTTGGTTTCCAGTTCATATTGTAGACCCTTGTGGAAGAGTTCACTGTATAGTGATTTAGGTTAATATTGGAGAACTGTTTGATTTGATCTGATTTATAGTTGGTATTTGATTAATTTGACCTGAATTACTGCTATTGTAAAACATGGAACAAGGCATATTATTCATGTCTCTCTGGAAAACATAATGACAACAGCAATTAATAAAAGTGTTACATAAGAAAGACAATACATTTGCATTCACTTTTCTGCAGGAAGTCTAATTTAAGATTTCTCATAAAATACTTTAGAGTTGGCAACTGTTGAAATATACATCTGAGGGAATTCCAGACCATAGGGCAGAGACCAAACAGAAAATGTTTTGGCAGCACAACAGATTGAATAATGTGGACGTGTACGAGTCATGGTAGAGGGTCATTATCAAGAATAAGGCAATACAGTGAATTACAGTGATTCATATGCAGGAATATATTTATATTTATATATATGTATATATTAGCACAACACAAAAAAGGAATTCTTAAAGTTATCAGAAACCAGCCAGCTTGTTTGATGGTACCATACTCTGATGAAGTCCTCTTTCATTGCCAGTAATGAAGTGACAAATGTGATTTTCTACAATTTGGGAAATAAGTAATTTTCAGTAGTCTTTGCCCTTTTGATGGGAATGGAATTTTCAAAATATAAAGAAAAACTTCTTTGCCAATTACCATCTTACCATCCTGGTTAGATAGTTACCCATGATATTATATGTATAAAGCACACCTGTTATTTTATTCACAATCATGGATCTTTGTTAAGAAAGTTAGTGTAGAATCAGGCTAAACTTATTTTAGATGGTTACAGTCAGATGCTTATAAGTTCCAAATACTACAGTATGTGTTCATTAAGACTAACTTTATTAAGTTTTCTTTCTCCACAAGTCTGCCAGAACTGGGTTATCGTAGAGTCAAGGGAGTTACAAATTAAATTACAACAGTTATCCAATTTCCAGATGTTAGTATCATCAGCATATAAAATGATGTTAGTGTTTTTCATTGTGATAATGAGGAGTTTATATAGATGGAAAACAGCAATGGTCCAAAGACAGAGCCTTGAAGAACATCAGGTGGCGAGACAACATAGTATGTGGAAAAGTGTTAACAAATCTGCAATGCAGATGGTTTCTGAACTAGTTCAAGGAGATTGGGTTAAGGCCAAAGAGTATGAGTAATTTTATTAGAAGTTGATAGCAAGGTGAGAAGCCTTGGAGAGATTAATAAATATTCCCCTAGTACATTTTCCAGAGTTAATTGCCCTGTAGAGAGCATCTGTTAGGATTTGTTTGGATGCTCAGGCGGAACACTCCACATTTAATGATGAGCGAAGCCACTATTTTGCTGTTCTACATTGAACAGCTGTGGCTCTGCTACACGCATTCTGATTGGTTTGTATACCGCAATTACTGCCAATCGGCATTGCGGTATACAAACCAATGCATACCTCTGCTGCCCTTCCATATTACAGAGCATTGGCTGTACTCTACAGTTTTTGATTGGCTCGTACACCACATTTATAGCCAATCATGAATGTAATACATCAGCCAATCAAGTAACGAGTCTCAGGAGGATGGGAGCCAATGAGGGTTCCCCAATACAGACCAATCGCATTCTGAGAAGCCTTTTTGCTCCAAAATAATGGCTTGAAAAAGGCTTCCAGGAACCAGTGATTTTACTATAACCAAAGCAGAAGACCGGAAAGAAGTAAGGAGCTGCTGCAGATTGAAGACGTTGGGATTGGGACTTGGAAGCCAGGACAGGAGTCAGCGAGCTCAAGGGACTTCAGAGACCTTGCTTTGGTGGATCAAGATCGGTCAGATGGTCACTAGAAGTCAGATGGTTGCCGCTTGCTGGACAACCGGGGCTGATCATTGTTTTCGATTATTTGTGTGTGTGTGTGTGTGTGTGTGTGTGTGTGTGTGTGTGTGTGTGTGTGTGTGTGTGTGTGTAGACTGAGTCTGCGGATTGTATTGAGCTGCTGGTGCTGCTTACGTGTTTTATAAATGTAGCTGCAATATTTCCAAGTTTATAAGAGTAATATTTCCAAGTTTATAAGAACAATATTTAAAGTGTCTCTATTTCTGGGCTGCTTATCCCCCTATTACATTGGGCTTTTTCCAGATTTCTTTCACTAAGAGGTTGAGAGGTATGTCAGGATGGATGCCAAAAGTGAGTTGTTTATAGTAATGAGATGCTTTAAAGTATCCGGTTTTGCTTTCTAGTAGAACTTTAGAGTGTAACTTTAGTGTGTTTTCATAATGGCAAGACGCTGAACTGCTCAAGGAAAATGCGTAAGTGACCATATTGCGGTGCTGGTTGACAACATGTTGGAAAATGGCAATGTTTCTAATTTTATGTGCTGCAATGATTTCAGTTAACTTAATCATGATGTGTTGACAGCAATTTGTCCATTATAAAGTTTTCTTCTTTTTCTGAAAGAGGTGGTATAATAACATAGGAACTGGGAATTTGAGTTAGGCTGTTCAGTGGTATATTGGCAGGCTAGAATAGCAGATTATAAAATAAAGGTTTTGGATCTGAGAAGGGTCTTATTGAATTTTACAGCTGTTTTACCATGCTCCATGGCAATGGCATGTTTCGTGCAGTGCAAAAATAGGGTGTTCCATATTTTGACCATTTGTTACACATTGTTAGGGTCTGTGTTCCACATTGGCCTCTTAAGAAGTTTATACCTATGCATTCTGCATAATCCGGAGCACACGGATGCTCAGTATATCAGGTCTGTTGAAAGTCCATGTGTCCCAGTTATTTCGATGCTGTCCCTAATCTGGCTGCCGCAGAGTCTAGTAAAAAGTTGTTTTTGATTTTACTGATTCTAGAAAATGATGCCAAAGTATCTGATTTTTAGGCAAGGAGATACAGTCTTTAGGATCTGTAGTGTTATGAATTTGCTGATGTTCATGCTAATGTAGCAAAATGATATAGTTCACCAGACTACTGCCCTTTTAGAAGATATGCCCTTGGATGACTGAAGGAAAATCAAATGGTTAACCTTCTAAACACTCTGCCTTGGCTCTCTCTGTATTTGTTTTCCTCTGCTAAGTGGTCTTGTAGTTGTACTTTCAGTTCCCCTAGTGATTTGATAGCAATCTGGCTTATTTACCTTGAGTTAGTCTAAGACTCTTGCACCTTTTGACTTTCTTACTTAGAATTCTGAGGAGGATAAAAAATGTGTGTGTGGTTGATAGTCCAGTGGACTTGCAGTCTCCTTAACTTTAAGGAGTGTTTATAACTATGTAGTGAGACATTTGTGACAAAACTCACAAAACTAATTTGGTGGGAAATATGCATTATTTATCTTTAAAAAAAGTGTGTATACATCTCAGTCTCTTAGCTCAAGAAATCAGGATAAAGCCTAAAATAGAGGGGGGACAAAGCCTCAAAAAAGAAACAGATTTTAAATACTGCTTTTTCAAAATAAGAAAGTTGCTAGAATAACATTATTTGTGTTAGCATGAATTTTTGAAGGAAATAAACTCTAAAACTCATATGCATGTCATTATTTATTTCAATCTCCAATGATTGCCAACAAACCCTATATTTTATGAGTAAGGGAGCAACAATATGAGGTAACTATATGGACATTTTTGAAAATCATGTATTTTGTATGTAAAATACTTCCTCCAACACCATTTACATATACTACAGCAAGCTTGAAACATTAGGCAGAGGAGCTATTTTATATAAAAAAAATAGTATAATAATAAAAAAAAAATAAAAAAGTAAAACACAACAATTTTAGAGACAGGCCATTCTCTAAGCACAATAATGCCCTCCAGGGTGTGTGTTACTATGTAGATAAGGCCTTTTCAGGGATGTAGAGGCCCTCCGCTTGCAGCGTCAGGCCTCAGAACACCCCTAGGTGTGCATAATTTGCACAGTAAAACACACCCTGTAGGGCATTATTGCTTGCTTCACAGACATTTTACTTGTTTGTATATATGCAATGAAAGGAGATGCCACCATTCAATGCATTCAGTGATTACTTATTAGGGTTGAGGTGTGGCATAATCGTTAAAGTGTTTGCCTCACAGACAAGAGATACAAGGTTTGATTCTCACCAAGGGAAAATGGCTAGGCTTAAAATAGCCTACAAGGAAAGCTGGCCTAGTACTTGCTGATGAGCCTATTAATGACTCACATTTCAATTAAACACATAATTTGTAAATATAAACTACTTTTCCGTGTGGTCTTCATATTTTGAAAGTTATGGCAGTGGTAAGCTATTTGTAATCAACATGTGGTGGATATTATATCTGTGGAGTGTGATATTATGCATGTTCCATTGTTTTTCTGCATATTTTAGATTCTTCAGGCTCTTAGATTTTAAAGGACGATAGGTTTTGACAGTGATAACAAACATTTCTTAATTCCAAAAATTCTTTATTCTCCATTTTCTTAAATTTGCGATCAACTATTAATTTTTGTGTCTCCAAACAGATAGAGCACATGTAAGTGTATTTGGTGGTGCTTAACAAGTATTAGTTTGAAAGTGTTTATTTTTGTACTTCTAATTGTTTCTTTTTTCCTCTTTTGTTTCCTTCAAGGGTCCAAAGCAGTTGTTCCTGGAGAGTACCTGGATGAAACATATACAGGTACCAAAACACACCTTTAAGGCAAATATGACTGCAATACTGGCAGGAAGCCAATTATTAAAAGGCATATCTAACAGGATTTGTCAGTTTTGTATAGAACACCTCAATTCTGTTTGACATATTGTTTTGTTAGAAGGAGAATGACCAAATGCCTCCTTGGTTTATGTACCGTGTACATTTAGAAAACATGAAAATAATTTTCAAAGGATAGAGCATAACATCACAAGATCATCAATGTTAAAAGACAAGTAATTCTAGATACTATTTGTTCCTTGCTAATACCTCCCATGATGTTCCCCTCACCTCCAGGAGGGAAAAGCACATCAGGCCAATTATGAATTTGCAGATGCTCATTCATCATCATGGTTTGTCTTGAATGATGCGAGGGTTTCTGATTCACCTGTAAGAGTAATTTGTTCCAATCCAGAGATGGGGTAACTGTTGTGTGCTTTATATATATATATATTTGGAGGCTTAAATCCTTAGTTTGTGTATTTGTGGAGCCATTTGTTTTATGAAGGTGCAAGAGGTTGAGTAAGGTATTTGATGGAATGGAATGCAAGAAATAGATGTCCACATAGGAGTCTACAACATAGCATAGACATAGGGCTTCAAACCTGTTTTGGTAGCTAAGGGTCTTTAGATCAGTAACCTTTTAGCTAGGAATCCCCGGTGCCTTTCTAGCCATAGGCTATAGCTTGATAAAGATATGCTGAAGGGGACATTGTATGCTATAATTGGTCTAATTAGGGCTGAGTATAAAGGGATGATAACTTCTTTTGGCGTCCACTTCACATGACTGAATCTAAAATATTGAATTTTATTTGACTGAGACCACAATACCTAATTTTCAAAATACTGAAAACTCATTTGACTGAATCTCATTATACTAAAAGCTTACAATCCTGAATTTGAAAATACTGATTTTTAAGCCATAGACATGCACACTTACAACACCGACTAACTCTTTCCAAAACTTAAAAACTACTTACTTACTGGCTTAACAGAAACTGGACGATATAAAATCAAATTATGTGCCCATGCCCCCCACACCCCCAACTCTCTCTCTCTCTCTCTCTATATATATATATATATATATATACTAACTCCAGGATCGCACTACAGTGGGGAAAAGGGCATATACCTTTTACTTACCTTACAGTACTGTGCACACTGCCACTACTGCCAGGAGCACACAAAAATTTAAAGAGGCATACCCACACTTAGAAACACTACAACACTACTTTGTACACTATTATCGGTATTTTGACAGTTGGCACTTTAAGCTGCAGTAATGTTTTTTATCACAAACAAGTCACAGGTCAAGGGAAACACACATCACATCTATGGCATAAAATTCAGTATTTTGAAATTCAGGATTGTAAGCTTTCAGTATAATGAGATTCAATCAAATGAGTTTTCAGTATTTTGAAAATTAGGTTTGCGGTCTCAGTCAAATCAAATTCAGTATACTGAGATTTAGTCATGTGAAGTGGACCCCTTCTTTTGACCTGGATGAGGTGCCTTTAGAAATAAGTTGAGAAAGATAGAATGATTTCCTGACTACTGATGCTACATGGTAACTGAATGAGAGGGAGTTTTTGAACCAGGTACCAAGATCCCTGACTACTGTGTCCATTTGGAGAGGAGTACTTAACAATTGTGGCAATATTACATTGACAAATGTGACAATACTGTACTAATGTGAAAATACTGCTATTTTTTTACTTTAATTTAAGCCTTTTTTCTGTTTACCATTTGTTTGTAAGGATTATTTCTTGCTGTAACAATTTTATATCTGCGGGAATTGACTGATAACACCCAACTTACATTCACTGGCAAATTTTGTTTAGCCATGGATCTGAGTTTACCATATGGAGGTCATAAAAGTATATGCTAAAAAGAAGGGGTCTCTGATATCTGACTTCTTGCTTTCTGAAGAATCATCTACCATCTTAAATATGTGATTCTATTTTTCATGTAAAGTCTACATTTTTCCTGTTTCTAATACCATTTTGAGGAATAGGACCAAAGGCCTTGTTCAGATCTAGATATACTGCATGAAGTAAATGACTCCTATCCACCTATACTACGACTTTTTTGAATCATCATCATCAACTCATTTTTTCCCATTTTCTACATGGACTTGGGGTTGTTGTGTTAACTTTTGCCATCTCTCTTGATTCAATGCCACACTCCTGCCTTCTTCGACACTCATGTCTTACTGTCTCATATCTTATGTCACATAATCCATCTAACTCTTTGCTGGACACCCTCATTTCCTCTTGCTTTCTTCCTGTCTTTTCCAAACCTTTTTTACTAGATTGTCTTTTGCTTTTCTGCACATGTGCCTAAACCACCATAATCTGTTCTCTCTGATCTTTTCTGCAATTGGAGATATTTTGGCTTCTGCTCTTATGTCTATTTCTTCATCTGTCCCACAGTGTGCATCCTACCACCCTTCTCAGATACTTCATTTCCATCACCTCTAGCTTCCTAAATTGCTCTGCCTTTACTGCCCAGATTTCTGTACCATACAATAGGGCTGGTTGCACTACTGTTTTGCATATCTTACTTTTCAGCTTCTTTGGCATTCTTTTGTCATATACTATCCCTGACACTCTGTGCCAGTTAGTGCAACCCCTCTGATTCTAGCTTTGACCTCTTCATTCAGACTTTCCTTCTCCTCAACCACCTGTTCCTGATAGTGAAGCTGTTAACTTGCTCCACTATCTTCTCTTCTATATAATTTCTCAGCTTCTTCTGATTGCCCCCATGCACTGCCATTACCCATTGTCTTATCTGTACTCTGTTTCATCCTCTGTGCCTTTAGTTTTGCATTCCATTTCCGTATCCTTTGATGAAATTCTTGCTCAAAGTTTGCCTGTAATGCCACATCATCTTCATACAGCAACTTTGTTGATCTGTCTGTTCTGAAGCATTTGGTAATGTAATCCATCACAGTATGAACAGCACTGGGCTCAGAGCTGAACCATGATGCACACCCACTCCCACTGGAATCCCTCTGTGAGACTGAACACTGTTTGTACTTGAGTCATTGGATCCTTGTACATATCTTGCACTAATTCTACTAATATTTCAGCTTTCTTCAGACCTTGTCATATGCTTTCTCCAAATCTAGGAATGACCAGTTGGACTTTTTCTTCATCTCTAGCCTCTTCTCAACTGTCTGTCTCACTGTAAACACTGTGTCGGTTTTGCTGCATCCTGATCTGAATCTAAACTGCTCATCTCCCATCTTACTTTCTCCTATTCTGTATGTCTGTTTATCAATCATCCTCTGCAGAACTTTTATACAATGTGACAGGAGTTTGATGCCCACAGTTGTGGATGTCCCCTTTGTTCCTGTACACTGGCATGTGTATGCTTATTCTGCAGTCATCTGGGATACACCTTTCTTTTCACACTGCTAGGAGTACCCTCAGGAGCCATTTCTCCCCTATCTCGCCCAACATCTTAATCACATTTGCTGTGACCTCATCTGAGCCTGCTGCTTTCCCTGACTTCATTTTCCTTAGTGCTGTTCTTACTTCTTCTGTGGTGGGCTCCTCTTCTTCGCTCACTGTAATCTGTGTCTTTGAAAGTACAGCTTCTGTGGTGTTTCCTTCATTCAGAAACTCCTGGAAGTACTCCTTCTATCTGCCTTTGATGTCCTGTGGCCTGCCAAGCAGGTTGTTGCTGGCGTCCTTTATAAAGGGTGTTTGACTATCTTCTTTACATTTCTGTCTTTGCTTTGTAATCTGATGTAGTTTCTTTGTGCTACCTACTGAGTCACTTTCCAGAAGTTGGTAGAGTGCCTTTGATGCCCTGTTCTTTGTTATTACAGCTCCTTTCTTAGCTTCTTTATCAGCCAACCAGTATTCCTTCCTAGCCTGGTCCAGCTTTTCTGGTTCCCACTTTTTCCTGCACTCCTCCTTTCTTGTGATGACTTCCATGACGTCTGCACTCCACCACCAGCTTTCCTCATATACATTCTTTCATAGGTTCATAGGTAAGTACTAGGCTATTGGCCCTAGGGCCTATATAAGCCTAGCCAAAAGAGGTTCCCTGGCTTTCCCCATCCAAGAAAATTATTTTCCTGTGCCCCTATTGAGCAGAGCCACAGAAGTGATCCCCCCTGGGTGAATTTCCTGTTTCCCATCCAATTGTCAAGATTTCTCTTAAAGAGGGCTAATGAGAAGCTTTGCTTGACATGAATGGGTAGTCTGTTCCAGAGAAAGGGAAGTCTCTGGGACAGGAATCTATCCCTCCAGCATGTTCTGTTTATTGTGGTGACAAGGTTTAGGTCCCTGGAGCATGTGGCCCAGAGAGATTTGGATTTCTTTAAGTGTAGCATGTCCATCAGATTTGGGTTAGACATGGCTTTGTATGTTAGGCAGAGGTCACCTCTGAGTAGGTGATATACGATGGAGTAGAGCTGGAGTTTTTTGAGATGGTCTGTGTATGGCATCTGTTTGAGGCCGGTAATCCTCTTAGTGAGGTATTTCTGTGGCTTTTCTAGTTGTTGTAGCTGTCTTGTGAGGTACATGCCAAGTGGGGCATTGTACTCTATAATGGGTCTGATGAGGGATGAGTAGAGAGTAGAGATGACCTCTCTTTTTCTGGAGGAGAACCCCTTTGTAATGAGATGTACCATGTAGAAGGATTTCCTGACTACTGTGGCAATGTGATTATCAAGGGAGAGACTACTGTCCACCTGTGTCCCAAGGTCTCTTATCACACTTTCGATGTTTAGTAGGCTACCACCTATGTGGTAGTTCATGGGTATGGTGTTTTTCCCAAAGGGGATGACAATGAACTTCTTGGTATTGAGCTTTAGGCCATGACTTTGACACCAATCATCAGTCTCAGTGAGGCCTCTTTGTAGAATGTCCACATCCTTAGGTGAATCTATTATGGCTCCCAGTTTCCAATCATCTGCGAACTTCATTAGCCAGAGACCAGCTGTATTAGCCTGGATGTCTAAACTGAACAGGAGAGGACCCAGGACTGAACCTTGTGGCACTCTGCTGGTCACTGGTCTGAAGTTGGATTTGGAGTCGGCTACGTTCACTGTGTGGGATCTGTCAGTGAGCCAGTTAACCACCCATCTTGTGACATACCTGGCTCGGCCACATATCTGTTCTGTAATCTTCACTCATGCTGTTTTGAGGCGCTGCCATTCTTCTTCTTCTACTCCACCTATTTCCTCCTCTTCTTGAGGTGCTAGAGCCCTGCATAATTCCTTGAACTGCTGTGCTTTCTCTCCAGTCAATTTCCATATCTTCAACCTGGTATCTATTGACCTTAGTGCATTCTCTGACCACTGCTTGCAGCTGATTTTGTCAACTAGTGTTTTTTGTTGTGGGCTGACTGTTTCACTGTGGATGACTTTACAATCACTGATTCTGCCCCAATGTTCATTCTTTACTAGGAGGAAGTCTACCTGAGTTGTACTATCTTGTATGTGATCTTGTGACTATCTCTCTTTCTGAACCCTGTATTGGCTACTATCAAGCCGTTTGCTTGACACAAGTCTAGAATAGCCTCTCTTTCTTTATTATAGTTGTCCCACCCATATGGACTCTGGCAGTCCTCATATCCTTTTCTGTCTATCCCAATATGTGCATTCAAGTCGCCCATTATCAATACCAATTCATGTTGTCTTGCTTTGTCTAGTAGGTCCTGCAACTGCTGTCTGAATGCACTCTTCTCTTCTCTATCACAACTCTGCTGTGGGGCATAGGCTGAGATTATAAATACTGTCCTATCATTAGGCTGAAGTCTGACTGCCATGAATGTCACCAATTCTAATATCATGCACTGCTTTTAAACCTCTCTCTCACTACAATTCCCACACAATTTCTATCCTATTCTCCTGAGTAGTAGACTCTAGATCCCAAGCCAAGTGGCTTTGCTGCACTGGCCTTCCATCTTGCATCTTGGATACATATGACGTCCAACCTCCTCCGTAACATCATGTTATCCTACTACCAAGCTCCAACCTGTCAATGAACCTACATTGAGTGTAGTAATTCTTAATTCATGTTTGGCAGGTTGATTGGTTTTACATCCAGCTTTTACTCAACAGAGCTATCCCAGGTATTCCAGGCTGGGCAACTAGGCATTAGCTAGCCAGTACCTTATTGACCCAGGGCTGCTGGTCTTTATAGCAGTCAAACACTTGCCAATAGGGCTGCATACACTCCTCACACTGTTTGCTGGTGATAAGTGAGTTGAGGACCTGGCCTATTCTGACCTATGCCAGGAACCCATGCTAACAGTGTGTGGAGTATTCATGCCCATTTGGCAACATTAGTCAACATGACTGAATAAACTAGTGCTATATTTTACGCAATCAAGTGGCTAGCCCTGCCACAGTGTGCAGTCTGTGATCCATGTTCTTTTATCTTGAGGATATTGCACAGCACAGTAGATGCTCAAAGCCTGTACTGCTGCCCACAGCTCCATTTACTGGTGAATCTGGATGGAAAAACTCAGTATGTTTTTTTTTTTTTTTTGAGGTGGGAGGGACCTCACAGAGAGAACATGGAAACTCCAAACAGGCATCGGCCAGAGGTCAGGATCGAACCTTGTACATGGGAGGCGAATCTCTGAACTGATTTATGACATCTTTGAAGAATTATACTAAATTAATAAGGCATAACCTACCCTTGACAAAATCAAACTAGTTTATGAAGACAGACTACAGTTCATGACCTTGAAAATTAGGCTAGTTAGGCATATGTATCTGTATTTTCTGGGGTCTGTGGGAAGACACCCTTTGTGAAAGAGCGTCACAATAGCCATTTTCTATACCTCAGTAACATACCTTGTAGCTAGTCTTAAACAAGTTTACAAGGGGTTCAACAATGGCATGTTTGGTGCTATTACCCATTGAAGCAGTATTTCTAGAAATGGATAGAGCAGTCAGGACCTGTTCCTTGATAATCTTAGGGGGGCATATGAGACTTGGGTTTGCACTGTTTCAGTGACTGATTTTTGGGGTAAAAATAGCATGCTACATCAATAGAGTTTTTGGTGGGAGTAGAAATTGGTTACAAAGGTAGCAGCTGAAGTTACATGGACATTGGTGCAAATTGTAAGCACACTTATGTAGCTCATCACAGAATTTAAGTAAGTCCTTCTGTTTGAAGTTCTTAGTTCACATTGGGAGAGTTTGCAACTTATGAGAAGGATACTAATTTGTGGTCTGATGTTACCATTGCAGGAGATACTATGGGCATTATACCCTTGGGGACTATGTTGGCAAAGAAAAGATCAGGAATATTAAAGCCCTTGGTGGGTTGGTTATTTGTTTGTTCTAGGGAATTGTCATTTATTTGGATTGTGAATCTTTGGGAGTACCCAACGTTTGAGGTATGGGCCAACTATTTAATGGAAATCACACATATAAACTTTTCATTAAAGGTATGTTAATAAGTATGTTTAGGAATCTCTTGTGGTCTTTTGGGGACATGGTTGGTGTCCTTTATCAGGCTATAAATTGATTATTTGTCTTGTTTAGATTAAGCTGGGTTTCAATAAGTTCACTTTGTAGGCCTAAGGGAATCTGCTTAGAGATGATATGGTTTATCGTTGCAGTTTCCCTCAAGTCTGAAAGTACGTAAGCACTTAACTCAGGAAAATGGGAGTGTTTAGCTCCACAATGACATCAAGTCTCAGGTGTATCAAAGACACGGGTATACTCAAGTTACAGGAGAGCCTCAAGATCAGATAATTTGTTATTAAGACGTCTGGCAATGAGAAGAGCAACTCTGATACGGTCAGTATTAGAATTTGTTATAAGTTTATCAGGCATGTTAAAATGTTCAGTAGCTGCACTTCGTCTAAAAAACGGCTGCACTTTTAGTACAGCAAAGATTCAAATCATGAAACGAGAGATGCAGGCCATTTTGAGAAGCAAGTTGGCCTGTCTTCCATGTTGTCCCAGGCTGACACATACTGGAGCCCTTTTGAATGACACCAACTACTTATCCGATTATTGAAGCTGATTATTTTGCGACTGTATTTAGACATCATTCTGGGATCAGTACCAGAATCTTGCTTGCAACTGACACTTGCATGGTAAAGTCCAACATGTCTCTCAGGGCTGAATACCACAAATTCTACACTCACATGGACTATCATTACATCATATTCGTATTTGTCCAGGGTGACGTACTGAAAAGCCCTCATAACATCTTGGATCCTGGCACCAAGGACACAACTAACTGACACACTATCCTTGTCCAGCCTCATGAACATGGAACATGTGTGGCGGAATATAGTTATCAATTATGAAGACATTTCTGTTTGAACTCCCTAAATTAATAACAGTGGATGGTTTACATTTTCCAGACTGATAAATCCTTGATATGTTTGAAGGGGGTGATATTGCATCACTACTTTTATGCCGAGACTTCATCTTGCTGGTTCTGGGAGGCATTAGAAGTTGCATTTTGACAGCCTCAGCAAATGTTAATTTGGTGGGTTCATACAGAAGTGTGTGTGGTGCTCAGTGGTGCACTTTTTTAGGTGAGAAGTTTGCCTCTGTGTTTTGTGGCTGATTACACTGCTCACAGATCGTATCATGTATATCTAGTAGTAGTTTATTGTCTGTGAGCATTAGGTAGGTCTTAAACTTTTATTTTATTTATTTATTTAAATAAATAAATAAATAAATATTAAACTTCTTAAACAAATTCAGTGTTACAAGGCTGGCTGCATAAAACACACAAGCTGATGTTTTCTTCCATGTTGGCTGGTGAATTTATTTCTTACAGGGGGACTATTGACTCAAATGACTTATTTAGCAGCTTAGTCAACTGGGGCATGAAGACTTAAGTACAAAGTGTGAAAATAAACAGCCAGTAGTAGTAATGGTGGTAACTGTCATGACATATCAGAAGCTTAGTGCAATGAGTAAGGCAAGACTGATTGCAATATTATATCAATACTACATCAACTATCATACGTCACATGCAGAAACGAACCTGGGCATCAAACTGGTAATGGATTCTATTTTTAAGTTTAAATAGCATGTTGCAGACAATCAGGCTAAGTTTGTTATGGTGTGATGAATACTCCCCAGGAATTCTACTTTGAAGAGAGCAGCCGTATGTATTGTGCTATATGCACCCCTGGTTAAACTCATCTTTAGTGTGGTGCAGCTGTCTGGCACAGTGTAGATAGAAATGTCAAAAATACAGTTGAACAAGTTCCAGAAAGGGTCATCAGGACATTCTATAACACTAAAGGCAGTAGTCTCAAAGACAGGCTGAAGCCTCTCAAATATTACATTCTCTTTTAAGGAACGTTTGTAGGAAATGAAAGTGCTGTATGGGAATGACTCCAGTCTGGCTATGTAGGAGAATGTTTAGATGTGTTCATCCCAGACAATGACCACACCACTAAGGACAGAGGTGTAGAACAAACTTTACAAGAAACAAGACTGATTTCAAGAAAGAAGACGATCTCTGAGTTGGAATGTGTGCCATCCCAGTATATGGAACACTACAAATACAGAGGCTTTTAAAAGTAGATGTGAATGCGTGCAGGAGAAATGCTTCGAATGCCGATTATTATTCAGGCTTAGGAAACATTGCTTTGTCTGCAACCCAATTTTCTAAGGGTTTCTTATTAAATAAGTCAGTGGAAAGCCATACTGAACAATGCATCAATGCAGTCTCTCTTGTTACAAAGGAGACAACCTCTTAGCACATACACTTGCTTAATGTATTTCTATATATATCCCTACAGCTGTCATATGGCATACTCCTAGCCATCTATTTGATTATAGTATGGTATAAATAGGTTACTTCTTTGTCTGTAGCTGTATTTTACCAGTTCTAGTTGTATGCAGCCTATAGCTTTGTGTCACATGTTCACAAGTATCTGTATGTCTGGAGAATGAAGTGGATGGCAGAAGCTGGACAGTTTCTGTCATTCTGTAAATTATTTCCTTCTGCAAATACATAGATCACATCGACAGTGCCTACCAGGGAGAGGGGATGCTGATGGGCCATTATGTGACCAGGTGTGGCAAGATAATAGTTCATGAAACAAATGCTAGTGAGGACACAGTCACACAGTACAGCAGTATTATAAGCATATTACTTGCATGCTACACCATGTTAAGGCAAAAGCACATTGCACAGAAAATGAGAGATCAGGCATGGGGTGGGTCAGGAGGCTGATAGAGCCAGAGGAGGTTTTGGTGTCCTTACAGGGAGACACTGTTCCTGGGATTATCCCAGGAGTAGTGGACACTCTCATTAAGAATGACCCACCCCAACATATCTAAGTAGGTGGTGCACTGGCTTAACACCAGATTACTGTATGGGAGCACTGCATGTAGACACTGTAGGCTGACCCCTGTGTATCATTTTAGGTACATCAGATATCCTGCCATGTCAGGATAGCAGCAGAGATAGCTTGGGATTGTACAATACATCTTGTAGTGAGATCCTTAGCATGCATTCCATGAGGGTACAGTTTTGGCCCAGCTAATTTGTGTTCTGGTTTGTATTCTTGGGGCAAAGATATGCTATGATGACCCCTGTAGATGGTGGTACTGTTGTTGACAGTAGTGTAAGAGGTATTGCTCTTGCTGTTTCCTGCAGCAATTGGAGAAACCATAAAGTTTCCTCACAAGGAAAAGTCTTCGGCATCTGTCTTATGTGAATTGTCTGAAATCACCGTCACTTTATTTCATACAGTTTACTCAGAGGTGATCTCTGCCTTGCATATAAGGCAATCTCTGAGTCAAATGGTACATGGGTTTCTTACTGTAAAGACCTTAACCTGGTATGTGACATTAATGTAACCTGCTGGAGCAGCAGATTTGTCTCCCAGAGGTTACCACACCTTTGGAACAGACTCTCACTTCATGTCAAACAGAGCACCTCATTGGCCCTCTTCAAATGAAATCTGGACGATTGGATGAGTAACCATAAATTCACCCCAGGGGTTCCACCTGTGTCCCACTTGGACATGGGCATTAGATGCTGATCATGCAAATAAGGGTAAAACTTGGCTAGGCTTGTAAGGGCCCTAGGGCTATTAGCCTAGTAATGTCCTATGATCCTATGATGATTACACAGACCCTTAAAATCACAGTTTGATGACACAGTGATAACATCTGTCTCCATCCTCAGTGAGCATTCACATTCAGTACAGGCTGAAAGAGTGGCTTCACCCACAGAAGAACATGAGGCTGTACAGTGTGAGGGGTCCTATGGTTCCTACCATTAGCAGTGGTCCCTCAGTAGCTGCTGCTGCAGATGAATACACAACATCTGATGTGGGAACCCCTGTCATTACATAACCTCACACTGTTGCCTGATGATGTCCTGTGTGACAGATGATCCTTGACATGTAGGCAGCACTCAGGGTAAGTTAGCAGATATGCCACAGTATTGTCAATGCAGGGACTACATTTATTGTACTTTTACTAGGACCTAAACTATGTTAGGCTTATATACTGAATCTAGAAAACTTATATGGCAGTTATGACTCAATGATTTTAATCCACCTGGTTTAAATGAATACATTTCAAACTGTTACTCCCTTCACAGTTCATAAGATCAGATTTTCACTTTTTATTATTTATTCACATTTTTATGGAATATATTTTCTTAAATATGTTTTTTACATTTATTGAGTATGATTATGATGTTGCTGTACATGTTCCTTTAAATGTATTATTTCTTTAATTAAAGAACTTTTAAAATTGAGGAATGTCATCAATTACTTCTTTTTTTTTAAAACAAGTTTATTGTTTTTAACATACAAGAGAAATATCATAACAATTTTATACAAGTAATTAAAATAGATATGATTATAACATTCAACAAAATAACCAAAGTATTTACAAAGACATCCACTACAATCAGATCAATTAATTAAACTAAAATACCATGCTATTGAAGTTAAGATTTTTTTAACAAGTTTTGTAAAGTATCCCATACAATATAATAAGATGTTTTTCTAGTAGTTCTTGATTTTATTGTCATCAATTCCATATGGCACACTATAGTCATAACATTTTTAAATTCATTGAACGAAGGAGGTGTATCTGAAATCCAATTTCTGGTTATTATTTTTCAACCCACTGCTAGAATAGACCATAACAAGGGAAGCTTAACCTTTTTAACACTTTGAGGTACAGGTGTGTTGAATAATATAAAAGATTTAGAAATAATGAAATTATCTGTAAAAAGAGCCTGCAAAAAATCATTGACTGACTTCCAATATTCTTTCAATTTTATACAGTCATAAAACATATGAGCCCAGTCAGCATTAATTTCTACATTACATCTTTTACATAGATTATCTTTATTATTTATTTTATTCATCATCAAAGGTGTATAAAAGGATCTATGTAAAAATTTCCATGTAAAAAGTCTCCAGACAATGGAAGATGTAGTTTTATAGGCAGATTCCAATATATATTGTTTAGCTTGCTGATTTGGTGGGTCACCATTAATGGAAGTGAAATAATTCCAGTAGGTATCTACATGTAAAAAGTTTCTTGTCTGATAATTTTATGTATGTATGAAAGCTTACCTTTATCAGAAACTTTATGTTGTAAATTTAATATCAAGTAATCAATCAGTGTTGAAAGAGATTCTTTAACTGTTATAGACATTAGATCAATTTTATTAATGAGATGTTGTCTAAAGGTCTGAACTTCTAACCAACAAGTTTCTCTTAGATCAAATTCTTGTTTTAAGAAGTCTAGATTTTTAACTTTATTACCAGATATCAACTGATACCAGTACTTTAGATCATTATCTGTAGCTAAATGAGTTCCTTCAGAAGTGGATGACAAAAGCATACCTCGAGTATACATTATAGGGAATATAATAAAATTCCATTCCTTATATTTAGGATGCATGAATATAAAATTACGATAACTAATAATAATGTTTAATGGGTAACTAACTATATATTTAGGTGTAATAGGTGAAGTACAAAATTCTTTTAGTAACCATAGCATGGAGTTATTTACAATCATATTTTTATGTATTAAGGAGATTTTCATGAAGTGAATACTAATTAGTTCCCAGTAATCTTTCCATTTTGCAACATATGACTGATCTATTAACAAAGTAATAACTTTTACAATAGAAGAGATAGTATATAAGTTAAAGTCTGGAAAAGAAATACCTCCTTGAGACCAGCTATTAGTATGTTTCTTTAATGCAATCCTAGGTCTATTAGGTGCCCATAGGAAATTTAACATTAATGCATTTAATTTTTTGATAATTATTTTTGTAGGTGGGAGTATTATTGATTGTATTAAGTATAATATCTTGGGGAATATTATCATTTTAATAATTGTAAGTCTCTCTTCCATAGTAAAAAACATATTATTCCAGGTATTGAAAAGATTTTGTATATTAAGAAGACAGGTATTATAATTATTATGTATAATAGATTTAATATCTTTAGTTAATATTATACCTAGATAAGTTATCTGACCTGAATTGGGTACATATTTAGTAAAATCACTAATGAGAACATTTTTTGTGTATATATAGGTAGTATTTTAGTTTTTTCTTCATTGAATATTAAACCAGAAATACTTTTAAAATTCATCATTTTATCAAATAGAGACTGCATAGAAGAATTAGATCCTGCTGATGTAATTAGAACATCATCTGCAAAGAGTTGAATTTTAGATGTTGTATTTTCATCTATTTCAAATCCCTCTATATCAGTACTATTTCTGATCAGATTAGCCCAAGGCTCCATTATTAAAGTGAATAATAGTGGAGAGAGTGGACAACCTTGTTTTGTACCTTTAAAAATGGGTATTTTTTGTGAAACATATGCTCCTATCTTAATATAAGCCAATGCTCCTTTGTATAGATGCTCAATTAGATTTACAAATGCATCTGAGAAGTTTGTGCACTTCAGTAAGGTAAACAAGTAGTCCCAACTTACTGAATCAAATGCTGAACTTATATCAAGACTAATAAGTGTTAAATCTTTCTTTCTCCTATTTGCAAAATCAATTAATGTTAGAGTTCTCCTTATATTATCAAAAGTATTTCTATTTACAATGAAGCCTGTCTGATCTATATCTATAATGCCAGGGATGATTGTCTTCAATCTATCAGCAAAAATACTCATAAACATTTTATAATCAACATTAAGTAATGAAATGGGTCGATATGAAGTACATCTAGTTGGGTCTTTATTAGGTTTTAAAATTGGCGAAATAAATGTGTATTGTCAAGATGGGGGGGGGGTTATTAGCTCAGTTTGGGCCAAAATAAAAACCTTATGTATTAATGAGTATGTACTTTTAGAAAGAATTTTATATATCTCTGGTATAATACCACCATTACCTGGTGCTTTGTTTGATTTAAGCTTGTTTATTTGTGTAACAACCTCTGTATATGAAATAATTTTATCCAATAGTTTAATCTGATGTTTATTAAGTTTTTTATTCATGTTTGTAGTTATAAATTCCTTTATTATATCTTTAGGTTCCATGTTAATGTTATTATGACTGATTTTGTGAAAGTGATTTCTAAATTCATCTAGTATTTCTGGTAGACTAGAAACATTCTTCTTTTTCCTTAGAGAGAAAATTTCTTTGATATGATTTTGCTTATTCAACCTTTTTGTTTTGTTTTTAAGTCTATGTAAGTATTTGGGGCTTATTGAGTAAGACAAAAACTTGTATTTCTCTAAAGTTATTTTAACTTTATGAGTTAAAATTTCTTTGTATTTCTCATTTAGTTTGTTTATTTCTTCAATGACTTTCTTATCCATAATATTTTCTTTATTATTATGTTTATAAGAGTCTAATTTACTTTGAATATCTAACAATTCCTTATCCCAAGATTTCCTTTTATTATTATACCATCTGATACTTTGTCCATATAGATATGATTTTAAAGCATCCCAAACATAAACAATGGAGACTTCAGGAGTATTATTTATGTCTAGAAAATGTTGTACTTCTGAAAGTATATATTATTTATAGTCTTTTAGTTGAGTTAAGTATGCTGGTATCCTTTTGATCTGAACATTGTAAGTATTTTTTATCATGAACTCAAAAACAATTGAATTATGATCAGATATAGGACATGAAATGATTTTAGAGTTAATTCATTATGTTACCATCTGGTTAGAAATAAAGACTCTATCTATTTTTGAATAAGTTTTGTATCTGTTAGAAAATAAAGTGTATGGTAATGATTTTGAGTATATCTGATTATTAATATCATTTAAATGATAAGAATTAACAAAATCCTTTAAATGTTTTGCATTAGATGTAATTTTCCTTTTCCCTATAGTAGTAGTATCATTTTCATGTAGGATACAATTAAAGTCACCTGCCAAAATAATATCTCCTATAGAGAATGATATGATCTTATCAAGATGGTATTTCACTGTATTAATACCAATTCCAGGTATCCAATATACATTGATTAATGTATAAGTCTTCCCATTAATTTGTATTGTAACCATACAAAACATTCCTTTATCATCCTGATAAGACTTAATAGTTTTAGGAATGGGCATACTTTTATTCCATAAAATAGCCACTCCTCTTTTTTCTGAGTGTGCTCTGAACTAACCAATACTGTATATTTATTTGTGGCTAATTTATCAATATCTTTTTTCAGGAGATGTGTTTCTTGAAGGAATACTAAGTTGGCCTTATGTAAATTAATGTATCTTATTAGGCTTGCCCTTTTACACGGATTATTCAGTCCATTAATGTTTAAAGAAATTCCTTTTAGAGAAGTCATTTGGCATTTTTAAAACATATAAAACTTATAATCAAAATAACAATTAACAAAATAAGTAATGTTATACCTCCTCCTTTAGGTGTACCTTTAGATATAAATGCAAAGTTAGCAACCCATCGGATTAGTGCACTTGTACCACAGTAAATGCGATAAATCAGAAATAAACAAGCAGGTACTTGTGCGCGGAGTGGGTAAAAAATCCATCACAAATCTGTCACAACCTTCTTATGATATAAGTCCAAGTAGAAACGATGCAATTTCAATAAGAATTCAAGTCATTTATTGAAATTCAGTAAACAGAACACAAATGAGGGTGAGCGCTTTCACTAAAATGTAGCTTCTTCAGACCTTTACGCAACAAGGTATGGTTCCACTCTTTATATAGTGCTACCATTATTTTTCAATTAAAATAATTGCAAACAATTAAGCAATTATACAAAGGAAGTCAGAATATTCTAAAAAATCATTATAAAAAACAAATATATTACAAAAAGAATTATTACAAAAAATCATCATCATCAACCCTTGAGTATAAGTCAAACTTTTTCATGCAGCACGTGCTTATAATGGAGTTATTTACACATTTCATTATACTTCAAGAATAAATTCGTCATCATCAGCCCTTGTGTATGAATCATATTTTTTCATACTGCACGTACTCATAATGTAGTTGTTTATATGTTTCAATGTGTTTCAAGAATAAATGGTCAACACCAACTATTTAATGTGTTATTTATATATACGTATGCAGTTACTGAAACCGGGACATATAAATATATATCCGACCATTTAAATAGTATATTATAAGTGTGCCTTGCTAGACTTTTAGTATGAGGATCATATTATAGAATGTATGTACAAGGAGCAAATGTATATGTATAAAGCATATTTATAATACAATGGGGTGAATCAGATTCTAACAAAATATATGTATGTATATAACCAATACATTTGTAATAGATACGGTATACATATGTATATATAGTGTGTCAATGTATTATATATGAGCTATATGTATGAGTTTAATTAAATAAAATAAATGTGTGTGTATAAGTAAATATTGTAGATAGAATAAAACCAATATATCATGTTGACATGTAAGTGGTGAGTAGGTGAATAAATGAGTAAATAAATAAATAAATAAACCGATAGGCAAGTCATGTGACAATATGTCAATGTTAAAAAATATATATAAAAAATATATACATAATGTATAAATATATATAAAAGACTATGTATAAAAAGTACATCAAATAGTAAATAGTATATGTATGTATATGCATTAAATATGAAAATCATTGTATATATGTGTATATGTAAATTAAAATGAATATGTACAAAAAGATATATACAGATCTATACGGGGTTACATATAAATAACGTATAAAATATGTGAAGAATGAGCTTGATATAGATTAATAAAGTGTATGTAAAATCATAAAATATATATCTATATTAATATATAGGTATGTATATCTAAGAAGTATGTAGATGCATGAAAGGATAAATATTGGGACTGGTATGGGTATATACAAACTGAGTTGGTAGATGAATGTAGATATGTTATACTGATGATAGAATATATACGTGTGTATGAGTATGAGATTGGAGACACTGTATAATTATGGGTTGGTCTACATGGTATGGGTATATACAAACTGAGTTGGTAGATGAATGTAGATATGTTATACTGATGATAGAATATATACGTGCGTATGAGTATGAGATTGGAGACACTGTATAATTATGGGTTGGTCTGCATATGACTTCAATTATTTAATGTGTCTCCGTTGTCTAAGGTATGGTTTAATCGAAGCTCTTTCATTTAAACCATGCCCCTTATCTGCCCTTAATAAAATTATCCAGCCACTCTCTTTATCTTCTGTGTAGCATCTTATATTTCCTCCCCTTGGATTTGGTGTTATAACCTCTAAAACCCTAAATGTAAATGTATGTTGAGCCCCTGTTTCAAGAATGTGTTTAGCTAAAGCATATAAATACCTTTAGATATAGCTGTATTTATTGAATCTCTTATGGGATTTTGTATAAGATTCAATTTTGTTTGTAGTGACAATGAGCTTACAAAATGTATTGAGGATGTCAGAACTATATACATACAACAGTGAACAAAAGAAAATAATGTAAGGATTAAACCTTGCACCCAGCCTGGAGTTAAAAACTCCAACTTAGAGTAGTACATACTACTCAAGTTAACCCCCTACCCTAAGCAGCAGTACCTCAGCTGCCACCTTATCAATTTAATACTAGTTATTATTAACTTAAATTAACAACTTTCAATTAGATTATCTGGTAAGACAAAGCTACACATTTGATAAATCAGCATCATATAAACAAATAGAAACTTTTAAAACAATTCATACTGCTATGTACATCTATTTAATATAATACATTTATACTCAAATAGCATTCAAATAAACTTGATATTAGGAACCAAGAAGAGAGAAAGAAATAAAAGACGTGAGAGAGGAGAGAGAAAAAAAAAAAAAAAAAAAAAAGGAGGGCATATCTACATATTAATTTATTCAAAGTTTGTAAAAATAAGTTCTGGTGTTCATTTAAATCAATAACTTTGGCTATTATGGTTCAGACATTACATATATTAAGATGTACCTATTTTCTGTCATAGAAATGCAGTTAACAGCTTCCAAAAGACTTTAAATTACTTGTATCAGAGCTTTTTTCTCATACTTATTATTGCTAGTAAAATAAAATATTATATTTATAAAAATTGTTATAAATCATACTGCATAGCTATGTAAATTCTCAGAAATACTTGCATTATTGTGAAGAAAGCCATCTGTATTTTGTATATCTGAACTGCTACTTTAAAATATGTTACATGACAACTTCTTCCAAAATAGAGTCATAAAGATATTTATGCTTGTCAGTCAGATAAATCAAATGAATTATAGCAAAGTATATGTTTAAATCATAAGTTTTTTACATACATTAATATGTTGCAGTCAAGTAAACTTTCACAAGCACATGTATAAATGTTTCACTTTCTATGCCTTCTAAAATATCACATTTGCTTACTATGAGATACTGAATCATTTAAAATCATTATAACTTTCATATTTTATAAATTATAACATGAATAAATAAGTAGTTATAAAAGATAACTCACATTTAAATGTTATAGAGTTTGTTTTCCATCGCAGAGTCGCATTTGCAGCAGTTCTACTTCCTGGTAGAGTGTTCTTCATGAATCTGCGATGTGTCAGTGTGAATTCAGGGGTCAAAGTTCATATTGACTGCTTTCAGCTTCTCTGCGTGAATTCTGAGTGTTGAAGCTTTTAAAACAACTCGAGGACACTATTCACGAGGTAACCCACATCCCAAATTGTCTCCCTTAACATTCTGGTGGGAATTTTGTTAAAAACAAGTGACTGACATTCATTTAGCAATATAAATGAAGCTAAACATAACAAAACCTTCGCGAAGTATTTTACAAGTAATTACAGCCTCTATGAAAGTGAAACTAAGCCCACAGTTATTAATATGTAATAGAACTAATTATTTATGCCCCAATTCAATTTTTATACAAATCTTATTATTTACTGTATCAGTATGATCAAAAGCATATGAATATATTAATATGAAAGAAAATAAAGAGAGAGAACAGAAAAGAAAAAAAGAGAGTAGAAAATAAAAAGAGAGTAAAAGAAAAGATAAAAAAATGAAAAAGGAAGCTATAAAAAGTATCTACAGTGGAATATTACTTGCTGTTTATATTAATAAAGATGGATATGAAACATACTATTTACTATTATTTAGTTCTAATTATTATTAATTAAAGCATGACAAATTATTTGTAAACAAGTATAAGCAATATAATCAAGGAAGTATAATTAGCAATAGCATTTAAACAACATATATACTTTTTACAAGAACTAAATAAGTTATTATTCCATTTATCATATTTTCATTACACTTCTCTCCCTGCCCTCCCCCACCCCTTACCCACTGCATAATCTAAATAGAATGTCATTATTTAAAATAAAAAAAGAAGAAAAAGGAAAAAAAAATGTATCAAGTTACTAACCTTAGTTCCCTTTGTCAGAAAGAGAAACATATTGAATGATAGCTTATTATTAGTTCCTCAGATATTTTGACTGATAATGAAACAAAAACAGTTCTTTGTACACAGAAAATAACTTTGATTAAATCTTTTTCAGAATATTTGTGGCTTTCTGAAAATGCAGTAACTATATTTAAAAAGATTAATAGTGAAGAAAAAAAAGAGAGAGAAAAAAAAGAAAAAAACATAGAACAAGTCATTTGTTTTTTAGTCTCTTTTTCTTCTCCGAAGTCTTCCATGAAGTTTCTGTTGCCAACCTCTTTAATGAAGGACTAGCCCATTCCATTTCCTCTATTTTATCCAAAATCTTATTTTTTTTGATAAACAGCAATGCAGAGTCTAAGTCATCAAAAATTTTAGGACCATCAGGAAGGAAGATTTTTAGCTTGGCAGGAAACAGAAGGTAGGTTTTAAACTGTGCTTTCTTAAGCTCCCTTATTAATGGCAGAAAAACTTTTCTTTTAGTTATTACCAAGGAAGAATAGTCATTGTCAAAACGCACAGTTGCCTCATTAATTTTAACAGGAGCTTTAGCCCAAGCAGATTTAAGAACCATCTCTTTATCAAAATATGATAGAAATCTAACTATAACTGATCTAGGATACTTTTTGTTAGAGTTAGTATTAGCTATAGATCTATGGGCTCTTTGGATACCAAAATAAAGTGCTTCTGGCAAGTCTAAAGTTTTTGGGAGCCATGTTGTTAAAAAAGAAGCAATATTGTTACCTTCAATATTTTCTGGCAGTCCAAAAATCCTAATGTTATTGTGCCTAGATCTATTTTCCAGGTCATCAAGCTTTGTTTGTAGATGTGTATTTTGTTTCAGCAAAAACTCAATGTTGATTTCCTCTTCTTGGATTCTATTTTCCATGTCATTTACAGTTTCTTCTATGCATGTAATCTGGGTCTTCTGTTGTTGCAAGTCTATATGTAACAAGTCTATTTGTTTTGTAGTTTTTTCTATGAAGGTATCAATTTTAGTATCCAGTTTATCCATCTTAGCAGTAAGTTGCTGGATTGTAGATATCAGAGACTGAAGTTCTTTCTTGATGCTGAAATCTTGAGAATTTGTCTTACTGGAACTCATTTCAAACAGAGAAACTGACAGGAAAATTTCCAAGGTGATTTCTGACAGGAATATTTTTAAAATTTTCTTTCTTTTTTAGATATTATTCAAGAAATAGATAAACCAAACATATTTAGAAAGAAAATTACTTCATAAATTAATTTTTAAAGTAATTATTTCCTGTCAGTGCAGTGAAATTGGTGGAGCTGAAGAAACCTGCTGCTATCCTGTGTTCATCCTTGGCCACGCCCTATAAAGGAGACCATCATCAATTACTTCTGAAGTCCATTTTGGATGAAAGTGCTTAACTGTTTATACACTTCTAAACAAATGCCTTATCTTGTTTTGGTTACTATATATATATATATATATATATATATATATATATATATATATATATATATATATATATATATATATCTTTGTATGGAAGTATGTTGTCACACTAATTGTAAGCATTAGGAAGAAGTTTTAGGGGAACTAGAAGTCAGATATGTTCTTTGCTACCAAAAACAAAATCAGCCCATCTGCTTTCTAGGGGATTCTGTGCTGTTTAATCTATCAGAAATTAAGTACAAGTTGTAGTTATTAGATATTCTACTGTGTGCAGTTGTGGGTGAACATTTTGTCATTTTGTGAACAAACACAAAATTTAAATTCACTCATTCTGTACATGCTCATCATTCTACCTTTTGAGTCAAAGCAAAATAAAAAAGTATTTAGAATGTTTGGCCTACTATATTTACATATATTTCCTCTCCCCCTCCACTAGATTGACCCTGGCCACTACATATCTTTTCCCATCCCTTCTATATGGCTCTCCATTACTTACTAATCTAGCTTCCACTCTTACCTCCAAACTAGAAGTATGCTACAACAAAATCTCCAGATTTGCCACAAAAGCAAAGGCCTCCTCTCACCACTGCTCCTCACTACTAACTCTAAACTGGCTTGAACTCCCAAATCAACTAAACTTCCTCCAAATTGTCACAGCCCATAAATTAATATTTCAACCCACCAGCTGCCCCTCTTTATCCAATATCTTCCTACCTTATAGCCCCCCAAGACCTCTTAGATCCACTCATCAAAACCTTATTACTATCCACAAACCTAAACACCCTGCTGGTCAACTTTTACTCTCCCATATCTTAGCTAAAAAATAGAACTCCCTGCCCTCCACTTTGAGAGCTTGTGACAACCTAAACACTTTCAAAAGTCTGTGCACAAATCCAAAACTCAGAGCTGCTGTTAGTTGAGGTAGGATACTCACGCTAAAACACTAGTAAAACTCAGTCCAAAAAGATGCGTGACTTTCCAATGAGCAATAAAATGAAAGTAGAAATTCAAACAAATAAATCCATGTAAGTTAGCAAATTGTTTATTCCAACAGTAAGCTTTCGCCAAAGGCTTCTTCAGACTCTTTACACAAACTAAAACTTTGAACATCACTTTTAAAACCAACAAAAGCTTGTGATAGGATCTCTATAATCACATGTTTCCTTCATTTAAAAATACAGTAACCCATTAAACTCAGTTCCATGAATGTTACCTTGTTCAGCTAAGAAATTTTATATTAAAAGTAAGAACTGAATAGTTCAAAATAAACATACATAAAAAAACATACATAAAAAACATACATAAAAAATGCATCGGTGCCCAAACATACATTATATTATATTAAACAATTGAGTATATCTCAGAGCCTTGTCATATTTACTTATCATCTCATGGTGCTTTAGGAAAATCTCGTACTGAACTTTCAGGCAGTATATATCAAAAAAGCCATTTCAGACTTGGTTAGTATAACCCAAACTGCTTGTAATGCACATATTTACAAAGTGTGACTTTAGATATTTCCGTGTTTTACTGGAAGTTCATACTATCCAGAGTAGACTCAGAAACAGTCAACAATTACAGGTGGTTAAAAACTTGTATCACATTAGTTAGGCTATTCTCGTATAAATCAAAAGTTAAAAACAGTTTTTCAAAATTACTTATTTTCTGCAGACTCTGAAACGCTTTTAAAAATCACAGCACAACAAAGTATTCCTTGCCAGATGTGCCTGGTTAATTCTTGAATGCAAAACAAAGAACGCTACTGTGCATTACGTACCATAGCGTTCATAAAAATAAACATTGTGTCTATTTAAAAAAAGCCGATTAGGCTTACAACAGGCATAAGTACATGACGAGCTTTTCAATAGCTGTCCATTAGTTCATGCCTTAGTCTCTTCAATCTCCGTTAATAAACAGGGACATTTGACATTTCAGGATGTGAACGTAACTTACAAAAATGTGGGTGGAAGAATGCTTCAACAATAAACGAAGCAACAAAACGTCTATATGGAAACAGAGCAATATCTTAATAATTAACTTGACTCTCGTACAGATCCACAATGGTGGAAATACATTAGTTTTTATAAACAGTACCAGGCCTTAACGATAAAATCCAAATAAAGCCATTTTTGAAAAGTAGAAGATTACGCAGGTAAAGAGATCTCCCACTAACTGTTCTAAATTCCACAATAGTTAGGTACATTTTCCTCACAACATTATGACCATGGTGTAGATGACCTATCTATATACTCAGACATATTGTAGGCATTTCATATACTTTCAACATTTGTCATAAGAAATGAATCTTTGCACACATATATTTAGTATTGAAAAGTACTGTTTATAAAAACTAATGTAAGACACCTCAGGATGCCATTCGGGATTAACAGAATATATGTGCCAAAATACTTCCCATTTTCCCCTTTCCCCCTCATGTATTCCTTCCCTATATTTTCCGCTTCACCACATAAGAGTTTTAACATTTCACAATGTCTATATTTTAAATTTGGGTATCAAGGATGTAACAATTATAAAGTGCAATTAATGGTTGCTTAAGTCAGTGTGCTTATTTCCACCATTGTGGATCTGTACGAGAGTCAAGGAATACTTTGTTGTGCTGTGATTTTTAAAAGCGTTTCAGAGTCTGCAGAAAATAAGTAATTTTGAAAAACTGTTTTTAACTTTTGATTTATACGAGAATAGCCTAACTAATGTGATACAAGTTTTTAACCACCTGTAATTGTTGACTGTTTTACGAGTCTACTCTGGATAGTATGAACTTCCAGTAAAACACGGAAATATCTAAAGTCACACTTTGTAAATATGTGCATTACAAGCAGTTTGGGTTATACTAACCAAGTCTGAAATGGCTTTTGATATATACTGCCTGAAAGTTCAGTACGAGATTTTCCTAAAGCACCATGAGATGATAAGTAAATATGACAAGGCTCTGAGATATACTCAATTGTTTAATATAATATAATGTATGTTTGGGCACCGATGCATTTTTTATGTATGTTTTTATGTATGTTTTATGTATGTTTATTTTGAACTATTCAGTTCTTACTTTTAATATAAAATTTCTTAGCTGAACAAGGTAACATTCATGGAACTGAGTTTAATGGGTTACTGTATTTTTAAATGAAGGAAACATGTGATTATAGAGATCCTATCACAAGCTTTTGTTGGTTTTAAAAGTGATGTTCAAAGTTTTAGTTTGTGTAAAGAGTCTGAAGAAGCCTTTGGCAAGCGCCACTGCTTGGAATAAACAATTTGCTAACTTACATGGATTTATTTGTTTGAATTTCTACTTTCATTTTATTGCTCATTGGAAAGTCACGCATCTTTTTGGACTGACTTTCAAAAGTCTACTCCACTCCTACCTATTTCATCACAGGCATTGTAACTGCACTCCTCTCTCCTGACCTCCCAACCTCCCCTCTTCCTTCTCTCCTGGCTGACCTTCCTCCCTCCTAATCACCCCTCACTTATACCCAGCCTAGAAACTACAACTAATCTCCCCCCTACCTCTCACCCCTAGCAACTACCCTTCCTTCAAATTAAAAAAAAAAAGTGTACAACTACATATTTGAATGTAACTCATATTGACTGTTTCTATTGCTATTTTTCAACTTGTTTATGTGAAGGTGCAATATGATACTTCTACATGTCTATTTTGTTATGTAAGTTGTGATACAGAACTTCACTGCTTAATCAAAATGAACATTATAATACTTTATGTAACTTGCTATGTGGAGCTTTTCTCCCTGGGCCTCCACTGAAAACGGGCTCTCGAGCCCAGTGGACCTCCCCGGTCACCAAACTGGAATAAATAAATAAATAAATATTTTGTTATCTGGGTTTTGTACACTCTGTCATGAATTATCTTTGGGGCCATTTATTTTGAAGTACCAAGTTTATCTTTGTCTACATAAGTCCTAAGTTCAGGTTAGGGAAAAATTCTTTAAAACATTTTATTTTGCTTTGTAGCTGTGTATCAAAGGTT